>NC_088928.1:21435000-21612500 GCF_038396675.1 Hydra vulgaris | reverse complement strand
ATAACAAAATTTAAAAAAACATATCAAATGCATTTAAGAGTAATTGTCATGAAAGAGGGGTTTTTATTTCAGCTATTTTTTTATTGAAAAAAGAGTATAGAAACTTTACCTGACCATACGTTCCAAGTATGATTTCATTGTTGCCATCACAATCAAGATCAGTAATGCAAGAACATGTGACACTGTCAAAATGATCAGATTGGTCGAGAACCACCATTTCGTTAAGCCCTTTCTCTACAATATTTCTACAATATATTACAGAGAGTGGTAAATACTACATAATAATATCTCTTAAAAACCTGACACAATTTATTTGGTTCATTAACTGTAAATCATTAAACATATAAATAAGAGAATGTTAACTTTTAATATTTATGTTTGTTAATCTAAAAAACTTTTATAAATGTAATTCTTACAATAATTTGTATCAAACTAAAAAAGATAATTGTGAGTATATTATCTAAAACAAAATTTAATAGAAAATTTATAGAAAAAGATAAATTTTCAAACTGAGGCTTTATGTGTATATAAATTTTCAAACTGAGGCTTATGTATTTATATTCTAAAGTATGTCCCCCCTAAACACGGTTAAAGTTCATTTGAAGTTTTTTTCATCTGGATTCTGCTATGAACAAATTTATTATTTTGAATAAAAAATTTATTATTTTGAATAGATTAGTTATTATTTTGAATAGATTAGTTATAATATTTATAAAGCAATTAATAAACAATTAATTATAATATGATTCCAAATTAAAAAAATCAAAAAGACAGTATAGTCCGGTCAAAATAGTTGAAAAATAGTGGTAGGTTTGCAATAATTCACAGAGAGCTGATTATTGGTACAGGCGTTGAGACGATTATTAAAATAAATTATAAAAAGTCCCCACAAATTTCACATCTGCAAAAAAAAACTTATTCAAGGGAAAAGGATAAAAACTTTTGTCGTTTTGCTGAATGATGAAGAAACTGATGATGCCTAGGAGGCATCATCAGTTTCTTTATCATCCACTCTTACCAATCTTATCACCACAAACTGGCACATTTATTCAATATGTTGCACACAACGCTAATATGAATGTAAAGACTTTAGACGGTCTTAAAAAAAAACTAAAAGAATTTAAAAAACGAAGACCTACAGCAAAACTATGGATGCATTATTTTAATATGGTGTCGATTGCAAAGAAGTTTATAAGAGCTGAATACATGGTAGATTGGTAAGCTTATTTGAACAGCATCTTCTTGCACATTACAGAGCTTCGAATAAAAATTGCTTGCATAGACAAGTATAGATATAAAAGTTTTGTTAAAAAAAAACACAGAACAATAAAAGAGTGCAACTATCTTGTCTTGTATTCTTTCAACATCAGTTTCTGTTAATCAACACTTATACCCAGTATCCTATCAAGTTTAAATATGGATAGGCAATCAACTGGACCCAGCTGACTAGGGTTGGAAATTAGTAGGTAATGGGAGCCAATTCAAACTTTACTCCCTCTTGCTCCGAAAATACTTCTCAACACTATCTTTTGCAATTGCAAAAAGGGTTGTAGTGCAAAATGTAGCTGCAAAAAAGTCGGATTGTGTTCACCAGTATGTATTAATTGTTGAGGCCAGTCTTGCACCAATCAATTTCAACAAATGAAGATTTTGATGATTTTATTGATGAGACAGCTAATATATCTTTTTCACTTTCCAGCTAGAAAAAGAAGTAGAAGAAGATGAAGAAGGAAAAAGCAAAGAAGATATAGCATATATATATATATATATATATATATATATATATATATATATATATATATATATATATATATATATATACATATATATATATACACACATATATATATATATATATATATATATATATATACACATATATATATATATATATATATTTATATATATTAGTATATAGTAATAATACTAATATATAATATATAAAACATAATATGCAGATAATGTTGAATAAGGCTTCTTCAATTTTAAGTCTTGCAATATCTCAGGAATCGTGATTCTTAGAAAAAAAAGAATACAGACAATTTCTGTAGACAATCTTATGTAAAACTTTTGCTTGACCTAATTTTTTTTGTTGATAAAACTTACTGTTTACCGCTAACTGTTTATGAAAAATAAGAAAACCTTTTTTTTCAACCTTTGACATTGAATAACTTTTTTTGCAGTTGCAGGATCGGTGGGGACTTTAAATATTTTATTTGTTTAATGTCCCCAAGATCTGTACCAAATTTCAGCCCTATGCAAATTATTGTAAACTGAAATGTCTATTTTGACCGGACTTGCAATTCTGCAGCATTAATAATTAAGACAGTTTATTTGACTTTTTTAAAATCTGGTGTTTAGGTCCTTCTGTCAAGAAAACAAAACTAGAACTTTTTTCAGCAAATCAGATGATGAAGCAGCAAGATATAAATAAAAAGCAACCCAAGGATGTCAACAACCTTTAATTCTTTAATACTACTATAAAACAATTTATTATCATTTAATTTGTATGTGCATCTATATGTCTCTACATACATAAAGCACTATATGTATATAAATATATATAAATATATATAATAAACAAATGATAAATATATAAATATGCATATAAATAAATATCTCTCTTTATATATACATATATACATATATATATTTATATATATATATATATGTAGGAAATAAGTAATCTTACAAATAAACAACAGCTACTTCTATAGCACTGGTAACAAGTAAATTAATTTCACTGCTTTCACAAAGTACAGGTCGAGGCGAAACTAAATAAAAAAAATTAATTTACTTTTTTTTCACTTATGTTCTCAAATTAACTATTAAAAAAAAAAATATTTTATATAAAAGAAGAAAATAGTAACAATTTACTAGAAGTTTCTTCTGCGCTAGGAGATATAAGCTCTTTTTCTGAAGTTAGAGTAAACAGTCTGACAGAAGTTATTGGCCCATCAATAAACATTGTCCAAACCTGAATTATCTCTAAACATAAATTCTATATCTTATATCAAGACAAAAAAATTTTAACATTTGAACAAAAATGTTTTTGAGTGTACCATTTTTTTTAGAGTCAGCATAAGCAACTCTTAAGTAGCCATTGTCACATCCAAATGCTGATAGCCGTTTAAAACCATCACAATGTTTCACGTGCATCCAGATAACACTTTTTTTTGTTCCAATAGAAGAAAAAAAATGAAGATAATGAAAACAGAAAATCATTATCTGATAATGATAAAAAAATTGTAACTATTGAAATTTTTAACAGCAAGATCTTTAAGATCTTACTGTTAAAAAAAATATAAAAAATTAATATTGTTAAATTGTTCTATTTCAAATAATCATTTTCAACTTTAATAATGAATGAAATGAATATTAAACTTATTAAATGACAGTTACCTGTCATTTAATAATGCTAACCGGACAGTAACCAATAAGCAGGTACCTGGGTGCCTGGGTACACATCAACAGCCTTAATGATGATGATGATTGATAAAATAGAACAACATTTTTACAAACTTACCGTCCAGTAATGGCATTAAATTCAGGAAAATAATTTTTGCAAGGTTCTTCAGCAAAGCACTGTTGATTCTTTATATATAAAAAATATAATAACAAAAAATATAACAGTATTTATATTATTAAGAAAACGTCAAATAATAAAAATTCCTCCTAATGCAAATAATAATTCTCCTAATGCAAATAATAACTTACTATTAGGAATTTTTGCTGGATTGTGGTTACCAACATCATCAGCTTGTAAAGTTATACAAAAATTTTTGAACATAAAAACATTTGAAGTTTTGTTTTGCCTACATATCTCTTTGAACATTTGACTATTATGTGGAAATTTAGTATTGTTTTTTGATGTTAGCAATGTTCTTAAATTTGAAATTTCATTTGAAGACCACTCTATAGCCAACTTTTAAAAATATTTTCCCTAAATTTGAAGATAGTGATGGTATTCATGGTAACAATACAGTAGGGAGGTTAACAAAAGCTGATTTAATTTGGCTGATTTTTAAGGACCGATTTTTTCCAAATTGGTTAGCAATACACATAAGTTGGCATATGTTGTATCCATTTGCATTAAATATTTAAATAAGGAAATTTATCTCATCTTGTAAATATAAAACACTGTATATAGAATAAGCTCTGTAAATGCAATCTTTAAGCACTGCGTTTAAAATTTTGGAGTCATGATCTGAGTAAGGTTTAATTTAAACATTTGCAATGACTTCCTTTCTGTAAATTTTTAACTTGTATTTACCTTTGGTGTTGTTTATTATAAAAAAATCAAGGAAGTTCAGTGTTGTATTTTCACTTTCAATTTAGATTGTATATTGTATTGCAGGATATTGTTTGTTCAAAATAATTAGGAATTATTCTGCTTTTGGAGTGTTCAAAATCTACCATGGCTATTATCAACATACCTTAGATAAGGTTTTAGATCAAGAGGAGAATTTAATGCCATTACAATTTCAAAAGCGTTTTCTTCATGATATTGTAGAAAAGATTCTACTGGTACGACCCTGAATGAAAGACCAATAGGACTGGAATTCTTCATGGATCAAGATTATTGTTCCACAACAAATAGCAACAGTGTAAACAAAGCTCAATAAGTTGTCTTGTTTCTGATATAGTAAGCTTGGTGGAATATTTGTGGGAATCATCTTTGTACAATTGGTCAACATAAATTTAAGTGGCTTCCTTTAGCGGAATTGATTAGTACAGGTTTATTACATAAAAAAAAAACTTGAACCTTGTCCCATGAATCTGCTTTACTAATAAAATCAAAAGAATTTTCCAGACATGTTTCATTTTTGTTTAAGACAGGTTGTACTTTCTTTACTAAGCAGTTTGATATTTCATAATTAAGAGTAAAAATAGTTAATATAATAATTCTCATAGAAAAGGATTTTTCAGGTTTATTAGCTTTATTTAGACTATACATACAAGGCGGGATGGGATCACTTGGATATATACTATCAAACTCTGTTTTTGAAAATTGCTTTTTTTTAGGTAGCAAAAGGTAGGTTTTAAATTTAATGGCATAACTAGATATGGGAACTTTACTTAGAACTCTCATTGGCTAATTTGTTCTATTTTTACAAAACCATTACCTTAATAAAACGGATATATATATCAATAAATTTGTTTTGCTTAATTTCCATATCAGCTTTTCTTTGTTCTCTTAATAAATTTTGATTTATTTTTTTACCCATTTTAAGTTCTTTTAAAAACAAGTAATTTTAAAAATTATTTTAAGTAATTTTAAAAATAATTAAAAAATAAAAATAATAAAAGTAAATTCAAATATTAATATTAATATTAATATTAGTATATTTGTGAAACTTTCAATCTAAAGTTCAAGTCAAGTCAAACTTAAACATCTAAATCTTATGTTTTTAGGAAAAAACAAATATCTTTATAAATTTATTTGCTCATTTAAACTTTTATCAAAGTAAAAACAAGATAAATAAATTTAAATAAATGAATTTTTTCATCACTTCCAGCCAACAAAATAAAAACAATTTACATCTCCTTTAAACAAATGAATTTTTTCATTGCTTCCAACCAACAAAATAAAAATAACTTACATCTCCTTTAAACAAATGAATTTTTTCATCACTTCCTGCCAACAAAAACACGGTTTCATAGATGTCATTTACTAAAATTCTTTTTTAAAAAAAACAAAAAACAACAATTGTAATTGTAAAAATTATTTAAAATTGGAAAAAACTTATTGAAGTCATTTGGGAAATGTGACACATTTCCCAAATGATAAATGTAAATACTTTCACAAACATAAATAGATACATAGCTGTTCTCAGAAAAAGAAAAGTCTATTAAAAAAAATTGGATTTAATAAAAAAATAACTTAATTTGAATTATTTTAATTTTAAGAATTCCTTTTTAATAATTTTTTTTATTAATTATTTTTATTAATAATTAAAATAACCAAACTATTTATAAAATTTTGCGTTAAACTTAACTAGCTACATTTAAACAAAAGGATTTTTTGAGGAGATTTTCCATCATATTCGGAGTACTTTTTTGTAAAAATCTAAAATTTAGAAGAAAAAAAATTTTCGATTTTGTTGTTCCATATTGTTTTATTTTAAAGAACAGTCATGTAAAATGAGTTCAATGATTTATTTATAAATATTGACATATGAGTATGATTAAACGAATAAGTATGATTAAACGAAGGAATTTTTGTGGACAGCTAGTAGCAGAGTTAGAGTAGATCGAATGTTGTTTGGAGTTGACTGCAAAATATAGTTTAAAATAAACAAAAATCAATTTTCAAAGTCAAAAACAAAAACTTTTAAGAAATTTTAAATTTCACGAAAAATGAATCAAATGACAAATAAAAGTTCAACTAATTATGAATAAATGCACTGTAAAAATCTACATATTGTATCAATACAACGAGTATACTTTGATATACTATAAATATACAAATATATTATAAGCATATGAAGTTTTTGACAGGAATAGCCTGCGATCAAGTGCAATTGCTGACCACGCAAATGATTTTTTTTTTGACAACCTGACCATGACTGTTTAGATGTTTTTGAAATGATTTTAGAAATGATTTTAGAAATGCGATAAAAAAAGGAACTCTAAGCTAAACTTAAACTAGGAAGAAAATACAAAAAAAGAAACTTAAGAAAAAAGAAAACAATTTCTTAAAAGAAAGAAAATAGATAAGCTATAAAATCAAAGTCAAAAAATAACTCAATCTCAATCTCAAAGCAAAAATAACTTTTTGCTACGCTTTTAATTGCGTTTGAGATAAATAAATCTTTTGAAATGTTTTATTAAAGGTATACACAATGCTTTTACAAATTACTTCTAATTATTGTTTAATGAATGAATAAATTTTGTTTCAGTTATCAAAAAGTGTTTTAGGCATATTATTTTAAAATTGTATGAACATTTATTTTTTCCAAAAACTTGCACAAAAAAAATCATTTAAAAAAATAATGTGGTTTTTTTTAAATAGTAATTTTGACTCATTTCTTGCTCTGCTTAGTAAGATTAGTCAAGTTAAAAAAAAAAGTTTAAACACTTCTTTGTAACAAAAAGAAATTAAAAAAATATATAAAAAATAAATCATTGTAACAGGAAGATTTAATTTAACTTATTCATAAATTAAAGTAACTTAAAAAAATTATCTTTCAAAAGATTTTTAGAAAGACATGAAAATATAGTTTCAAATGTTTAAATTTATCATAAAAAATGCATGTCTACATAAAAACAATTTAAATATAACATTTTTTGTAAATTTACACAAAATGCGTTTATTTTAAACAATCATTTTTTTTATTTAAAGCCTTTGAGTAAAATAAAACTTTAGAAAAGATCAAAGATTTAAAGTTATTAGTAATGAAACAACTTTTTTAATTGCATTTAAATTGTTTAAACATCAAAACAGCTGTGGTCAAGTTGTAAAGAAAAAATTATGTGTGGTCAGTTACAGCCTGCGATAGCAGGGCATTTATGTCCAAGCCTGCATATGAATTAATGAGAGAAACACTAAGTCAATGTGGTGGAACACTTGGTTCACAATCTATAGGTTCAGAGTACAAATCCACCCTACAACACTAAAAGTAGTGCGGTAAACGGTTTATTTTTTTGGTTTTTTTCAACATCTTCACTTCCAACAAGGCTGCAAGAAACCACTATTAGAGTTGGAAGTTACTGTAAGAGAAAATATAAAGTTTATAGAGCAAGATAAAAATTAACAGACAACTTAAAAGATTGCAAATTATATGAATCAGGAAAACAAGATGATTGGAGCAAATTCCAAAGAACTGATGTTCAAGGAAAAAAACAAGAGGAATAAGAGTTTTTGGAGCACTTAGGAACAGTCACAGTAAAAGGATTAGACTTAAATGAATGATGAGTAACACGAGAATGAATTTGATAGCACAAGAGACACTAGCTCTGTAGAGCAGTGCCCATTATAGTATTTATAGAAAAGAAAAAGAGAAGCAACATTACAACAATATGATAATGGCTGGTGGTTGGCTGCAAGAGCAGGTCCAACTATATTTACAATGCATTTTTGAATATTGTATAAAGAGAAAGGGCTTCATTCGAAGGTTCGCTCCAGATATGACAACAGTATTCCAATCAAGGACGGATTTGAGATATTTAGAGATAAAGAATAAAATCCGGAGTAAAAAAATGGAGAGCAGGATAAAGAGATGCAAATAGATTTTCAGCGCAGTGCCATTGTTCATGTTTAAGATTTCCAAGGTTCATGTTTAAGATTTCCAAGGTTCATGTTTAAGATTTCCAGGTTCTTGTTTAAGATTTCCAAAAAAAAATTAAAAAATTGAGTTACCTTTTAAACGATAGTGGACCCCTCTAAGTTTTGGGGAGAATTTTATTAATAAAAAAAGAATATACTAAAACGATATTAGGAAATGAAATTTTAATACATTCATTGAAAATACTTTCTTTATCCATTAGAGCTCTTTTCAAGCAATTAAAATTGGATAAAAATTGTGTTATATTGTTCTTTTACTTTTCCTTGAATGCTATCAGAATTCATTTCTTTTTTTTTTTTTGGGATTTAATAACTGTTTTTTCAAAATTTAATATTTGAATTTGAAAAGCAACGTCTTTTTTTTATTTTCTTACTTGCTCAATTTCATTTAAATTTATTAAAAACTAACTGTTGATATTTTTGACATCAAAAAACTACAAGGTTCAAAGTACCTTTTCACAAATTAATTGCTAAATAATAAGGTTTTTCATTTCAACATTTTCAAAACAAAGCATTTTTTTTTTCAGTAAAACCTTTTTCAACACAAACCAGCTGACCATGTTGTGGAGCTAAAACTATTTGAGCAATGGACTAAAATAAAAAGGATCTAAACCTAAGTATCCTAAGTAACCTAAGTGCTTCTAAAGAAATGAGCCCAATTAATCTTTATAATCTTTTGAAAGTTTTGTAATAACATGAGAAAAATTGGCAGTTTTCTGAAACCAATAAGGATTTTTGATAAAAACAACAAGCATTTTGTCTAATAAAAATGTTGGCAACTCAGTTGGTTTTAACATTACTTTAGGATGCAAACAAGAAATACTTTAAATAATATTTCTCAAAATACTTTTTCTTTTTAAAAAAGACTTGAGAATAATTTTGAGGTACCATGGCCACCCTGATCAAAATAAAAATTACTTTTCAAAGGTCTTTTTTTCAAAGGTCTTTGAAAGAATGTAGCTATCCCTAAAGAAATTAACTTGGTAACTACACCCTGGAAATAGTAAACGACTGGAGTTGATATATATGACCGGGGCCGGGGCCGGGTTTGATAAAAAATAGCCAGGGCCCGGTTTGTGACCAGGGCTGCATAAACAATTATACATCCTAAAGTATATATTTTTTATTCAAAATTCATGTTATATTTTGTATATATATGCATATATAAACATCATTATGATCAATATGATCATCATAATCATCGTTACCATCATGATCATAACCATGATAATTATCACCATTATCATCATCATTACCATCATCACAATCATCATCATCATCATCGTTGTTACCATCATCAGGCTTTAGCTTTCCTCATTTATGCTGTTTATCTAATATAAACAATCTAGAGCATTTTCTTTCTTTAACTAAACCTCATTCATACAATATATAAGGCACTCTCTTCAAGTTTTTTTACTTTTTCTACTACCATTTTCTCCTGAAGCTTCTACCTCTCTACATACTGATACCTAAATCACTTTAATCTTCTCTAACAAACATTGTCCGATAAGACGCTTTTTTCTAATCTGTCTAAGACTATGCCTCCTTTTCTTATCATGTTAGAGTCACACCACACATTCATCTGATCATCTTCTATTTTGGCAAAGACTACACCATATAAATACTAAATTTTATATAAATATGAAAGAATACTATTTGCCAGCACCTAAATAAATAGCAAAAATATATGTTTATACTCATAATGTGTATGCATAAAGCGCATCTTGGTAGCTTTTATTCCTTCTGGAATAAAAGTTTGGAAGCTTCTATTCCTTCACTTTAATATTAAGTCAAGCCTCATTCTACTCCAAATTTTTTACCATCTTGAGCAGTTGCTTTATTAAACATTAATCTTTTCTTTTTTTTTATCTTTTTTACGAGAACATCTCTCTTATAAACAAATGTCCTTTTATTATTCCAAGAAGCCAACTTAAAAAGGTCCTGTCTGATGTTAAGCTCTGTTAATCTAAGTTTACTAAATCTTGTTTCTTATCTCAGATGTTAGGATCTAGAGACTTTTGGTAAGTCTTCAACAGTGTCATTAACTAAAGTAAGATTAACATTTAAGCTCTAATTTATGGGTCTGACTTTTTACTTCTCCCCAGAATAAGGCAGAGTTTTTTGGAAAAAAATCTTACTCTAATTTAACTCTTGAATCTAATGGCCACACTCTTCCTGCGAGTTAAACAGATTAACCCATTGTTAAACATTAAAATCACTATGGCTTCTAATGTTGAAGCTAATTCTCAATTGAACACTTCTACAGTTTGTGCTCCAGACAAGATTTCCATCATAGTCTTAAAAAAGTGCTTTCCAGAATTCTCTTCAATTTTTGCTAAACTTTTAAAAAGTACTAAGTGTTTCCATTTTTTCAAAACTCTAAAAAACACTTTGACCTCTCCAACTATCCTACAATTTGTCTTCACTCTGTTATTAGTTTCTTTATATAAAGTTTTTGAGATTAATAAATTATTTTTTTCTAACTGCAGAATTAAAGTTATTCTTTAATTCTGCAGGCCTACACTCTACTTTATTTTAAGTAACTTTAAGGGGATCTCAAAGTTCTATCTTTGCTCCTGTAATGTTTCTTGTCTACAATATCAATCTTCATGAAGATTTTACATCTAAAGTACCCCTATTAGCTAAGGACTCAACTTTGTCTTGATAACAAATCTTCACTTTTTGATTGCTTAGAACAAGTGCCAGTTTTTAATCTGACCTCTCTTCTGTAACAGCCTAAGGCTTGCAGTGGACTTAAATTTTTTAAGGCAACAAAATTTTTTTTTTTAAAAAAAAAACATCTTCGCTTCCAACAAGGTTGCAAGCAACCACTAATTAAAGTTGGAAGTTACTGGAAGAGAAAAGATGAAGGTTGTAGAGTAAGATAACAATTGACAAACGACTTAAAGGATTGCAAATTATATGAATCAGGAAAGCAAGATGAAGGAAGCGAATTCCAAAGAACTGATGTTCGAGAAAAAAAACTAGACGAATAAGCGTTTTTGGAGCACTAAGGAACAGTCACAGAAAAAGGATGAGACTTAATTGAATGACGAGTAACACGAGAATGAATTTTAGTAGATGGCACAAGAGAGGCTAGCTCTTTAGAGCAGTGCCAATTATAGTATTTGTAGAAAAGAGAAAGAGAAGCAACATTACAACGATGTGATAATGGTTGGAGGTTAGCTGCAAGAGCAAGTCCAACTATGTTTACAATGCATTTTTGCATCTTGTCTAAAAGAGAAAGGGCATCATTAGAAGAACCACCCCAGATATGGCAACAGTATTCCATACAAGACCGGATTTGAGATTTATAGAGATAGAGAATAGAATCCAAAGTAAGAAAGTGTCGATCTCGATAAAGAGATGCAACCTTATCAGATGCTAATTTTGAAACTGATTTGATATATGGTTTCAAGAAAGATCGAAAGTAAGAGTTAATCCTAGAAGATGAAAGGTAGATGACTCATCAAGTGCATTACCATTCATAAATATAGGAAGATCTAAATTGTTGCGATAACGATTGGCTAAAAAAAGATTGAGTTTTATCTGTATTGAAGTTCACCAGCCATCGTTAATGTAAATTAAAAAGAGTATAAGGCCAAGGATAGAACCTTGAGGAACCCCTGAAGTTACAGAATAAGAAGAAGAGTGCTGTCCATCGAGGACAACTTTTATGCTACGATTGGAAAGGAAGGATTTAATAATCTTAAAGATGTTGCCAGATACACCATATGGAGAAAGCATATGGAGAAGACCAGCATGCCAAACTTTATCATAGGCTTTTGAAATGTCAAGAGCGATGGCCTTAAACTCTCCACCTTTATCTAATGCACAATAAAACTTATCAGTTATTACTGTTAGCGAATCAGCTGTAGAACGAGAAGATCGAAATCCATATTGATGGTCAGAAAGTAAGTTATTAGATTCAAGATGAGAAATTAAGTGTTTGTTAATTAAAGATTCAAAAACCTTGCTTATGATATGAAGACTAATGGGACAGTAGTTGAACGAATCAGATCGCTCTCCAGAATTTTTGAAGATAGGGATAACAGATGATAAAGTGATTTCCAGCAGGCTGGAAAACAAGACTCTAATAAGCACTTGTCGAATAGTTTTGAGAGTATAGACGATAGCTCTGGAGAACACTTCTGCAAGACAATAACAGGTATGTTGTCCGGGCCACAAGCTGTAGAAGAGTCTAGGCAGGAAATCACTTTAGATACAGAAGCTGGACTCATTTATTTACTGCAAAAAAATATTGCAATATTGTTGGCATTCCTATATTAACAAATAACAACCCTCTTACTCTCAGACAAAGTCTAAAGGCACATTGTATATGTAGTTAGACCTGCTTTATCTGCCAAGCTTGAACCATTCTCAGGCCTTCCCAGGAGAGGCGTGCGGTCGGTCGCTTTGAGTGACCACGCATATATATATATTTTTTGAGAGTTTGGCCACGGTTTTTTAGCATATATTAATGACGCATTTTTAAAAAGGCGCTGAAAAAACCTAACTAAATTGTCGTATTATTTTATTATTTTTATTCATAATTTATTCTTATTATTAATATAAAAATATGAACATAAAAATGAAATATATATATATTTATACTTATTTAAAATTTTTTTTTCTTTTCTTATTACAATTTTTTTTTTATGTCTAGTAAACATAAAAAAAAAATTTATTTATTTATATTTATTTTTTATTTATTTATATTATAACTATTTATAATATATTTTTAGGTGTTGATTTTTTCAGCAACGATATTTGAGACAAGTCGAAAAAATAAACAGAAAATGTGACCGAAAATTTTTTAATCTATTTTGAAAAATATTCTCTGCTGAAGCGGGATGCGAACCCGGGTCTCCACGGCTCTATGTAATGTTTTAACCGAATGAGCTAAACGTTCGTGTGCTTATCTTAAACCTTGTAGATAATAATTCTTCTAGAACTTAGAAGTTATTTTTTGTAGAAAGACGTATGCGAAAAAATTTAGTAATGCGAAAAAATTTAAAAAGACGTATGCTAAAAAATTTAAGTATGCGAAAAAATTTAAAATTAGAAAAAAAAATATGTAAAATAAAAAAAAAAAAATTTTGTTATAAGAAAAAAAAATCCAAAAAAAATATATATATATATTATTTTTATGTTATTATTTCCTTATTAATGAAAAGAATAAATTATTAAAAAAATTACAAAATAATACAACGAATTTAATTTGATTTTTTCAGCGCCTTTTTAAAAATGCGTTATTTTTAATATATGCTAAAAAAGCGTGGCCGAGTTATCCAAAAAAAAAAAAATATCCGTGTTCACTCAAGGCGTGCGACCGCACGCCTCTCCTGGGAAGGCCTGATTCTCCAATTGTTGTAAGGTTGCATTTCTTTCTTTTTTCTACAAATACTATCATGATTATTGTTCAAATAAGCTATCATCACTATTACGATAAACCAAAACTCACTCTTAATTGGCTTCTTATTCAACAAGCTACATCCTTTTACTCTATCTGTACTGTCTCTTCAAGTTATAAAAACTTTTATTAATTCAGTTATTTGTCCTCGTACATCAAAAAAGCCTTTTAACTCTTCCCCATCTTCATGCTTTCATTTTTAATACATCCTGCAATTTTTCAAGTCTTCAGTTAACTATTTTCTAGTATTTTAACCTGTCCGTTATTTTAAAGTAGCTCATAACATAATAGTGGTTGCTTGCAATCTTGTTGAAAGTAAATTAGAGTTTAAAAATATATAAATATATGCCAGTATGTAATAAATAGTATATGTAAATGTAAAATTATAATACAAAAAGTATTTTAAATTTTTTTCTAGCCCCGGCTATCAACTTCTGCTCAATCTTGTAATTTTGCCAGGGCCAGGCTTACAAAGTCTCATTTTTAGCAGGGGCCGGGGCCGGGGCTCTGGTCACTTACTACCTGAAACTACAGTATTAACATAATTTATAACTTATAAACAATTCATTCCTGACAAGTGTTAAAATGACATGCAAAAACACAACTTGCAATACAAAATTTATTTAATTTCTAATACTATAATATAATTTATTAAAGATAAAAAAAAAAAGCTATTGACTCACTCTGCATGATGAAGATGATAAGGTGCAAAATCAAGCCGCTGATGTTGACAAACCTCTAAATTTATTTAATAGCATTTAAAACTTTAAAAAATATTAAAATTAAAAAAATACATCCTTAAAAAGAATGACTATAACAATGGTCAAAAACTATTTTTTCTTTGAGTTGTTAAACTCATGTTGCCCAGAAAACTATCCTCAGTCCTAAAACCCGTTTAATGTCTCCTTCCAATAATCTAATATGTAAAACATAATGGATACAAGTAAATTTTTATGATATTCAGAATACAAGAAAATCAAATTAAAGTAAATAAAAAATCAAAAAGATACAAAAAAAAAAAAAATCAAAAGATTATTCACAATAATTATAAGAATAATTTTTGAGATTATATTCTTGCAACTGATTTTTATATTATATTGTTAATGTGACAATCTAAGAGTTGCGATTTGTACCAATTATTAATGAAGGTCATCACTGAGAATCAAACATGGTACAAAATTTCATAGTAAAAAGTTTATTAAGTTCTAACTTTTTATCACATCTATTTTTATAGATTTCCAATATATATTATATTATGTTTTTAATGATATTTTTAATCAAAATTGGTAACTGAAAAAGATTTATGAAACTAGAGCATAGATATTCTTTTAAACATTAAATTATTGGAATTTCTCTAGTCCAACCAAAGAGAAAAAACTTTTTACTTAAAAATATCTGTAATTTCTCTGATTAGCTATAAGTGAACAGCTGTTATTAACCTGCTGCACAACACTCAGCACTTTTTAAACTCAAATTGACTGACGACACAACCACAAGCTTAGTACCACAATAGAGTGACACAACCACAAACTTAGCTCTACAATAGAGTGACACTAACTGACTAATATTATTAGCTTGATTTCAATAGGTGTGATGTCAAAATAGAGTGATATCAACCTAATAAAAATAAAATTAATTATAATATCAATAATAACTACAATAATAATATTGTGAGAAGAAAAAAGAATATTTAAACAAGGTAATTCAAAGATAATAGCCAAAAAAAAACAGTAAGCAGAAAGATAGAAATATCCTAAAATAAATCACAAATCACATATTCTAAAAATAAGCAATTAAAAATTACACTTAAAAGAAAAGAAAAAAAAAGTAAAAAAATCAAAGTCTAAGGCTTTCAAAACATGAAATAAAACAACAACAATAACAAAAGAATTTTATTAATACAAAAACAGAAAAGCTGACAATAGATACTAATTTTTAATACTAGTCAAACAGTAAACATATTTATAAAAAAAACTTTTAAAAAAACTTTAGCAGCATTGACGATCATTTTGATGAGTTAAATAAATGTTACTTAATAGCTTCAAATTCATTTATATTTAAATTTTCTGATTTTTTTTAAAAGCTTTTTCCAAAACGATTTTCAAAAATGTGAAGGTTGAAAAACTTGCAAAAGAAACAAAGAAAAGCAGAACAACTTTATGAGTTGTTGGCTTCCCTAGAATAGCTTTTCTAGTGCATTATGGTTTACTAAAACCCCTGAAGGCTACTAATACTTCTGAAACACCAAGCTTTTACCATTTCAAATTCTGGCAGTCTTTAAAATAATCTATCAAATATTCAAAGGTCTTTAAAATAATAAATTTAGTCTCTTCAAAAAACAATTTAAATTCTTCCAATATAAATTTATTTGATGAAGAAAATTCTTCATCAAATGATTTAAGTTTTGTCATACAACAGCAATTAATATTGGAGTTTTTAGCTAAATTTTTGGTTTGGGAAAATAGAATAGAGTAGTGCACCTACTCAGTTCATCAATATAAAACTATACAAGTAGATATATATTCAGGTAGAAACTGTATGTTTTCTGATTCAAAGATTTCCTGATATTCTTTTTATCATAATATAAACCAAACAAGATCACCACAACATACAACAGACTGTTAACAAGTATACTGAATAAAAATAAACAAGAGTAATGACTTTGCACCCTACCTCATTAGTTAAAACATTAATATGCATATCCTACCTCATTAGTTATAACAGTAACATGCATCCTACCTCATTAGTTATAACAGCAAATGCATCCTACCTTATTAGTTAAATAAGAAGGATCTTTAGAGTTCAAATAAGAATTAAAACTATTTTTTTGCAATCATAATTAAAAGCAGCAAGAATAAAAACAAATTTTGGTTGTGGTTTGTTTGTTTGATCTAAGCAATTTTTGTTTTTTAAGTATTATTTTTCAAGACAGGCTTTTATTCTTTAGATTACATTCCATACAAAACTTGTCAACAGCTCAAAGAAAGATAGTGGTTCCTATTTTGGAGACCGTTAAACTATAACATCAATGCAATTATTCATTTTTTGAAACATTTCAAACAATTATAGTAATGATGTAATACCTTACAAACAATTTATCATTTATCAAGCAAGTAACTTTATTTTTTTTATTTTGCAATATTTTTGATTTGTTATATTAAGAACCAGTACCTGATAATAAAATTCAACGAGAAAAAAAACTTACGAGCAAGTTTATCAAGATCAAACTCTGTACCAGGCTCCAAAGCAATATAGATATTAAAATAGTGCTGGGGCTCGTATGCAGAAGAGTCATTTGGCTTAAAAGTAAAATCTCTTCATCAGTTTTCTTGATAAAAGTCATTAGTAGAAATGTTTGAGCTGTAAAAGTCATCAGCGCAAACATTTGAACTATAAAAGTTTAATTTTTTTTTTTTTTACAAGTAGGAAATAGAAATAAGTATAGAAATATAATAAGCAAATAAAAATAAACAAAATAAATATTAAATTTCATTCAATTGATAAATTTGGTTACAACTTAAGTCAAAGAGATTTATGTTTCATTTAGCATGAGTAAATTATGATACAAAATAGAGGGTATCATCAATTTCCGACATTTTTTTGATTCCGGGATACGGGAAATTTAAAAATAATTTCCCAAATTACCGGGAATAAATCCTTTCTTAAACAAATATAAAAACACGAGACCAACTTTTATTAAGAAAATGACATTCATTTTTAAAATGTTATTTTATTAATTATTTTATTTTATTTCAAATTTGTATGTATATACAAAATTAGTATATGTATACATTAGGGTGGAGTGACTTTAAAATTTTTTGATTCCTCTTTGGATTTTAATTTCTTGATGAGTGCTAATATTGTTGAAAGTTTTTCAAAAGAAGCAGAATAATATTCTGATTTTGAAAATAATATTTGTTTTATTCAGTCTAGAGATGAGTCACTAAGTGATAATCTTTGTTTTGAGAAAAAATAAGACAACAATGAAAATACTCTCTCGCTTTCTATTGAGGTTGGTTGTATGCAAGTTAAGACATCAAGCAGCTTTTTTAAATTATTTGTAATACTTCCAGTATTCTCATACATTTGAAATTCTTTTTTGAGGTCTTTTTGTTAGAATCTTTAGTTAAAACACACTTTTAAGGTTTATATCATGCATTTATAGCTATCATCAATCTGTCTTTAATATTTATAAATGTTATGCAATTATTCGCTTCAGAGGATTCACTTTTAATTTCATAACGAATAATAGCAGCTTTTGTAGAAGGTAGCTCAGGAGTAGCAGTTGAATGTAAATCGCGCTTTTGGAGGTATTTAACACAAGATATTGATTTCTTCGCTCTTTAACGTAAAGAGATAGAGCAAGCAACATCTCCACTGAAATTGCATCATTGTGGATACGCATGGAATCAAATAAAAAATTTAAAATTGCATCAGCTGTTAGCACATTTGTATCACCTAATGCTTCTGCAGCTATTTCAATTGGTTGAAGAACGTAGGAAACATTTTTAAACTGAAACATAAATATCTCTAAATATCTCTAGGGAGTTCAACTCATTTAATGCTTTTTTCACTGCATCCATCACTTTTAAAAATCTTTCAATCATTGTCACAATGCTGTTCCATCTGGTCCGGCAATCTAGCAGTAAATTAAGTTCAATTCCGTGCTCTACTTTTACATAGTCTTGTAAAATGGAATTTCTTTTAGGCAAACATTTAAAAAACTTGACTATTTTTCTAACCATTTGTAAAGCTGCATTTATATCTACTCTTTCACATATTTGCAGATCGAAATCGTTTAGATTATCACTTTCAGATTCGAGTTACCACTGGAAAATCTAGATTCATTTTATAAAAAATCAATGCGACAAACATTAAAAAAATTTTTTTTTTTTTTAAATAACGTCCATTACAGCCAAGTGTATGCTGTGGTTGTAACATAATTGGTGTATAAACCCAGATAATCTACAAAATTTGATCATTACTGCAACAGTATCAGTGATTAATGCAACAAAATCTGAGATAATTGCAAACTCTGATAGTTTCTCTTTAACTAGGTCAACTGTTACTTCAGCTGTACAGCTTCCATGAATTTTAACCAGTCCTAGATTAACAAATAACTTATTGAAATGAATATTGATATTCAAATACCTTCGATTGCATAGACTTGGCCGCTTACCAAACATTAGACTAAACTTTCCACTTTTTCTTTATGTGATTTTATTTTAACAATAAATTTATTTTTTGCCATAGCACAATATTCATAAATAAGTTTCATCAATTTGTTTTAACCTTTTAAAAGAAGACAGGGCTCAAATTAAGCGATAGTGAATTGCAACATCTAGAAATGCTTCCGGGCTTTTTAAAGACCGTAAAGCTGTTCTGATCACTAAACTCAATAGCTGTTATTCAATTAAAAAAATATTTATGTTGATCTTGAATTATGATATAAAATCTTATTGTAAAACCATATTATTACTATTATTTTCAGTATTATTAAAGATTATGATTTAAACTTCAATATTTTAATTCATTTTATAAATCATCAGATAAAACTAGAAAAATAAAGCATGATAAAGTATAATACAATTATTAAAAAACAACAGCTAATCATAAAAGTCTAAAGGAATTGAGCGGTGATCAAATATTTTATATAAAAGAAATCATTAAATAAGATATAAAAAACTTTTATATCTTATTTAAATCTTATTTAATATTTTCTTATAAATTGAATGTTCGTAACTCTTTTGCAGATATTTATTCAAAATTAAATAACAGAGAAGTTTAAAAATATATAAAACCTATTTAAACTTTTTATAGTTATTTTAAAACAAAACAAAAAAACTCTAATAACTTATTCTAAAATATATCTTTTTTATTATTATTTTTATTAACAATTTCTAATTTAAAACATAAGTATTTAAATAAATAATTCCTTAAACTTTCCCCCTAAACAATCGTTGATATTAATGTTTGATAGAATGCGCAAACAGCTTTATCATAATTTTTTATTGGTTGATTTTAAATTACCGAAACTTTTAAAAGTTGTAAGACAAAAATTATTATTATTAATAACAATAATTTTAGTCTTACAACTTTTTTTTATTCATAATCCTTAAATTACCTGGTGTTTAAAAAAACAATAATTAAAAATATGTAAGTTTTGTCTGCTATTATTTTTGCACTAGTAAAATTGTTTTGTTTTTTCATTAATTTTTGCAACATGATAAATTGACCATTTCATTAAAACAGTGTTCATGGTTTTAATAAACTAAAAATTTAATGACCAGAAATATTTCCAGATATTGGAATTCACGATCACTTAATTCGAGCCTTGGATGATATTGTTTTTTACTTAAGGCTTGACGAATGAACTCACTTTTGCATATTCTGTGAATTAAAAATCTATCAATGACCGCAAGTCTGGCCACTACCTCTGCTAAAGACTGTTTCTTAGAAAAAAATGATGCAAGGGACTTACTCGATTTAGCAGGGATTGTCTCAGTTATTTGAACCAGCAATTTGATTATTATTTGAGTTTCTTTTCTTGATATTAATGTTATAAATATGTTGTAAATGTCTTATTAATCCACTGGTAGACGAGCCCTTACAACTTAATAATTTGTTCGGACATCTTAAACACTTGGCTTGTTTGCCTTCTTTTTCCTTTGAAAAATAATTCCACACTGAACCAGCCATGATTAAAATAACGTTTCAGCAATTCTAAATGAAAAAAACTATACTAGAAATTATATTAGAACAAAGAAATTACTTTTGAGTTTAAAAAAAATATTACGAATATTTTAAAACTTACTTAACTTGTCAATATGTGGAGAACTGAATGCTATTTAAAATTTCTTGAATAATAAATTTAATTACAAACTTTAAAGAGTAACTAGGGTTTTGTATTTGAAATTTATGTTTTTTTTTTAATCATATTTTTATTTTTAAATTAAATATTTTTATCTTTATTTTAAATCATGCTTAATTAAAATAATTATGATTTGATTTTTACATTTTTCTATATTATAGGCAAGCTCAACTTAATTTTATACAAAGTCCTGGATAAAATGTCCGATCTAAACTTGTTTGGATTGGACAGTGTCCAATCAAATTTTTGAAATATAATTTTTACAACTTTTTTGGAACTGAATTATGCAATCGAAATTTGTGTCATGTTATTCAATTTATTTAACGATAGTCAAGTGAAGTTTCTTTCCTTATTATTTAGAATATTTCATCGCAGATTTTTTTTTAATCAAATAGTTTCAATTCAATATTGTATATTTAATAATGCTTTTTTTTTATATACAATTTGACGACAGCTGTTACAATGTTTTAACTATTTAAATCCAATAGAAAAAAATTATTACATTACGAATAATTTTTTATGCGAAGGCTTTAAATAAAATCAAAACTTAACTATAATGATTGTTTAAAACAAACGCATTATGTGTAAATTAAATGTTATATTTATATTTTTTTTAGTAAGAATGCATTTTTATGATAATTTCAAACACTTGAAACTATTATTCCATATCTTTCTTAAAATTTTTCAAAAGATTCTTTTTTTTAAGTTACTTTAAATTATGAATAAGTTAAATTAAATCTTCTCGTGATTTAATTGCTTCATTGTTTTATTTTTTATTTTCTATTTTTACAAAGAATTGTTTAAAAGTTTTTTTTTTTATTTGATTTATTAATCAAAGCATGAAATGATTAAAAATTACCAATTTAAAAAGACTACATTATTTTAATAAACAAATTTTTTTTGCAACTTTTTGAAAATAATTCTTAAACAACTAAAAGACATTGTGTTTTTTTTTTAATAACTTAATTTCACTTTTCAATAATTTAAATAAATTTTGTTCATTTATTAAACAATCAATAAAAGTAATTTGTAAAAGGCGTTTTGTGTAACTTTAATAAAGCATTTCAAAAGATAAGCCTTAAAGTAATTATTTTCAAATGCAATTAAAAACATAACAAAAAGGAATTTTCACTTCGAGTATTTTGAGTTTTAATTTAAAACTAATTTATTTACTTTTTTATAATGAATTGTTTTGTTTATTCTTTATTAATTTTAATGATAAAGTATTTATTTTCAAGAACTCAATTCCCCTCAGTCAAAATGTCCGATTACTTTTTAAATTGATCAGACCATCTGACGTTTTAGCCGGACAATGTCAATGTCCGACCATTAAATTGCGCCCTGTATAGATGAATTCTAAAGTCAGACTATAGGCATTAATTAGCTTTGTGGACATTTATATATTTTTATTTTAAATAAATAATTATCCTAATGTAATAAAATATATACATAAGTAATTCTTTAATTTTAATTTTTTCCCGGGAAATTATGGTAATATTCCCTGGTAACAGGAAATACGAAATATAAAAAGATCCTAGGAATTCCTAGGAAGAACTCTCAAAATCTTATAAAATATAAAAAAGGGTGTAAATCAATTCAAATATTTAGAGCCAGCAAAATTTTAAAAGGCTACACAAATTTAAAAAAATAAAGAAATTTTGGCCATTTCGAATATTATTTTTCAGCTAATACTACCCAAAAATTATAAAAACTTTTGTTTGACATTTTTGCTAAATAAATAGTACATATCTGTTTAGTAAAATTATAGTCGCTATTTATTAACAGGAAGCTCACCACCATAGACCTCAACAGTAATTACAAAGAACAATATAAAATGATGCACACTTAACAAATTGGATTCTTTATTTTTTTTTAAATCAGTGATATTTGAATATTATGATTTGATACAGAATATTATAATTTATTATATATTCAATATATATTTAATAGATTAAGAATTTTATTATTTAATAATAACATACTTATTTATTTAATGATCTTTCTTTCTTTTTAGCTTTTTAGCCAAATATGCTACGAAAAATGATGCACTTCATATTGAAATTTAATGGTAAAAAAATTCAATATAGATACAATGTGTCGCGATTGATTGAAGGTTGGTAGTAAAAAGTTAATATAGAACTACCAATGGTATGTTTTACCATCTAATTCTAAGATTTTATTTGCCGAATTAATTGGCAGATCACATATCAGAGTATGGCAGATCACATTTTTTATTAAAAAGGTGTTTATTACCTAAAAAAAAAAATATTTGTGCAAAATACTCAAGTGTCTAAATGCTTGTTTCATTCTAGGGTTAACTTTTAATTTAGAGTGCTTTGATTGCATGTGATCTGCCAAATTATTTGGCAGATTATTTATAATAATTTAACTGATTTAATAATCCACAATGCCGTTTGTACCATATAAATGATCTGCTCAGCCAACCTGCTCTGCTCTGCTGATTGTATCTACTCTTAAAAAAGAATTGGCTTGAAAACATTTGTGTTTGAGAAAGCTCTTTAAGCTTTAATAAAAACAATTTTTACTCACCTTTAAAAGTATAAGAGTAACACCAACAACCAGACATTTGCTTCTTTCAATGCTTTGGTGACGATAAAATGAATCCATTGATATAATTTCTGCATCACCTAAAATTATGCTGTATGTCATATTTTAAGTTTAACAGAAACAACTATTGTATTAAATGAAGGCCTTTTACCTGGAATGTAAGAGAAATACACTTCTCTAGCTCGCATATCATGACAACTATGAAACTCATTCTGACAATCTATATTTTCATTTCTTTCCAAACAAGAAACTTTGCCTTTCAAGGTACCAATAAGTAATCTTTCCTGAGTTGTAGCAGGATAACGTAGTTTAGCACTGCAATAAATATTTGATTGTGATCCATTGTTATTAATATAGAATATTTCCTTGTACTCATTCTTATGACCTTCTACCGTTTTCTGTACGGTCTCACGCTGTTCGTCGTCTTCACAAAAATTTAACATAACTAAATTGAGGAAAATTAAATTGTTGACCAAATATTGTTTAGTGTTAATTTGTTAATATTGTTAGACTAAATTATTTTTAAACTAAATTCGGTAACCCTACAGTTAAGCGGCCTAAAATAATTTGATTTTTTCGTTTGCTCCGCTCTCGTCAGTGGAGACTTTTTACCATTAGAATTATTTATTTGGATAATTTAAAAAAGAAATTGCTGCCCCATGCCAAACCCTCAGTTAATGTAGGAGCACATTCCTTTGTAGCATCAGGCTATAAGATAGTCTATGTGTGTACTGAAGTCAATAAATATTCCTCATATTTATAAAGTCTTCACTAATGAGAGCGCAACAAGCGAAAAAATTATTTTAACTGTTGCTTGACCCCAAATTGTACTGTTTAGTGGTATTTCGCTAATATTGTTAGAATAAAAAGTGTTTAGTGGTTTGTAATATCCTGCAGTTATGCGGCGTATAATCATTTAATAAACTCTAAGGTAGAGAAGTAAAATTGAAAACGATTTAAATAAAAGTAATTAACTAGTAAACATTATTTCTAAAAGTATTAAAATTTACAAATTTAAAATTAAAAAATAAAAATACTATTCTAAAGAAATATTAAATATTAAACAAATTAAAAGATGGAGGTTGAATTTGGTTTTAAGCGTGCACATAACTTTATTTGAAACTAAATGGTAATTTAATAAAAAAAAAAAAAAAATGAAAACCAGAGTGAACTGAACAGGCACGCCAGAGAGGGGTAGCATCAGGACAAAAGGGGCAAATTGACCCAGGCATCAAGTTTGAAGAGGCACAGGATGATCCGTTGGTTTTTTTTTTTTGTTGTTTTTTTTACAATAAATAGAAAATATTTTAGTGACTAAAGTTTAGCATTCGGAATTAAAACGAACATGAAAAAAAGTAATTTAAGTTTTAAATTCTGTTATTATAATTAATTATAAACTATTTTTTACGAAAAAAATAGGATTTAGTTGTAGTTGAATTTAACGGAACCGGGCATTCCGTAAGCCCATGAAAAATTAGCCATGATAGCTCGTGCTCTATTGCATGGAAGATGATGCGCTGAGGTAATAACAATGGTAGCTGATCAGTCGACACTGACTCATCGAAGCAGTCTACATTGAAAGTACTGACAATTTCGTTAGGTTGTGCGTTCCATGGGTGAGCAACGTATTTGTTGAAGAAGTTGAAGCAAATCAGACTTTTGTTGTCAATTTTACGTTAAAAGCGAAACTTTTTTAAGTAGTATTTGAATGTTGAAGTAAAAGAGAAAATCATAGCGTCGCCTTTTTGAGACAAATAAACCGCTTTGCCTCTACCAGGACCCAGCCAGTTATCAAATATTTGAGTTTTTGCATCTTTACTGCTCTCAAATTGTGTAATTTACTGCACTCAATATGTGTGATTCGAAGGACTGTGGATCCGTGTGATACCCCTAAAGCTGAGCTAAATGAATTTCAAAGTGGCTCATCGGAGTCAGAAGGAGAAACTTTATGTAACAGTAGAGAATGCGATGATCAACCTGACTTGGTAATAATTACCGGTGGAGCTGGTAAGGCATTCGTCTTATCAGCTCCAATGTGTGGCAGTTCTTCATGGAATTGCTGATGTCACTTTATTCTTGCCTTCTAGGAGTTTAGCTTTTCGACGAAACTCGTTATAAACTTTTTTCAATATCAATTTTAATTATTTATATAATAATTTTAACTATATAATAATAGTTATTATATACAATTACGTTTGCAGGTGAAACAACACACTTGAATGGGAAAGAATGTAGAAACTTTCTTGCTGGTATGGAGATTATTGGTCGCCATAACCCCGTCATTGAATCCCACTCTGAAAATGCAAGACGCCATCAACAAGATCGTTGTCTCAAAATGAGTTTATCATAGAACATGGTGGTGTCATCCGAAGTGCAGCTGTTGAAATCCGGGATAGCATCTATTTTACAATCATAGTCAATGGTACCCCCAATATATCTTACACTGAATAGATAACCTTTGTTATTCGTTTCCTCATCTATGAAAGAGAAACTTATTGTTGACAAATCAAAAAATGATTCGTGGTTGTTAAAGCTTTTGAGATAAAGAAAGGAGTCAATATTTCCAAGCTTTTCACTAATGTAATTTCAAGGTTAGGTATGGATATTTGAAACTGCCGCGGTCAGGTACACGATAATGTGTCATGTACTTACAATGCAGCCCAAGTCTGATTAAGACAAAATTATTTGGAAGCTCTGCACGTTTTCTGTACCGCTCACAGTCTTATTTTAGTTGGTGTGCACACAGTTGAATCGGCCATTGAGATCAAAGTATTCTTTGAAAATGTTGAACCTTGGTACATATTTTTTGTGCAAGTTTTACCCAATAGAAGATCCTCTCTTGAGCGACAGATATTTCACTGCATAGACTATCAATGACAAAATGGAGCTTTCGTACCGACTTGACCAAACCGAGCGAAATGTTGACAGCCCTTAAACATGCCATGGATAACCTAGATCTGACCAGTTAGCAGCTAAGACAAGCAAGAAACTAAAAAAAAATGATTATTATCTTTTGAATTTGTACTGCTAATTACGATTTGGTACAAAACCTTTACTTTTGTTAACGACGTTAGTCGTCTTATACAATCTGAAGACATCACAATTGATGACGAACTACGTTTGATTGGACAGCTGCTGGAAAATCTTAATCGGATTTGGGGCTTTTGGTTGCAAATTTCTTAAGAGATTGTAGCTGTAGTTGGACCAGTAGGATTCAAAATTAAACTCGTCACTAAAAGAAAGCGTTAACTAAAGCGCTATCACGATGAGGCATCAAGCACAGCCCGTTTCCGCGACAACCAAACGAAAGAATTTAAATTGAACGTTTTAATGTTGGTTGATATGGTCTAATCCAGGAGATTAGTTCAAAGATTTTATGCAAGCAGGATGGTTGGCAATATGTTTTAATTCGTCTGGTTAGATAATGATGATCTTTCCATTTAAAAAAAAGCTTGAGAACTTGCACAATTTTATCTGAGAGATGTGAACAAAATGAATCAATTGTAGTGGTTTGCCGTTTTAACAATACTTGCAAAACAATTTTTAAGCAAGGAAATCCAATGCAGCTACTCAATAAACTTTATAACTTTTTTACTAACCTAATAGTAAAAATGTTACGGCAAAACTTAAAAGTTTCTACCATTTTAATTTTTTTTTTTGAATTTTCACAACGCGCAAAGGCTCGGAAGTGAACAGACGCGTTTAAGGAGGTTTTTTATTACATAAAAAGTTTTTTTAAATGGCGCCGAGAAAAATTAAAAAATGTTGAGTTATTTTTGTTTTTGAATAGTTATAAGAATCTCTTTGAAAATTACGTTATTAATGTGGAAAAAATTTGCTCTCATTCTAAAGATATAATTATTAAAGAGTTTTCAAAACTCCAACAGGATCCTGTTGGAGTTTTGAAACATTAAATTCTCTAAGATTAAATATGTCTTCCTTGGAAGACAAATTTAATCTCTGAGGTCTTTTGTTTACAGAGATCCTAAAGATCTTTGAACTACAACATTTTTCTTCCTTAAACATTAATTTTTATGCTAATGAACCGTTAACAAAAGTCTTCGCAAAAGATACAAGGTTTCTACACGTTTAGGTGATATTTAATATCTCTTGTTGAAAAACGGCTTCACAAAGATTTAACTAAACTATTCAATAATTCAAAAATAATTAATGAACAAATAACTACGCATATTTCAGACGTAAATATTCTCTCGAATTTAATGACTGCATAAAGAGACTGCAATCAGATAACATAAAAATTCGGGAAGATCTTTGCTTACTGTAAGGCAAATATAACGAACTTCGATAATTAAATAGTGAAATTACAAAAAACAACAAAAGCTGTCTTAATAACTTTTCTAAGCATTTATCTAATTTTCTTGAATTAAATGAGCTCTTTTTTTGATATAATTAATGGTACTGGTCCTATCTATACCTATAAACATAAAACACTGAATAATTCATCTTTTATCAATCACATTGCAGTTTTAAAGGAGTCATCGATATGTTTTATTAACTATCAAGTTATTCCTCCTTTTACATTTAAACAAAAGTGACCATTTACCCATCGCTACAAATATTAATCTTAAAAGAAAATTTAACACCAATTATAAATAATATACTTAAAAAATACAATACAACCCCTCATTATGCTTGTAATGATAACGATTTTATCAAAATATATAATCAGAATCTCTCTGATTTTTTTAAGGAATGCACTTTTATTGGAAGAGCAATAGAAAAAGAAACTCAAACAACATGTGAAAAAAATAAAATGCTGTTCTTCTAGCAATGGAAGAATGTTTTCAACAAAAGGAGTTCTGCATTTGCTCTAAATCATGATGGACGCCAGAAATCAAATTGAGCAAAGGTATTTTTTCCTTCCACTTAAAGGAATGGAAAAAATCAAACTACAACAGATTTCAGGAATGCATTTTTTTTAATAAATACAAACTTGCACATAAAAATCTCCGTAAAACTGTAAAAGCAGCTCATAACTTAAAAATCAATAAAGTTACGTAAAACATTAATTATTTTTAGAAAACTAATCCTCGAAAATTTTGGAACAATATCCGAAGAATTAAATCAACTACCACACTCGTATTTTCACTATTAGTAAAAATAAGATAGAAAAAAAATTGTTGAAGAATTTTGACAAAACTTTAATACGACTCTTAATATTTCCACAATTACTAACTCAAGTTCGTACACCGTTATATTACACAACTAGTTTAAATGAACCTAATCAAATAGTTTTATCAAATTCCGACATTAAAATTTGTATTTGTATACTTAAGTCTAATAGATCACATGATTCCTGTAGAATTACTAAAAAGGATCTTAAATACTCTTTCAAAAACGACCTCCTAATTGCTTTTGAAATTTTATAATACAATTTTTAAAAATGGAGCGGTCCCAGAGTACTTATCATCTTCCATTATTAATCCAATTGTCAAATCTTATAAAAAATTTCTTGATAACCCAGATAACTATCGCGGAATTAGTATCATACCTATTTTGACAAAGCTCTTCGAATATATTATTATGCAAGTATGCCCGAAATTATTAGATAGACACTCTCATCAATTTGATTTCAATCGAAATAGTTCAACATTTCATGCAGAATTCATTTTGAGTGAAACAATAAAACACTGCAATAATAATAACTCATCAATTTTATATATATAGTATAGATGCAAGTAAGGCATTCGCTAGCTGTAACTGGGGCTTGTTGTTTGAAAAGCTTTATTACAACAAAAATTTACCGCTATCAGCAGTATACGCACTACAATCATTATACCACTCAGGTACTACTGGTGTATCATATCTTGGACATAAATCAAATCATTTCTGACTCAACGCGTGCAATAAGGCTCCATTTTACCACCACATTGTACAATATTTCTACTGAAAATATATTAAGTCAAATTATTTCAGATTGTAATTGGAACAACAGTAAGTAGCATATACACAGGCGTTATTGCTTATTCATACAATATAATTGTTGAAGACAAAAAAACTCCAACTATTTAAAATAAAGGGAATTGAAAGTTATTAAAAAGAAAAGGTGTCGGCGTAAAAAGGTGATGATGTAAAAAGATGCTTAATGCGCATGAATTGTTAAAAATAAAATGTTATTTATTTGAAGAGAAAAATATATGTGATGGCTTTTTTTTGTGTCTTTTGTATGCAAATTCGTTGGTAGTTAGTCATCTCACTACCGTCAAATTTATTATGATCAAAAGTAGTTGAATATTTTTATCATTTAAATTATATATATATATATATATATATATATATATATATATATATATATATATATATATATATATATATATATATATATATATATATATATATATATACTGTGTACCCGGAAT
Organism: Hydra vulgaris; assembly: GCF_038396675.1. Classification (NCBI taxonomy): domain Eukaryota; kingdom Metazoa; phylum Cnidaria; class Hydrozoa; order Anthoathecata; family Hydridae; genus Hydra; species Hydra vulgaris. Next base: position 21,582,981 of record NC_088928.1, on the reverse strand, counting down.
CGGCCATTTTGTTGATGTACCCAGCACCGGGTATATTTAAAAAATTTTTTTTAACTTTTTGCTTAAAGTACTGTAATTAATAAATAATAAAAATAGTAAAACAAATTTTGTTATGGTGTTACTTCTTTGCTACAAATTTTGTTAAGTAGTGCTTCAACCAATAAACTTCTTGATAGTTTAAGAAGTTGATAATAGCGCACTTGCCTCAGAAACAAAGGATCCGGGGTTCAAACCCCACCGCAAGCAAGTATTGCGACATCGGTTCGGAAGGAGACGTGAACTTCCAATTAAATGCTCATCCGCGTTGCTCTGTCATAAGACCGTAAGGACTTCTTGGGGCACCTAGGTAAAAACTAGAAGAAAAAAAAAAATTCCCATGTACTAAATCTAAACGGGTCTAAGTTAATTTACGTTTTGGAATATATTTTTGCTAAATTATATAGCAAAATGTTGCTAGCAGATAATATTGCAAAAAGGATACTGATTTATACAGATTTAAAAACCGTAAAGTAAAACGAAATAATATGAGAATACGAAAGAAATAAAAATAAAAAGAAAGAAAAAAACTAATAATAAACCAGTAATTGCTTCTTTTTATTGCTTAGAACGCGAGGGAAAGATATATTTTTCGCAATTTAAAAAAAAATGTTGTCTGGGCAAAGATCAAAACTTGAGCAAACAACACAGTTTTCCATCAATTTACAAGAAAAATTTTCAAATAAGATGTAAGTTTTTTGAGCTCAAATAACAGCATTCTTTGTTTTTATACAGGTTAGTCAAAGTTACCCTGAAAGTTTATTATCTTTTGGGGTAACATTGACCATGTAAATAATAGTATTATTTATACTCATAATAATAGTTTAACTATTATAAATAGCATAACTATTATAAATTGGCCTAATCATTTATTGTAGCTAGGTGGTTTTTAAAAAAAAAATACTTTTTTAATAAATTATGTATAATAATGTGTAGTTAAGAACTTCCATTAGATAAACTTGATGTAAAAATGTTAGTTGCTGCTTAGTAAATTTTAAACAATATAACTGGTGATTGGTTTCAAGTTGCATCAAACATAAAAAAGAACATGCAATTTTTCTAACTGCAGCTATAAACAAAAAAGAATTAGAATTTAATTTTGAAAACATTAAACTTGAACTTGAAGGATTTCCTCCTTGTAACATTTGGAACAATGATGAAACTAATTTGCGTGATGACCCTGGACATAAAAAAGTTATTATGACACGTGAAATAAAGTACCCTTTGTGATGTTCTGTGGTTATGATTTAGGAGAAACTTTGTCACCATACACAATTTTTAAGTTGTTCATTTATTTAAAAGACAAATGTTTAAAACATGTTTCAAAGATTTCTCGATTATATAGAACCAAACCTGGTTGGTTTAATTAAGTCAGTTTGTTTATTTTCAGAGAATCGTTCATCATGCGTGAAAAGTGGATACTTATTTGTCAATTTCGTAAGTCAGCACAGCAATGTGTTTAATTGTAAAAAAACTGGTAAAGTCGAAAGCAGCGCTAACAAATTATAAGCAATCTTATACATTTTTAAAGTTACAAAATACAAAATAAAAGTATTTTTCGCTTATTATATTTATTAACATAACATTTACTTGTATATTCATAGTCTAAATGTGTATATAATATAAAAATCATATTAAAAAGTTGTTTTTTAAAATATATGTGTGCTTTTGAAAAAGTCTTTTCAAAAAACGGTAGCAGGAAAAAATTTCCCGTGGAAAAATCCCCCCCAAAAATATCCCCCTGGATTTTTTTTACAGCGCATAAAATTAACGATATATCAATATAATAGTTGTTTATAATGTAAATATTTTATACATGCGTATTATAATGCAAACTGAGCCTTAATCCTACATTTTTCATAAATTGATTGACAAATTGATAGAACATGCAAAGGATGAACATACATTCACTGACGAATAGGTAGCACATGCAAGGAGTGTCGCTACATTGACTAAGGGTTTTGGTTTGGGCAGGCCATCTATCAATTTCAAAGCAATGTATTTTTTTTAATTTTATTTTTTGCGGGAAATTTTTTCCTAGAACCCAAAAAACTTTAGGTTATTTAAAATCTTTATAAGTAAACATAATCATAAGTAAACATAAATGTTAAAAAAGATCATGTTTTTTTGTTGAATATTTAAACATTCACAAACGCCTTATTCAAACATTAGGGTATTAATCCAACATGAACACCTTTATTTGAATGAACACCTTTTAACCGCAACACCTATTAGTTATTAATGTATTATGAACACTTTTTTTTGCATCAACACCTTTTTACGGCAACACCTAATAGGTGTTCATATACTATCACGCGTCTACACTTTTTTTCTTTAGCATGAACACCTTGAACACACGTAACCGTGTAGTTCACCTCTTTCTCTAGATGTTTTTGCCCGACTTACTTTGTTCTCTTTGATGCAATGACACGAGGAGTTTTTGCACACTAGTAAAACCTGTCTCATCAAGATTAAAAATTTTAAATGATGTTGCTTTACACCATGAGATACCTAGAGCTCTTACTTAAGCTGATGTAAGGCCATATAACATATCGGAACAGGTCTTTAGATAAGTGCTCAGTGTATTTTGAAAATTAGCATCTGGGTATTGACATTTTTTTTATACACCTATGAAGTGTACGAAAATTATTGATGCAAAAAGAATTATCAATTTGCTCCAAACAACAATGATGAAACAAATCAAATATAGCTTTAATAAAGGTCTCTCTTTTTAAATTTTGTTTTAAATCACTGTATAAAAACTAAAACTAAAATTATAAACCGCTTACACGTATCAATATTTTTATTTTGAAAACTATAAAAAATCTTAAAATGTACCGAAAATGTTTGAGAACTTTCCGCAATAAAATAACGCAAAACTGTTAAGGAGAAGTGGGAGAGCGACTTTTAAAAAGACGAAATAAAACTAAAATTACAGCCACATAATAAAAGCTAAAATATAAATTTAGGTTCTACATGATGATAAGTGCATTTCCCAATAAAATATATAAAAGGTTGAACAGTTGAAAATAAATGCATACATGAGTTATTATAGTAACTAATGTATGCATTTATTTTCAACTGTATTTTTGATGACAGCCTATAGGCCGTCAGCAAAAATATTTTTTGATACTTTCAAAAAAAAGCGGTTTTTACCACGCGCAGGATAGCGAAATGATGTCCAATAAAAAGAACACAAGAAATCTATACTTTTACATTAAATAACAATAATTAAAGGCCACTCCTATATATACCTTTTTCTCAAAAATATTTTGGTGTTAATACAATTTATATTGGTTTGCACTCAAAAATTAAAAGAAAAAAAAAAGTATATAAAAAAGAAAAGTTCAAAGAAAAATAAAACAGCAAAAACTCAAGGTATTATTCAAAATAGTTGCGTTAATTTGCAACTTGATTTAAATTTTCATTGAAAAAAATATTTTTTATTTCATCCTTATGTTTTTTTTTGTTTATATTGATTATTGATTGATTGATTATTTGTAATTCATTTTAAAATAATTTTTCAATTTTTAGATCAAATTTTGTTGTAAACATTTTATCTTCAAAATGACATTTCATTCTATTATAAAATATTTCTAGTATTAAGAGGCACGCCGAAAAGGGGTTGCCAAGGGTAGCAACTGCTACTCCCAGGGCCGTGCCTGGGCATTTCGCCGGCTGCGTGCTGGTAGTAATTTTTAATTTATATTTACAAAATTACATGAAACGTTAACATTCACATATTAAAATGAAATTAAAAATTAATTAATTTTCAGTGGCGAACTGTTCATTTGCTTCTTGAATATTTAACGAATCCGCAATGTCACTTTCTATTGCAATAATTGAAACATTACTGAGACGTTCATGTGTCATGGATGTCCTCAGGTAATTTTTAATTATTTTTAGTTTTGAGAAACTTCGCTCTCCTGAAGCAACGGAAACTGGAATTGTTAGAAAAAGTTTTAAACTCGTGGCGACATTTGGAAAAGACTTCTCCAAGTTGTATTTATATAAAAAAATTAGGAGTTCTTCGGGCTGCTTTTTGTCTTTTACGATTATTTTCAAAGAAATTATTTCTTCATACAATTCCGCGCCTTGATATCACAGAAGTTACCATCTTTAAATTTATTATGAAAATTAAAACAACTTTTTATTTCTTCATCTTCCATATCAAAAAAAATTGTAAAGAAATCCAAAACATTGTTCGAAGTTTGACATGGGTGGTAAGAGATGAAATAGCTGTATACAGTATTACATAATAAAAATTAATTTAAAAATTTTCTTTTGGAGTAAAAATAAATTTTACACAAATGTAAAGTGGTATTTTTATACAGTGAGTTTTTACGGAATAAATTATAGGTCGACTTTCAAAAGCTGCAAAGTATCTTCCTCGATGCTGAGAATTACGATCATTAGTATTACCACTTACTTGTATCGGTTTGTAAACGATTAACCCTAGCTGATCACGAAAACGTTTCTGTACCAAGGTCTTCTTCTGCTTCTTTTGTCGTTTTTTTTCTTCATTTTTAACTGACCATGTTTGGAAATCAGGTGGTAGGAAATATGTAATATCATTTCCATACACCGAACCCAGGCATGTAATGTCGACAGTCTTTATTGATACGAACTTTCATTTTCGAGCCAAGCAGACATTTTAGTTAAATTTTTCATTTATCGTGGAGTAGCTCCACATATTGTGCATGTAGACGAAAAAAGCGTATCCTTTAATACCTGAGCCACTTTTCCATCTATCGTAGTTTAAAAAAGTTCATGTTTCTCTTGTATTCCTTTACAACATTTGTTAATTATAGATGACAGTAAACAGTGTATTTGGCTTTTTATTTCGTCTACAACAACCAATAATAATACCAATAATAGAATGCATGTCCATCAAAATTAATTCTCAATAAAAAATTGACAAAATAAATTATGCAAAACTATTGTTATAAACAATTATAGTCTGAAACCATGATAAAAAGCGGTTTTTTGTTTTCTGACTTTTAACACTTTTTTATCTATAATTTTGGATACCGCACGTATCCGCACCTGATTTTTAATAAATTAATTTTATAGACACCTAAGCTACAAATCAATTATAACAATGAAGCTTGGGGAAGCGTGGGTGACTGCTAAAAACACCGGTGAACTTTATGCTATGGCACATGCCACTAAGAATGCTGCCGGCACGGGTATTGTTTATAATCTTTTATTAAAAAGGATCTTTTAGCATGTTCTCCTTGTTTTATTATTCAGGATTTTTTAATTAGCTTTTTTAATTGCTTTATTAAGCAGGATCTTTTATCCTGCTCTTCTTGTTTTAAAGTAAGTTTTTTTCTTTAAATTTTTTTGCACATATAACAGATGACTGAGTTGACATAAAGTTTTACATGTTTACAAACAACTTTATCCTTTAAACTTTTTATGGTTTGTAAGTCTTTATTGATTTTGACTAAAAAATTTGTAACTTTTTATGGTTTGTTGGCATTAAATGTAAATAAAATCAAAACATCTTGTTTTAAATTGTTTTGTAAATAGCCAACAACACAACATTCAATATTTTTTGTTTCACTAATAGAACTTTTAGTTTATATTGAATAAATTATACAATTATACAGTATAATTACTACACTTTAATTTAAAACCGCAAAATACTGGCCTTCTATTTATCCTGCTTTTGGAATTTTTAACCTATTCATTGTTTCACATTTTCGATATTATTCCGGAGAGTCCCTGTTTGATTTTATTCCTTTTTCACAATTTCGATATTATTCCGGAAAGTCCTCTTTCGATATTATTCTTTTTTTTACAACTTCGATTTAATTCCGTTTTTTGAATTTTCGACAGTATTCCTTTTTTCACAATTTCGATGTTATTCCGGTAAGTCCCTTTTCGATATTATTCTCTTTTAAGCTATTTCGAGATTATTCTGCTTTTTGGATTTTCGATACTATTTCTTTTTTAACAATTTCTCTTTTTCTATATTCTGTATTTCTGTATTCTCTTTTTCGATGTTATTCCGAAAAGTCCCTTTTCGATATTATTACTTTTTTCACAAATTCGAGATAATTCTGTTTTTCGGATTTTCGATACAATTCCTTTTTTTACAATTTCAATGTTATTCTTTATTTCGATGTTATTCCGGAAAGTCCCTTTTCGAAATTAATCAGTTTAGCTGTTTTCGATACTATTACTACTACCCAAATTAAATAAAAAGACAAAAAAATATGAAAACACTCAATTAATAACAACAATAAAAATCACTTTTTTATTCATTTTCTTGTTTTATGTTTTTTTCAATCTTTTAGTTCGTTTGTACCTTTTAATATTTTTGTTATTTGACTTTATTTATAACTAATCTTTTTTATTTTTTAAAATAATTTCTTTCCGTTTTTCCTTTTCTCTTTTTTTCCTTTTCACCATTAAAAATGAAGTTGAAACATCTGGTATAGTATGCAAACTTATCCTTATAAATTTCTTTATATTAAATTACAATATTTCTTGGGGTTATATATACCCTCGTTATTCAAGTAATATTTTTTTTTTTTTTAATTATTTTATTTTATTTTGCCGTTTAACAAATTTGACAGTTTCCATAAATTTACAATTAAGTTAATGGCCGGAGCAAGAAGAAGGCATAATTTGCCTTATCGCCAAGCACCGTGTTACAATTTATAATTTTTACAAAGTTGCTTCAAGAATATATAACATAAAAGAAAAATTAAATGAATGTTTACAAAAGATATATGATAAATAAAGTAAAATATCGTTTAATACATAATATCATAAATAGATTGAGTAAAAGTAAGAGTTAATATATAAAACTTTATATATATTTTAAGTAAAATATATAAAAGATAAAGTAAAATATCATAACTAGATTAGGTAAAAGTAAAAGTGAATATATAATAACTTTATATATATAAATACGCACAAAAAATAAAATAAAAAGCGAGAAAATGTGATTTTTTATAATGATTATTGTCAAAAAATTTTAACCTTTTTTTTTTTTTTTTTCTTTCGAATAATTACGAAAATACGAATAATTAACTTGTTTTTCAGTTTTTAAATTATATATCTGATCTATTTTTAAAAGAAAGACTTATAATAATATAAATCAAAATCTGCGTTTAAAAAAAACTGTTTTGAATCAGTTTTAAACTGATGAAGAGATTTTTTTTTTCCGAAAACAATGTTTGGAAATCTTTTCCACAAAAGTGGTCCGCGATTCTAAATTGAATAAGAAACTTATTTAGAATAAGATTTTGGTATAACAAAGTTGTTAGCGGAAAATCTTGTAGCATATTTATGGTGTATTACTTTAAAATAAGTTTCAAATATTTTGGGGGACAGTCCATATTTTGTTTTATTCATGAACAGTAGAACAAGATGGATATTAAGTTTGAAAATATTCAGGGTACCAATTACACGTAAAAGAGGTTCACAAGGAACCGCTCTACCAGATCCAAATATGATTCTAACAGCATGTTTTTGCTTGCTATAAAGTTTTTTTTAACTTAGTGTAATTAGTACTTGCCCACATGATGTTGCCGTTAGTTAAGTAACTATGTATAAAGGAAAAATATAAACTTTTTAAGGACTTAAAATTTAAAAGTGGCTTAACTCTATAGATCATGCCAATGCTTTTTGAAATTTTTTTTTCTATAGAATTTATATGCACTTTCCAAGATAGCTTTTCATCAAAGTTCACACCTAAAAAATTTACAGATATTTGCCTTTTGATGTTAGTTTTATTCATCAAAAGATTGGGAAGAATAAATGGTATTTCCTTTGTTTTGCTTGGTTTGTGGAAAAGAGAAAATTTAGTTTTTTGAACATTCAAAGACAATTTGTTGCATATAAACCATTCATTTACTTTTTTTAATTCTTCATTTACTACTGTAAAAAGTGTTTCAATATTTTTGTGAGAATAAAAAAGATTTGAGTCATCTGCGAATAAAATAAAATTTAATAGGTTTGATGTTGAAGACAAATCATTTATGTATAGTAAAAAAAGTAAGGGTCCATGTATAGAACCCTGTGGGACTCCGCAATTTACAGTTTTTTTTGGTCGTTTCTAAATTTTCAAATTGTACATATTGTTTTCTGTTTGAAAGGTAACTTTCAAACCAGAGTAAGTTTGTCTCCTTTATTCCGTAATATTCCAGTTTTTTTATTAGAATGGAATGATTCACCGTATCAAAAGCTTTTGACAGATCAATGAAAGCTCCTAACGCATAATAGTCTTCTTTAAAAGCATTAGATAAGTGATTAACTAACTCTACTATTGCATGATCTGTTGAGTGTTGCTTTTTGAAACCAAATTGCTTACTGTATAACATGTTGTTTTCAGTTAAATGATTATACAGCCTATTGTACACTATACGTTCAAGCAATTTCGAGAAACAAGATAAAACAGATATAGGCCTGTAATTAGAGGGTTCTGACTCATCTCCAGACTTAAATACTGGAGTTACTCTAGCAATTTTTAATTTATCCGGAGCTTTGCCTGATTTAAGTGACTGATTGAATATATGAAACAAAAATGGTTCAATTATATCATAGACTAATTTTAATATATTAACGCTAACTTTATCCGATCCTGCACTTTTGTTATTTTTTAAGCTTAGTAATGCAGTCCGCAACTCGCGTATATCTAGCTTTGACTCATTCATTTTTTTATTAGAATTTGTTAGATAAGAATCAAATGTTGAAGAAGTTAAAGGAATACTTTGCGCTAAATTAGAACTAACATTTATAAAGAAACTGTTTAGTTCTTCAGCTATGAGTGCTTTATCGTATATTGTTTCACCGTCAATTAAAAGTTTTTTTGGCAGAACATTATTTTTATATTTGTTTTGTCCATTTATTTCTTTAATAGCATTCCAAGTTTGTTTAGTATTTCCATTTGCATTTTCTAGTAATTTCGAATAATATACTTTTTTAAAGTATTTTTTGATTTTTTCAAATATATTTTTATAGTTTTTATACTTTGCTTCGTTTGAATATGTTTTTTTTTTAAGAAATTTTTCATAAAGTTTTTGTTTTTTCCTTGACGATTTTAGTAAGCCTTTTGTCATCCAAGGCGATAGAAGTGATTTTGAATTCACATAAAACTTTTTTACAGGAAACGCATTATCGTATTGTTTACAAAATTGCGCTAGAAAAAGTTCATAAGCATTGTTAGCATCACGTGTTTGGAGAACAAGCTTCCAATCAACGAAATTAATTAGAAGGTTGCGAAATTGTTGTATGGAGTTTTCATTGATCTGTCGCTTGTAAATAATATGTTTTGTAGAAAATATTTTCATGGGTTACGTTTTTTGTTATAAGAAACGTGGGAAAATGGTCTGATCTATTCAAGTTAGTATTTTTATTTTCGATGATTATTTTCGAGTAGTGATTATTTTCAACGATTATTTGCGTACAAATTTATATCTCTTCGTACTTTATTTCTTAATCGTAATCTCAACTTAAACGTAACGGTTTTTACCACTGAACTGTCATGCCGAAGGCCGAAAGACTTCAAAAGTGACATTTTTTGCGTATTTTTTGGCGATCGGTAGGGTTAAATAAAAGGTTTATTTATATTAGATATTATATATAGTAAAATAATTGTGTTGATATTTTGGCAAGTGCCCTTGTGTTTTGGTTTGCCACCCCTGCCCTAAGGCCCTTCCGGCGTGCCTGAGTATTAAAGTTTCTAATAAAAATGTTGCCTCTCTCTATCCTGCGTTCTTTCCGTATCCAAACTTTCAAAACTATTTAACAAGTTCTTATCAGAGACTTGTTTTCCAGCCTGCTGGAAAGCGGTTTCTGTTGTTCCGATTTTCAAAAATCGTGAGAACATTCAGACCCGTCCAATTATCGCCCTATCAGTATTCTTAGTGTTACTAGCAAAGTCTTTGAATCTTTGATCAACACATTTCTCACATCCCATCTTGAGTTTAAAAAACTTTTTTTCAGACAATCAATACGGTTTTCGAACCTCTCGTTCTACGGCTGGCTTGCTAACTGCTATGACTGAAAGATGTTATTGTGCATTAGATAGAGGCGGTGAGACTAGGGCTATTGCTGTTGGCAAGATCTTCTCAAAATCTAAAGCTTTCGAGAACGTTTGGCAAGCTGGTATTTACCATAAGCTCTCTTCTTACGGTGTATCAGATAATATCTTTAAGACTATTGAATCCTTCTTTACCAATCATAGTATAAAAGTTGTACTCAACGGATAGCACTTTTCTTCATTTCCTGTAATTTCAGAGGTTCCTCAAGGTTCGATTCTTGGCTCTACACTTTTTTAATTTACATAATCGATCTCCCAGAAATTCCTAATTTAATACTTTTTTGTAAATACGGCAAAAATATAACCAATTCTTATTTATACATCTATTAATTAAATTCTAATCTAGAGATTTATTATTAGTCGTTCATAAAGCACAACATGTTCATAAAACAGTCGTTCATAAAACACAACATGTTCATAAAACCGTCGTTCATAAAACACAACATAAAAAAATAAAAACAATCTCTAATATTCTTTACGAATTTTTTTAAACTTCCATTTTTATTTGAAATGCTTTTATTGTTTTTGATGTCTTTAAAAAAAAAATCATTAAATAATTTTTTTCAAGTGGAATTTAAATACAAATTGTAAACATTAAAACAGAAAAGATCATTCTTTGCAGGAAAAAAATTTCTACCGCTAACCAAAATATCTCTACCGCTAACCTGTGGGAGGTAGGACCCACGTTGACAACCACTGTTCTAATAAAACAAAAAACGCTGCTTGTGTGGCTCGTTTGAATCTTTTTCCTTTTATCTAGTCAACAACTTTTTGCTACAAGTAAGAATTTAAAAGATGAATCTAATGTAATTTTGGCCAAAAAAGTTTTGAAATATTTTAAATACAGGTAAAACAAGTAAATGTTTAGTAAATGAAGCTCGGGCCTCGATAATTAATGCCTGATGAACAAAAGCTTTTTACCAATTGATTAGAAGTGAAGAATTTGAGAAAGAACATAAAATTTACCCCACTTACAATGATGCAAGGGATGTAAAGTTGAAATGTTATGCTCCAAATATAAAAATGGAAAAATACTTGGTTTCAGTTCTTTTGAAAGATTTAATAATTCACGCTTTGCAAAGAATCTGTGCAGTTCAAAAACCTGAGATGAGAGACTTGATAATAAAAGACATAGCAAATTAAAAAAATGACTTTCACGTGTATGTTTGGCTTCAGTAGTGCCACTAGCTAAAACATTTATAAATAAGTTTTATCAGAACCTGATGCGAGCAGAAACCTAAAATATGAAGTATCGTTGTTCATCACCCGTGACTTGGAAGAAAATTCAAACTGAGTTTATGGACAAAATAAAATTTGTTGTGTAACAAGTTGTTCTGTATGTAATGAGTTATTCTGTATGTGATAAGTTATTAGTTTTGTTCAGTAAAAATAAAATCTGGCACGTTACACAACTTAAGTCTCTAATGAAGCAAAATTATATAAAAATAATAAAAATTATATCACAGTAATAAAAATTATATAAAAAAAATAAAATTATACATCAGTAATAAAACCATATGATAGTAATAAAAATTATATTAAAATAATAAAAATTATATAAAAATAATAAAATTAATAATCTTTTTATGAAAAACCATTGTAAAAAACTTTACTTTTTAACTTTAATTATTTAAAAATTATTTTTTTCCAGTTACCTTCCCATATGCAAATGGCAAAGGTTCTTTTTTTTTGTTATTATATTTAGGGTGTGTACGAGAATATGTTTGCAGACGTCGGCTGAGAATAATTGCAGCTCACTCATGCTATGTATTTCGCAATTACATCTTATTAGTTTTTGATTACATATAGTAATATCTTCGCAATAATATCTTACGTTCATTACATCTTTAAAAGGTATAGAAAATGAATTAAAATCAAGATTTTAGATGTTATATTCACATTGATAGCAATTATTGCTCATAGCTTTCTGATGGAAATCTCCTAAATGTGACGCTTTCTACTTTAGCAATGAGCTTTATTTTAGTTCAGAAAAAATATAATATAACTTAGATTACTTTTGCCCAAATTCATATAAAAAAATATTTTTTTTTTATCAACTTTTATCAGCTTTATAGATTTTATCAATTTTTATAGGTCTTGGCCTTTTTGGCGAAAATTTGCCTCTCTTAGGAAAAAGCTTATTACGTTTTTTCTTTTAGAAAAAAAATTCATATTTAGTAAATTGCTTGCTAAATTAAATGTATGAAGAGAAAAGTTTTATTTCAATTTACTTTACCAATGTCTCTGAGGTAGTTCAGTGGTACTTGGGTGAAAAAATATTAAATATCAAAAATTTCGAAGTGAATGTTTTTAAGTCAATTGATCTAGTAGAAAACACCAATGTAATTTGTTTTATTAAAAAAAATCCAGATGATACATTACTTTCCATTTTAAAAAAGGCACTCTTAAACTCCAAGCTCAAACTTCCGTAGCAACGCCTACAGCAACCAATTTTGATTTGCTGAAAGCCTCTAAAAATATATGTAGAAACTCATGGTTGGTTTGCTTTAAAGTCATTAAATTGTTTTACAGAAATATAAAGTTCATGCAACAAGTCGCCAAGGTCTTAATTGTTTAAAAGTTGAAAAGCTGCAAGTGAAGTAATATTTGTTTATGTTTTTAATGTAAAGGTTTTAATGTATTGTTCTTATCTTTTTTTTTTATTTTACCTGAGCTTTGTTATAGTTAACCTAATTGGCTATTATTTATTCTTTTTTTCTTTTTTCTCAAGTTATTTAATTATAATGCTCATTATCAATGAACAACAATAATGAAAAAAAAATGGAACTTAGTTATACTTTTTTGTTATTATTTTTTTCTTTATTCTTTATGGTTGTATTAATAATGAATAATACAAAAAAAGAGTAGAGCTATGTTGCATAGAAAGTCTGGCCACTCAAAGGTATTTTCTAAACGGACATTCAAAGGTAACCAACACACACAAAAACAAGAAAAACCAACTGAGATTTCCTTTTTCTAGCCCACCTATTTCTTTTTCTGGAAAGAAAATTTACCTATCATATTTATCATCAGGTACATCATTATCTTCTAAAATCTAATGGAGCCAGACGAACAAACTTTGCATCTTCTTCATTCACCGATGACACCAGTTTGTTACCCTGTGTAAAAACTTCAAACCCAACTGTATATAATCCATTTTATTTTACTTTTTCCTACTGGTTTTTTTTATGCAAATTATTAATATAGTTGCAACATGGCCTGATTGTGACAAAAAACCATTAGTCTAACATTTGACGTCTTGAGAAAGCAAGGCTTGTCTGTACCATTATTGTTACAATGTTCAAGTTATAGTCGGCGTACAACCGTTCATTCAAGTAAAGAATTTTAACGCAAAAGCAGTCGTGGTAGACCTCCGTTTGAGGTTAATCTTTGTTTGTGTTGTAACGGTAAAATTAAGTGATACAGGAAAGTGTAGACTATCGTGTACGATCTAAAGTCTGTAAGTCATGCCAATCTTAGAAAGCAAAGAAGGGTTCGGATAAATATGAAGAATATATTCTAACTCACGAATGTAACATAAATCATACTGGTTCAGCTGGTTTTATGGAAGCTGCTGCTTTAGTAGATTCTTTTGTTGCTTTAGAAGCAACAAAAGAATCTACTAAAGCAGCAGCTTTAGTAGATTCTTTTGTTCTTTTAGTAGACTGTTTTGTTGCTAGTCGTAAGCTCCGATATACAAAATACATAGGGGATAGAGACTCTAGTTTTCCTTGAAGAAATAAAGCCTGTTTTTTTAAGTTTGAGTGATAACAATTTATTATTTAAATGTCTTTATGGCAAAACTCGAAATAACAATGAGTCACTAATTGAAATGATTTTGAAACGGTGTCCAAAAGATGTTTGTAAAACCACTGTTAAGCTAGGTGTAGCTTCTGCAATTATAAATTTTAATGACGATTCAACTAGAATTCTAAAGGATTTAGAGGGCTTAGATGTTTTTTCAAGATTTTATGTAAATGAATTCTGTGTTTCGAATAAAAATCGAAGAGTAATGTCGATGGAAAGGAAATCGCTTGATATTGTTAAGCAACAAAGAAAGCGTGTTTGAGGAGTTCGTAAAGGCTTCATAAATACAAAAAAAAATCAGAAGAAGAAATGAAGTATGATTATGGTTTATATTAGAGAGATTTTTATTATTTTTTTATTCATGATGATCAATCATGAAAACCATTTTTTTTGAATGAAAAGAAGAAACTTGATGATATTTAGTGCAGCTGTGGCGCAGTGGTTAGAGCGTCTGCTCTATAAGCAGGAGATCCAGGTTCGAAACGAGCTTGGGACATATTTTAGCGTCACAGTAAGAAAGAAGGCGTGAACTTTCTCATAAAATGCACTTCCGCGGTGCTCTGTAACAAGACCGTTAGGTCTTCTTGGAGCACCTAAAATTTAAAAAAATATATATATTTTAGTATATTATTACTTAAATTGCATCTCAAAATTGAAATTTTTGGACGGTGCGTCATATAATTTTTGATTGATTTGAGCGTTACACTTGAACTTTTATGTCATGGTTACTTTTCATAACATACAAGTTTAGAGCCAACATTTAAAAAAAAAATATTTTTCGGCCCAGAGTTACCCAAGCCCAAAGTTTTATTTATAAGAAAGGTGTTTTAATTTTATTTATCTTAAATATCGTTATCCAATCAAACTAATTCTGCGCCCATACCTGTAAAATTATACTATAAACAAACTGTAAAAATTTGTTACCATTCTAGAGGTTGTTTTTTCTGAATTAGACGCACCGCAAAGTGACCATTTTGAGACTTTTGGACCCAAAGTAGGGGTAATTTTTTATGTTTTTGTAATTTTTTTTAATGGCTCTTTAAATGATGGTATTTAACATGATGATTTTATAATCATTTAATATAAGTACTTATTTCACTATACTTTTATTTAGAGTGAGGGGCGTAGGACAATTAAGCCAAAGTAAAGTTCTAAATTTTTTTGTAAATTCCAAAAAACTATGAAAAAAGGTCGCAACCGCGACCAGTGGTTAGAGCTCCGGCTTTGATTCAACAACCCCCTGGTCCCCGGTTTGTTCATAAAATCGTTTAATCTTACCTTCTAGAACATTTTTTTAAAAAGAGTGTATTTCCACAGCCTTTTTAAAAATGAAAGTGCATTTACTCAGTTCGAAAAAACTTTTATTTTTTTCCCTCCCACACTTTAGGGTTTTATTTCTGGCAACGTGGCTGTACCATACTATAATACATTACTGTTACCATAGAATATACTCCAACAAGGTTTTCACGTTATCAATGTAAGAATTCAAAAAAACAGTTTTTAATTTTAGGACAAACTTGTCCCTGTTTTTAGACCGTTACAAATGCTTTCAAATATATTATTAAAATACAATTTTTTTTTTCTTTCAAGATTTTAATCTTTGAGTATCTTTCTAACCCAAAATATACTAATAATAAATAAAATAAAAATTATTTAAAAAATAAATAAAACATAAAAATAATTTTTCTTGCATATTAAGCCCAAATCCAAACCAATCAGAATTGCTGCGCTTGATTTACTTTCTGCTTGCCGCGGTACTTTATAAAAAATGTTGATATCCAACTCTATTCTTCTATTTAAAAAAAAATGTGTGAAACCTCTCATTAAAAGTATAAAAATAAAAAATTAAAATAAAATAAAAAAAGAAAGAAAAGTATATCATAATTGCTATTTAGAGAATGTAAACCGGAACTCGATCATTCTTTTTTTGGTAAAAAATTTCGAACTGTTTCAAATCCATCATTTCTTTGCGCGACATCTGCAAGTTGAGCAATTATTTCACCAAAACATGTTTCTTTTAAATGACTCTTTTGTTTTCCATATAAGCGAAGCCGAAAAGCTGAGTTGAAGAGTTTTTCTCTAGTTATATTTGAAAATTTAAAATTTTCTTTTACTGAGGAAACAGCTTTACCACTTTCGTTGGTAAGGTTTGTTACACTAATGAGTTTAGTTTTCATTCGGTACTTCTTCTCTGGGAGCAGAGTAAGATTAATTCTTAAATGTTTGCATCCAAATTTGTCTAATTCACCGGTAATTTCAATAATGTTTAACATTAAAAAATGATGTTCCTCTGAAAAAAGTATTGAAAACTTTAGTTGTAGATTGAACTCCTCATCTGAAATATTTTTATCAGTTTTTACCTCCGATAATTGTTCTTCAGAGTCGTTTTTTTTTTCGATACCGTCTTTACTTTCTAGTGACAACATAGACTTATTGTAATCGGGTATAGGAAATTCTTCGTCTAACTCATCATCTTTGGCTATTTCTTCATAGGTCGAGTGTGATTTTTCTCTATATTTTAAAAAGCAAAACAAAAGAACGAGAGCCAAAACAAAGAAGCCACACACTGACAGAAAAATTACCGCTTGAACTAAAAAATATGTGTATTAAGAAGAATAACAATTTTAAACAAACAAGAAGTTAAAAGTTATTTTACTTTTAAATTAGCTATACCATTACATAATTTATATATTTATCATAAGTAAGTAAAGTAAGAATAAAAAATTAATAATGGCAATTAGGATAAAGCTTAACAATGACTTTTAGTGAACTTCTTTTAAACAACAAAAAATTTCCAATATTTTTTTATGTGAACTCACATCAGTTTATTCATGTTTAAGTTCATTTTCAAGTTTATCAGGATGTTCTGCAAGAATTTTTAAAGTTTATATAGTTTTATAATTAATATAAAGTTTTATTCTTGTTCTTTTAGTAATATATTTGTTTCCAAAAGAATATTAGTCTTTAGCTCTTCAAGCTTGCTTGTTATTTCCAACGTTTTTTAGTGCTAAAAAATTGAAAAATTAAAATTTTTAAAGTTTTTTTTATTGATCAGCTAAAAAGCACGTCCATTTGC
Organism: Hydra vulgaris; assembly: GCF_038396675.1. Classification (NCBI taxonomy): domain Eukaryota; kingdom Metazoa; phylum Cnidaria; class Hydrozoa; order Anthoathecata; family Hydridae; genus Hydra; species Hydra vulgaris. Next base: position 21,566,002 of record NC_088928.1, on the reverse strand, counting down.
GTTGAACATTGCGTCCTAATCTAATCTTTACCTTTTTTAAATATGATTTAATGCTACAGAAAATAAAGCAGATAGTTAAAGTGCAAGAAAACAACTGACAGAAAGCTGAAAAAAATTGCCAGCTGAAAAAAGCTGTAAAATGTATGATCATGATAAGGACAACATGCAAAGGAAGAAAATTCAAAAACACCAGTGTTCGAGAAAAAAAAATCTAGATGAATAAAAGTTTCTTTGCTCAGAAAGATAGAGATGAATCAAAACCCAACTATATAACACGGGGGTGTTTTTTAATTAAATAAAAACTTCTACAATGGGTGTAATTCTTTATTCTTAAATTAGTTTTTTACAATATTTCAAGCGAGTATTGACACCCTCGTTATCAAGTATAATACAAATATGAAAAAAACGTTAAAAGCAAAACAAAAACAAAAAACAAATCAATGCAATAGTTTCTTTTGATTCAAATATCGAAACATAGATTTCCAAAAGGAAGTTTTGGAAAAGGGGGTGTTTTTTAATTTTCAACAAGATAACAACGCGAAACATACTAATTGACTGGTATAATCTTATTTGAGTGAGACGGAGAAATCAAAGCCCAAATTTAAACTTGTGTGGGAATTTCTTAGTAGAAAACCACACACACGTCAACCTAGCAATGCCAAAGAACTGTTTGAACTTTTATAAGATGATTGGACAACAATTCCTGATAAGTTCCTGAATACATATTCAATAGTATCCTAAGAAGAATGAACAGTGTGTTAGAGACTTGAGGTTGACATACAAAGTGTTAGTATTTTGTATTACAATTTCTTTTTTAATAATATTAAAATAATTTATGTTGGTCGAAATATCTGTAGTTTAATAAAATGTATTAAAATTTGAACGGTTACTTTATTTATAAAGTGTTTATTAATTGATTTTACCAAGTATTCATTGTGGTCTTAGACTTATACACATTACTGTATATATGGGTAGTGTGCAAGCCAAACGGACCAACCCAAAAAATTGACCTAGTTTTTTATGATTGCATCTTGTTCAGTGTTTAATGTTACACCCTATATTCTAAAAGATGCAGCCGAGATCTAATTATATCAGGCTAAAAATAGCAGTATAGTTTGGTTTAACCTACATGCATCAGCATCCAAAGTGGATCAATTGTCATAGTTTAAAACGGAAAAAATTCTGACCTCTATTCTACTTTGCAGCCACGTGAACGTAACAATGTCATTATTCAATAAAAATTGTTATACAACGGCTGCCTCAACGTCTTATCGTAAAATTATAAAGAGTAAATAACAAAGTTACTCATAAAAACTCCTCAATAATTTTGTTTGAATAGGTTAGTACGCTTGGTCTGCACACCATTCAAATATACATGCTATATTTATTTAAGCTCTTAATTTACTTAAACTTTTATTTTTGAATTTTGCATTTTAATTTCTCAGAAAAAGAATAAAAAATAAAAAATAATGAGAATATATATATATATATATATATATATATATATATATATATATATATATATATATATATATATATATATATATATATATATATATATATATATATTATTGTACATTAAATCTGTATATGTGTATATTATTAAAATAAGGTGGTATAATATAAAATTAAATTATTACATACTTTGTTATGCATTGGAAATATTTTCAACTGAAAATAAAAAAAATAAAAACTTTAGAATTCATACTTTCCATCGATTGTTTATTAAATTCTTATTATTTTGATGAAGCTTCCAATCCGTTTATTGTGTTGAAACATTCCTTAATAAAATTTTATCACCCTCCTCTTCAGTTAACTTCCTTTTGTTATAATGCCGCATGGTAACGTGAAATTTGCATAGCTTATTTTACGTTGCCAAACAACAAAAACCAATACTACGTTCAGCGTCACGTGAACAAAATATTTTTTACAAATTGCTTAAAGTTAATACATTTAATCTCTATTTTATCTTTTTTTTTTAAAAAAAGAAAAGATTATTTCATACAGAGACAACCTTGATCTATATAGATTTTTTTCAATTATTATTTGTACGCCCCCAAACAAAAGAAAATAGATAAATAGTAATCCGAAAAAATACTTAAAGTACAGACGTTGAAAAAAAAAATTCTGTAATTATGTATACCAAAAATACAGACACTGAACAGTAGATTACAATGCTTTTATGTTTACAAAACTTACCTGTAGAGAGGGTATTTTGATATGTGGGTAGTTTTGCACTAATATCCTTGGCAAAATTTAAAGTTATAAAATTATGACGAGAAATTGATATTTTGAAAAAATATGTTTTGTAATACATTATATAACTGAGGCTTCAAAACTTTTTTCTACTGTAATACAGTACATACAGTCTGTATATAATGAGTCTCATTTCAAAGTAACATTTTTCTTTTGTACACATAGTAGTAGCCACGGAAAAAAAAACACAAAAAACTTACAATTCTATTTGTGTTAATAAGAAAAAATTTATTATTACAATTATAAACATTATAATTGCATAAAAAAATATATATATATATTATTAAAAAAAAAAAAATTAAGAAAAAATTAAAAAGAATAAAAGGTTTTCAAAAAAAGTTAATTGAAACTTTATTGATATAAATTAAATCGAAGAGTATTTATCGAGTTAAAAGCAATTCATATATGTATACACCTTAAAATCGCTTCCACTGGTAATTGCTAAAAATGGTAACACAAAAACAGCTTAAAGACACTCAGGAAAACACTGATAAAACTTTGAAAACGTTTAAACAAGCACTTCATGTAGTTAAAACAATTACTGCCAGAACTGACGAACTTACAGATAAAATTGATTTGCTGGATATTGAAATAAAGTCCCTAAAAGATAGCAAAGTAGTGAAAAACCTTTGTTATCTAAATTAGTTGAACAAGTCAGCAAACCCGGTACATTAGTAAACATAGCTGTGGTGAGCGCGCTCAGTAAAGATAATAGGGACGTTACTAATAGAGAGAAGAGAATGATGTGTTTTTTCTACCTGAATCTGTAAAAACTCAACCAAGCGATATAACTAGATTAGACACTGCGGAATTCAAAAAGGTTATGGCATCCTTAAGCAAATCAGTCAATATAGCTAGAGCTAAAGCAAGAGCTAAGTCAATCAGTCAATATAGCTAGTAAATCAGTCAATATAGCTAGTAAATCAGTCAATATAGCTAGTAAATCAGTCAATATAGCTAGTAAATCAGTCAATATAGCTAGAGTTAGTGCTAGAGCTAAGTCAATCAGTCAATATAGCTAGTAAATCAGTCAATATAGCTAGTAAATCAGTCAATGTAGCTAGTAAATTAGTCAGTATAGCTAGTAAATCAGTCAATATAGCTAGTAAATTAGTCAATATAGCTAGTAAATTAGTCAATATAGCTAGTAAATCAGTCAATATAGCTAGTAAATCAGTCAATATAGCTATTAAATCAGTCAATATAGCTATTAAATCAGTCAATATAGCTAATGCAAGAGCTAAGTCAATCAGTCAATATAGCTAGTAATATAGCTAGTAAATTAGTCAATATAGCTAGTAAATCAGTCAATATAGCTATTAAATCAGTCAATATAGCTAGTAAATCAGTCAGTATAGCTAGTAAATCAGTCAATATAGCTAGTAAATTAGTCAATATAGCTAGTAAATTAGTCAATATAGCTAGTAAATCAGTCAATATAGCTAGTAAATCAGTCAATATAGCTATTAAATCAGTCAATATAGCTAGTAAATCAGTCAATATAGCTAATGCAAGAGCTAAGTCAATCAGTCAATATAGCTAGTAAATCAGTCAATATAGCTAGTAAATTAGTCAATATAGCTAGTAAATCAGTCAATATAGCTATTAAATCAGTCGATATAGCTAGTAAATCAGTCAATATAGCTAGTCAATAAGTCAATATAGCTAGTAAATCAGTCAATATAGCTAGTAAATCAGTCAATATAGCTAGTAAATTAGTCAATATAGCTAGTAAATTAGTTAATATAGCTAGTAAATCAGTCAATATAGCTATTAAATTAGTCAATATAGCTAGTAAATCAGTCAATATAGCTAGTGCAAGAGCTAAGTCAGTCAGTCAATATAGCTAGTAAATCAGTCAATATAGCTAGTAAATCAGTCAATATAGCTAGTAAATCAGTCAATATAGCTAGAGTTAGTGCTAGAGCTAAGTCAATCAGTCAATATAGCTAGTAAATCAGTCAATATAGCTAGTAAATCAGTCAATATAGCTAGTAAATCAGTCAATATAGCTAGTAAATTAGTCAATATAGCTAGTAAATCAGTCAATATAGCTAGTAAATCAGTCAATATAGCTAGTAAGTCAGTCAATATAGCTAGTAAATTAGTCAATATAGCTAGTAAATCAGTCAATATAGCTATTAAATCAGTCAATATAGCTAGTAAATCAGTCAATATAGCTAGTCAATAAGTCAATATAGCTAGTAAATCAGTCAATATAGCTAGTCAATCAGTCAATATAGCTAGTGCTAGAGCTAAAGCTAGAGCTAGAGCTAGCTATAGCTTTTAAAAAAAGTAAGAACTTTAATTCTGGTAAACCTGCTCCTCTTATGATTGAGGTTGATTTGATATATTTATACGTCCTGATCGCACAGCAGCAGAACGAAATGAGTTCAATAAATTAAACTCAGAAAGAAAAGCAGCTAGTTCTGACCTTGAAAAGCTTGGAAAACTTGACAAACCCTTTAGATTTTTCATCCGCAGCGATAAATTGCGATGCATTGATGTCTCACAGGAAGTTGAAATCAATGGACGTAAAAAGCATCCTTTCGTCAAAGGGGGAGATGCACAAGCAGCCAGAATTGCAAAAACACAATGACTCAAAATGTTTACCTGCGAATACTTATTTAAATGCATTAAATACAAAAATAAAATCTGCTAAATCTAACCCTAAAAATACATTTTTTAAATGTTTTTTAGGGTTTTAACGCAACTTCTCTTAATCCGGATAAAATGAACAAATTATCTGCACTGTGTGACATAAACATTTATGATTTAATCTTTAATTCTGAGACATGATTTACTGCAATATCTGCTTCTCAATTAAACAACTACTCACTAGTAAAGAAAAATTGAACAGGTCACGGTGGATTTTTTGCCATCTACATCAACCGTGATCTTGTCGTGAATGAGTTATGATCGTTATCTAAGAGATACCTTGAACATTAGCAATTCCGAGTATATATGGTGTGAAATTAAAATTGGTAACGAAATTGTTCTTATTGGTTGTGTCTACAGACCACCTTAATCGCATATAACTGATATAAATAAAACAGTTATGCTGGCTAAGCAAGCTGTTGGTAGAAAAGCGTATAGTTGCATGTTACTAGCAGGTGATTTCAACTTTCCGGATATCAAATGGCACGATGAAGACAGAGTCGAGTTACTAAGCGGTTAAAATAGTGCGGCAAGTGTTTTGCTTGATACTTTGGTTAATCATAAACTAGAACAATTATTTGCTTTCTTAACTAATGAAGCATCTAATGGTAAAACAAATAACATTTTGGATTTAATTATTACAAACTCTTCAGCTAGAGCAATCAACTTATCTACCTCTCTGCTGTTAGGTAATTCGTCGCAAGGTCATCGCTTATTGAGTTGGGATTATGTCGTCCTTTCTAAAAATGAGACTACTGTCTCAAACAAAAAATATAACTTTAATAAAGGTGGCTATATAAATTTTGGTAAAAATATTATGAAAACTAACTGGAAGAATAATTTGAAAATAAAAACACTAATGATCGCTTTAAACTTTTCTGGAATAAATATGATAAACTCTGCAAGCAATTTATTCCGTTAAAAAAAGCCCATACCACTCGTAATGCGTCATGAATGAACCAGGGAGTAATAGCTATGATAAAGCAAAAAAAAAAACTAGGCAATTACTTATCTGTGACTAACTGGCAATCAGCGACACTAATTCAACTGACAATCAGCGACACTGATTCAACTGGCAATCAGCGACACTTGGCTTCTCATTTTCCTTGATATAGGAAACTAAGAAGCCAAGTGCAAAAAGCATGTAAACGTTGTGTCTGAGTATTTGAAGCACAACTAGCATCAGATAAAAATAATCCTAAAAGGGTGTACGCTTATGTTAAGGCGCAACAGAATGTTCATGTATCTATTAGTACTATATTTGATGCAAAAGGTAAAACGTTAACAGAGGGAATAAATACTGCAAACAGCCTTAACTAACACTTCAAATCAGTTTTTGTTGATGATAGTAAAAGTAGTCAGTTACCTATTTTTGAGAGAATTATCAAGAGGACTTATAATTATTAATTTTGGCAACATAATTATTAATTTTGAGGCGACCCTAGCTTACTTAAAAGGTTTAAACCCGAATAAATCTATTGGTGCTGATAACATTAGTCCAAAGGTACTTAAAGAACGCGCAGCTTAAATGACCCTCTTAATTTACTTAACAATAAAGCACTGTCAGAAGGCAGTCAGAAGCTACAGCTCGGAAACAGTTACACGTCACACCGTTGTTTAAAAAAGGAAGTCGTCTTAATGCCGCTAATTACAGACCAGTGTCTAACACCTCAGTTCCGTGTAAAGTAATGGAAAAGATTATCAGGAATCAGATAACTAAATATCTTGAAAAAACGAGCTACATCTCACATAATTAACATGGATTTATGTCAAAAAAAGGATGCACGTCTAACTTATTGGAGCTTGTCGAGTGCATCACAAAAGCGTTAAGTAAAAGAAATTTTGTTGATATTGCATTTTTGGACTTCGCGAAAGCGTTTGATAAAGTTTCTCACCGAAGACTACTTCATAAATTTAAAACATACGGGATTAATGGCAATGCTCTTAAATGGATTGAGTTATTTTTGATTAGTAGAAAATAGCAAACTGTTTTAGGTGAACACTCTAGCGACTGGACCGATGCTGCAGAGTTCCTCAAGGGTCTGTACTCGGTCCAACTCTATTTATTATTTATATAAATGACTTAACGGATAAGATAAAATCAGTTCATAGAATTTATGCTGACGACACTAAACTGCAATAAGAAATAAGACCTAAGTTTCACGATGCTGATTGCCTGATCCTTCAAAACGATGTAAATATTGTCATAGAATGGTTAAATAAATGGCTAATAGAATTAAATGTTCCAAAATTGGTTATATTCATGATTACTATTTCCATAAACTTGGTTATGGAAATAGTAATCATGAATATGTAACGAATGATGGAAATACATAATTTACTCTTGAGGCAACGGATATTGAGAGAGACCTGGGTATCATTATATCTAATGATCTAAAATGGAATCAACACATACAGGTTGCAACACGTAAAACAAATATGATACTTGGTCTATCAAAAAAACATTTAGATCAAGAGATATGAAGCTTTGGAGTAAATTATACACTACGTATGCTAGGCCGCATCTGGAATTCGCTGTTCCGGTATTGTGTCCTTACTTAAAAGGTGACATCAAAAAAATTGAAAAAATTCAGCACAAAGCAACATAAGTACCTCATGATATAATAGGATTACCTTATGCTGAAAGGTGTCAGCGGCTCAATTTTACTACTTTGGAAAATCGCAAGAGACTTCAACAGTTTAAGCTAGAAAAACATTTTGAGATTACCAATTGGTACAATCCACCAATTCTCAGATCACCTTCCAACGTCCTAATGCGTGAGTTCACCTATAATAATGCTCGTCACAATTTTTTTTACAAATCGTATTGTCAATGATTGGAATAATTTGCCGCCAGCATGCAAAAAGGCTCCATCAGTTAACGCATTTAAGAATATAGTTGACAACTATTTTTTTTCTACAACTGCAAAAAATGCATCTTTGACTGAAGATGAGCTACACGTTTATTAAATAATTCGTGCTTTAGCAGCTACAGCTATTGACTTTTTAGATACAATTTGTCATAGATGTAAACTTTAATTAAATGAAAGCAATCTTTTTTCTCTTCTTCTCAATTTTGATATCAACTTGCTATGAAATGTACGCCAATATAGCATGGGGTAGCACCCACAAATCTAAATAAGAAGCACCTTACTTACGTCAAAAACACGTTTCAAAACTTGTATAAAACAAAAACAAATTTACTCATGCTCAACCCTTCCTCGAACAAATGAACGCACTAATATATTTCAAATAAATATTTTTCAAAATATACTTTTTATGTTTAAGTATAAACTAAGTCTGGTTCCAGAACATTTTACTACACACTTTTTTAAAAACAATATAAATACAAGAGCAACAGGCAACTTTATGATACCTTTTGAAACAACAAGACTCTCAAAATTCTCAATTACATATCGTGGTCCCTATTTATTTAACAAATTAGATTCCAGAAACGAATCACTATTAAACTTAAACAACGAACACTCTCTGAAAATGAAGCTAAAAACTACAATAATCAAATTAAACAACTATAAGGAATTTTTTTTAAATTTGAATAAAAAAATAAATAAATGTAACTTAATTTTTAATACAAATCGATTAAAAAAATAATATTAATAATAAGGTATATAAATAGCACATACGTATATACCACGTATGCAATTGATTTTTTATATTTATTACACGTCTCTGAAAAAGGTACTCGATGACAAGACTGACTTAAGTCTTCTGGGAGCTTCCTATAACTACAAATAAGTAATTCTTTTTATCAATCTTACACAAATTTCGTTTATATCATATTTATACACTCACGTTATTTTGAAATGTGGTAAATAAACTTATAGTGAAACATCCAAACACTCTTCCGAAAAATCAGCAGATTTTTTTTTTTTTTATTGTGTTTTTTATTTTAATTGGAATAATATAGAGATATATTTCTCGGATAATTTTTACGTACACGTTATTATATTGTTGTAATTGGTATTTATTTTAATCATGTCTCGGAGTTGTATGCAACTATATTTTTATTTACTTCGCATATTTCGAAATTTATATTTATGATTTATATTTGTATATCTTTACTGCCAATCAGTGATTGGTTACTTGTAAATATTCTGTAGTTGTAAAATAAACATGTATAAAAAAAAAAATAACAAATGCTTTTTTTTTTACTCAAAATTTATATTTCACAAACCATAAATTTTTGTATAATTTATTGGTTTTTTTTGTTGGTTTTTTTAATTATTTGTCGTGTTATCTAAAAAGACTTAAATATATTACTTGTTTTTACTTTTTACAGAAGAGCTTAATGAAGCTTCTAATAGAAAATGGCTCAAATTTAAAAAAACAATTTTTTTTTTTTTTACATTTTTTTGTTGTTGTACAACTTTATAAAGAAAAAATAAATGTCATAATAAACTTTTGCAAATATCCATTAACAAAAAATGTAAACAAAGTATCTGAAAAATACCTTATGAGCAGCCGTAGCGCAGTGGTTTGCGCTTGCCTGAGAAGCTAGAAATCCGTGGCCCAACACCACCTCTGGGCAGGTTTTATAACATCGGTATGGAAGGAGGCGCGAACTTCCTTTCAAATGCTCTTCCGCAGTGCTCTGTGATAAGACCGTGAGGACTTCTTTGGACACCTAAAATAAATAAATAAAAAAAAAAAAAAAGACAAAGATAACTGAGAAGATCTTGTTGTTAAAAAAATAAGTTTTCTGCAGACTAATAAAATAAACAGTGTAGACTGGCTCGATATGAGTATTAAATAAAATTAATTCTTAGAAATAACAGGTAATCGATGATTTTAAAATGATACTAATATTAGTATATAAATACATTACCATAAAAGAAATAAAATTTTATGATTGTAAAATTCCAAAATTCGTTCTCTTAGGAGAATTTTTCGATAGCTAGTTGGCCTAAAAACTGCAGCTTTATTTATTATAATTTTAAATAAAAAATCAACTGTTCCAAATAAAAGTTTTAATTTTTGTTTGAGTTAAGTTTATTATTAAGTTTAGAATTGTTTCATTATTTAGCAAAACTGTTTTTTAGTTTTTATTTTCCCTCACAAAATAACATTCACGCTTTTGACAAATCACAACAACACAAATATTTTATGAAAGATTCTAGAAAGCGCTAAATTATTAAAATGAAGCAAAGTGAAGTGTGCCTATAAAATCATTTCCTATAATTAAATGAAAATAGATTTAACTTAAAAATTAAACTTATGATTTTAACTAAGAATAACTAAAGTTATTGTTAATATCATTTAAAACAAATAATAGATAATAATAATAAATTTTTGAAGCCGTGGCGCAGTGTCTAGAGGTCTGGCTTAGAACCAAGAGATCCGAGCAGGTTAGACGCAGTGGGTAGAACGCTTGCTTTAGAAGCAAGAGATCCAGAATTCAAAGCGAGATCTGAATATATTTTGCGCGACCAGTAAGGAAGGAGGCCTGAACTTCCTAGTTAAAGGCTCATCTGCGTGCTCTGTATAAATAAATATTTACTTTTAAAATAAAAATGCATTGAAATTGTTTAAAAATTGAATGTTTTTTAAACACATTATTACTTAACCATGAGCCCGTTTTTACGTAGTACTATTTATAGCCTCCTTGGCAAGCTATCAATTTGATTTTAGAAATATTTTCTGGGCATAATAGTAACCCAATTTTTTAAAACATTTTCAATTTTCTTTTCTTTGTGTATACAATAAAACTTTTACAACTCAATAACTTAAAATATAAAAATAATCAAAACGGACAAGGCTCAAAGCAGATGAGGATGGCTATACGTAATACCAATCTTTTCATAAAACCCTTTTAACAAAATTTCAAAAGATCATACTTTTGGTCCTCGATATGAAATGCTATATTCTAAATACTTAATAATTATGTGGCAGTTTATACGTTTTTATCTTAATGGTTCTTAGATAATAGTTTTTATTTTTATTTAATTCAAACTTGTTATTAAAGCTTGCAGGAGAGATATTTTTATCATAACAACCCATGAAAATTAAATGCTGGTAGATATTTAGTTAAATACATTCACCATTTGTATATCTTTCAATATGGTTTTAGCGTGTTCACGTCTGTCTTTAGAGTTAATGATTCTGTAAGCATGTTTTTGTGAACTATAAAGTTTCTTAAGCTTTGAAGTTTAAGTATTTGCTCATGAAATGCTTGCATAGGTAATAAAGCTGTGAATTAGCTCAAAGTAGATTAATTTAAAACTTTGTGTATTGACGTAAGAGCAAACTTGGTACATCAAACCTATAATTTTGGTAATTTGGATGTACTTTATATTAGGAAGCCAAGACAACTTTTTATCAATAATAATTCCTAAGATCTTTTATTTGATTGTTTTTTTATTAGCTTATCATTTAGGATAGGTCAGACAATTTGAGGGGAAGATTTTCTTCTTGTGTTTTTTTTTATGAAATAGTATGTAGCCTGTTTTCTCTGCATTAAGCGAGAGATTTTTAGCACTGGTCCAATTATTTACTTTATTTAGTACAATATTTATATCCACATATAGTTTCTTCGTACCATTGTTAGTAATAAATAGATTAGTATCATTCCCAAACATGATGAATTTAGTTTTGAAGATGCATTACAAAAGTTATTTATATAAATTAAAAACAAGAGTGGACCGAGAATCGATTTTTACGTGATTCTACATAAAACATTTATTACTCCAGGTTGGACACCTATTGCGTTGGAAGTAATGAATATTGATACTTCTTCAGCTTATTTTTTATATAAGTCCAAAAGTTTTTTATATGGCTCAGATCCGGGGAGATTCCAGGTCTAAGTGCTCTTAATTTAAAGCACTTTCATAACCTTATTTTCCTGATGACATGGGACAATATCCTGAAAAAAATGTGTAGCTTCGTGTAAAGATTTTTGAGATAAATTTCAAGTATAAATAGTTATCCATCAGAATTCATATCTGTGTTCTTAAGAAGAAAGTACAGGTTTCAGCTGTAGATTTAGGTTTTCTAAAAATTTTTTTTTAGAAAACCAGCCCCAAAAGTTACAAAAACAAATTATAACTTTAATGTGAACTTGTTAATGTAAGAGTACAGTTTTATATAACAATTGCGACAGAAGCAATAATGGGTAGTTCTCTAACATATATTGAACCTGAATAGATGATTCTAATAGATTCACCACGAAGAAAATTTATTATTGCTGAATTAACAAAAATTTATATAAAAACGCTCGAGGATTTTATAGTTCCATCAGTAAACAAGCTGATTGATCTAAGCGAATGGTTGTGGTTTCAACAAAAATGGCGCCTTCCTTTACAGCTTCAACAGTTAAGCATGGACAAAAGATAAAAAAATAGATTTATTGCCCTGGCCAACTTGATTACCATGCTTGAATCCAATTGAATATATTTAGACTTGTACGAACAAAGAACTAGTCAAGGTCTGAAAAAGATCCATAAATTGCTTTAAAAAAGAACGAGATACCATTTGAAGCCGAGTTCCGACTAAAAATTGCAAAAATATTGTTAAAACCAAAAAAGATTTTGTTTATATATTTATTTTATTTATTTTTTATTAAAGAAAAACGCGGTGTTACTCGTGATTACAATATAACAGACAAAGATTACTTTAATTTTTATCAATAATGTTTTCGAAAGAGTTTTTGCATTAAGAGTTTCATAATCCAAGTTATTCCACTCATTACAAACTCGCTATATAAAAAAGTTATACCTTGCATTATATTTTGGAGTATATTCTTTTAAATCCAAAGTTTTAATTTCTATTTTTTTTTCGTCTAATTCTCTATTAGTGCTAAAGGTTATTAGTTTTTTTCGCAAAAGTTGAAAAAAATTGGTCGCAACTATTACTATTCTGTACATTTATAATAGGCCTCTACGATTTCTTCTTTTTCCAATGATTCCAGATTAAATACATCAAGTCTGTTTCATATTTTATTTTTACTTTTTTTTTATTTTTTCTAAATGGTTTATATTCTGTTGTTGGTGAGGATTCCAACCTAAGATAGCATAGCCTATATGTGGACTTACAAATAATGTGAATAATACTTTCACGGTGAGAATATCAATATTTCAAAAAACTCCATTATTCATTCCAAAAATTCTGTTTGCATTAATTGCTGTTTTTGTCATTTGATTGTATCATTTTTGCTTATTTGTTTTAAGAATATCCAAATTTATTTCTATTTCTTGTAGCCCTACATGTTCATTGGTTGCGTCCAAAAAAGCACGGGGTAGATATTTTGAAAACTAGTTCAGAAATTTATTTTTGTTGCGCCAATTTTGATTAACCGCAGTTTTTTTTATTGATGATTCTTGTTATGATGTTCGATAGCTTTTTTTCTATACAGTTGACAGTTGTGTGTAATATAATTCCGTGTAAAATAATTGTAAAATTGTTTAATTAACTATGTGCAACCGTGGCGCAGTGGTTAGAGTTCTGGGTCAGAACCAAGAGGTTTGAGGTTCGACGCTAGCTCTAGCTTAATAAGTGACATTGGTAAGGAAGGAGGCGTGAACTACTGAGTTGAATGCTCTTCCGCGGTGCTCTGTGATAAGACCGTAAAGACTACTGGAAGCACTTAAATAACCACACACACACACGCACACACACACACATACACACACACACACAGACACACACACACACACACACACAAAATATTGCGTCAATACATAAGACATTAATATAAAAATTAATAGGATTATTTTTCGAAAGTAGTTTTTCATCAAAATCAAGTGTTGATTTATTGTAAGTTATGAACATTGAGTAGGAGTCATAGTTTTTATATTATTTGTTAGAACTAAGTTTCGTAACTGTGGCACTCGGGAAGTTATTGAAAACTCGCCTTGTCTTGATAAAATTTGTTTTTGATAAAGTTATTCATTTAGTAAATAGTTTAGTTTTACAGGAATTATTTTAGAAATTTGTTCCATGAAAAAGAAAAGCCTTTTTGTAAATATATTTCATGTTTGCTATTTGTATAGCTTCAAAAAAATGTTACTTTGTTTTCCTTATTTATATTAATGTGAACTAGAGATTTTTACTACTGTTTGTGCAATCAATAAAATTTGAAAATGTAAATAACTTGCCAGGACGTCGTAATCTAATTTCAATACTTATATCTAAGTGATCCCCATTGTGTGGGCTATCATTCAATCAAAGGTTTTCTCCGGGTCAGAAAGTTAAGCTTAAAACCTGTTTATAACACTTTGAGTTTCGTTTGAAAGAGACTTATCTACTAAGCAAAATTTAAACTTGTAATAATTTGCAACTTTTGAATCATAATCTAGAATGATAAAAAAAAGTGAGTTTATGAAATAGAATTATCTTTATCAATAGCTTAGTGTCAGTCAAAGATAAAATGGTACCATAGTTATGTAAATAAAGGTGCTATTTTACTTTGCTCTTATATTGTTCTAACAAAAAATTGAACATAACAATTGATAGAATTAAATTTATTATAAAGCACATGTGCATTGATGATGCACATCCAATATAGTGAATTTTTTATATTTTTCATTACTGTGGACAGTGTTCATGTTTATTCTTAGCTCAATATATTGTTTATATTCTACAATTAGGAACAAAACAGTATATTAACATTAAGTATTTACTATTTTTTATTGAAGGTTGCTTTGATGCTCTCTTTCCGTTTTGTTAAAGACCAAATGACTCTGTTAGTCTCATATTAATAAATATGATCAAAAATGTTTAAAATACCTTTTCATTAAGATCTTCCATAATTGTTATCTTTATATAATTACATTGTTTTCATTTCTGGATCATTAGCTTCTTTAGAACCAACATATTTATTACCTTCATGCTATTTGAAACGACTTCTATCTTTTTTTTTTGCTCTTTAAGGTGGTAGCCCTATAAAAAATGATGAAAAAAATATTTTTTTGAAAAAAATTTTTATTATTAAAACAGCATCATGTATACCACTACTTTCATTCCAAAAAAAATTAAATCACCGACCAAACCTTTTATGTCAATTTTGATACCTTTTTAGACTATCTATATTTGGGAATTTACATAGCAACGCCCTTAGTTACGGTTCAAAATGATTATGGTCTAATATAATCCCTTCATGTAGTTCTTTAAACTCTTTTTTTTTTTTTTCCGGTAAAACATCCACTTTGCTCTACTCAAATATAGTTCTAAAAAGTATATTTTAAAACTACAAACAGCATGGGGAAGTTACATCGAAATTCATCACATAGTAGTCATACTTTTATAGCTTCATATATATGTTTAGTATTTTGTTTGGTGCATCCTTTATGTATTTATTAGTATATGCATGTGTGGGTTTATACATATAAATAATATTTTTTAGATTTTGAATAATAATAAAATGCCAAATAAACAAAATTCCATAGTTAAAAAAAAAGAGAAAGTGGAATGGTGCAATTGCAAATAAAAAAAACATTGGGGATTCATCTGTTCTTGGTACTTGTTCAAGTCAAAGGAAATTAAATATGAATAATGAAATGTCTGCATCAATAGTAAAAAATCCTCTTGATAATGACTATTTTATGTTGGTACATTTTGCAATGCTTGAAAATATATTTTGTGAATTAATGTGTCCGAATTGTGGTAGTAACATCATATTATATGACGAAAACTTAAAACGGCGAGGGTATTCACACTTTATTAGTGTCAAATGTTCCAATTGTGACTGGATTAAAGCCTCATATACATCTGAAACAAAACCAAAAGAAATTAAAAAGATTCAGGGTCGCAGACCTGATTTATAAAGAAAACTTGGGAGATGGAGACACCAGTTCGTTTAATGATGTTCTAAAATCTAATCCATATAAAGATCATAATGTAACCCCAATCAAGCTCGAGTGTATTGGTCACATACAGAAGTGCCTTGGGATTCGTTTGCGCAATCTTGTGAAATCATACAAAAACACTAAAACACCTTTATCTGGTAAGGGAAAACTCACCAACAAGTGCATTGACTTTATGCAAAATTATTATGGTCTGGTCATTCGTAATAATATTGGAAATTTGTATGCTAAGAAGAAGACAATATTATCGATCCTTTTTCATTTCACTGACCTACCAGATCCTTTCGATTGTCATAAATTTTGCCCACGAGGTGCTGGAAGTTTGTGCAAGTATTGGTCAAAAGAAATTAAGTCATATAGGTCACTAAATTCAATTCCTATGTGGATAAAAAGTCTCATCTTTCCAACTTTTAAGGCTGTAATGGAAGATGAGCTATTGGAAAAGTGTATGCATGGCAAACGAGGCTTTCAATGCAATCATATGGTCTCGTGTACGAAAATCTATATTTGTTGGAAGAGAAACCATAGAAATGGGTACCTATTCAGCTGTCATACATTTTAATAATGGCAGGAACGGAATCCTTGGCATATTAGAATATTTCGGATTGACAGGAATAGTTTCGAACCAAATTGCAAAGAAACTGGATACATCACGTGAAAAATGCATGACCAAAAAAGCTACTGACAACGTAAAAAAGCGAAGAAAATCCATCAGAGCAAAGCAGAAGGGTTACTGTGACATTTTAAAAGAAAAAGAACCCATAGACTCTTATGCAACAGGAAATTATTAGGATTTAAAAAAAATATTTGTTGAGATTTTTACTATTCAAACTTTCTTTTGTATTTTTCTCAGCTTCGCGTTTTGAATGTTTCTTGAAAACTTAAAAAATGATAACTTATTATTGGATAGAGTATTTGCTTTCAAATTTTCAGGATATGTTCACAATATATATGCACTCCATTTAACCGTCAGAATTTTTATGAATCACTCTAAATATTGATTTATAGACCTAAACGTTTCAAATCATACCACAAAACTTTTGAAAATCGATAGGTTATCCAAAAAAGTTAATAACTTTTTTAATATTCTGATTTAGGAAAAATCTGATGGTTAAATGGAGTATCTAGGTGTACTGCAGAATGTTTTAAAATTTATTTGAAAACAGATAAAGACAAACTGACTTAGAGCATTTTGAAATGTGATCAATTTCGCTGATTTTATGTCACTTTTTCCCCCATTATGGATCAACCAAATGTAATTTTTTTTTTTTTTTTTTATGAATCAACCTAATTCTCTCCAAGAAACTCTATAAACACTTAAATATGGTAGATTTCTTTTTATTTGTCAAAATCACCTTTTTTATAGGGCTACCACCTTAATTAAAAATATTTTTCAAAATCTTTAATCAAAAATTTAATCGGAAATTTTCCCTTTTAAACTTAAAAATTAATTAAATTTAATGCAAGCATCAAATGCAATGTGCTAATTAACTGTTTACTATTTGTTAAAGTTGTTAAAACACGGCCGTCTTAAGAAATTCGGCGCCCGTGTGCTACTAAAAATAATGCGTCCCTCTTCCTAAGAAAATACACAGAATGGCAAATGGGAGCGGTTCTCCGGAAAAGTTGTACAAAAGTGTCAGAACTAAAAAAAATCTATTTATTACTTTTATACTAAACAAAAATGAAATTTAATTAAATCAAAAAACATTTAAGAACAAAAACAAACTTTAATCTAAAAAAATGTAACTTATGTATTTATTTTCCTAGCTTTTTCTCTGGCAAACAGATCAATAATATCACTAGCATTTAAATTATCAAATAAATCTCTCTCAATGGATAAAATACTTAAACCATTGAGTTTGCTCTATCCCAAAGAAGATCTTAAGTAATTTTTTATTCTTTTGATCGCTGAAAATGATCTTTCGCCACTGCAGTTTGTAGTGGCAATACTTAAAAATATGCGCAGCGCTGTGGTTAAGTTTGGAAATGTAGATTCAATATTTAACTCGATTATTGTCTGTAAACTTAGTTCTACGGTAGATATATTTTTGTTAGTTTCCAATAAATTCAGCGAATTTATTGGAAACTTTAATTCACATGTTTAAAATGTAGACATTTTTCAATAAAGTTATTTTCTAAATCAGTCTGACATATTTCGCACAGCTTTGCAGCGTTATTTCTAATTATGTCTTAATTTATATTTGTTAAATTAACTAGAAACCCAAATGTTGAATAAATGTTATCATATGCGCATTTTCTCTTTCGTACTTCTGCTAGAACTTTATCAATTATAGCATAATATGTTTTTATGCGGAATTCGTCATTTGCATCTTATATTAACATTTTGCATGTATTTCTTCGTATTTTCGTCGAACTGTCTTTTTCTTTCTCCATATCCGTTTGCATTCATCACAGCCAGATAATTTTATACCTTCTGATTTGTAAAGGTTAAATTAATTTTTTGCTGTTAGCGTATTTTTCAAAATTTTCCATCTTGATGTTAACGCAGCAAAAACGTATTTTCTAAAAATTTTAAAAACCTTTCAACGGGTGTTCCATTTTTGTTGACATATCTTACGACAATGGTTAATTGATCCATATGGGAAATGTTGGGCGTCGAATCTACTATAATGGAGTAATATTTTGCGTCTTTTAATTCTGTGATAATAAGACGCCTAACATTTCTACCCAATATTTTTACAAACTCATCGCAAGTATTTGCAGATAAATAAGAAATATTTCCAGTACGTTTATTTGCAAAATTAAATAAATGTTGTTGAAAAATAGGGTCAAATTTTGCTAAAACTTTAAAGGACTCTAAATAATTCCCATTATGTTTATCACCAATAGTTTAATTTTCTCCCCTAAAAGCCAAACCCCTTGAACTTAAATTTAAAAATTTAATTAAAAAAAACTTAAGTTAAAAAATTTTATGACTTCAACGATACGTTCTAAATTATTTTTCCAGTAATTCGTATTTTTTTTCATTGATGTAATAGAATAATTTTTGAAATACTCCCATTTTTCTGTAGAACTGTTCACAAGTATACGAATTTTTTCTTTATGAAGGGCTGAATTTTCATGGTCTGAAATTTTTTCAATACAAGTAACTTTTAAATACAAGGTTGACTTGATGGCATCTATAACATATGCAGTATGTATAACAGTTCAAAAGAAAAACTAAATGAATATTGTTAATTCTGTGTCAAATGAGATAATGGACTATGTGTTTTGTCTTACTCTTATAATTATCACACTGTATTAAGATGATTTTTAGCAATATTAAGGTTAATATAGTTTAAAATAAGTTTACTTGATAACTTTTTATGTAAATTAAGATTGTTCTTGATTATATCTGTTTCCTTTATCTGATATTTGTAGTTTTTGCAAAATACTCCGACGCTGCGGTTATTGCGAACAAAAACTAGGTGACAGCTAAGGGGTTAATTCGTTTATTAGTTAAATACTTTGTTAAACTAAGTTATAGTATTGTTAAAAATATATATTTATCATTATTAATTAATTTTTAGCTAACATATCTGTAAAAGGAAAAGCACCTTACAAATATAATAATATAATTTAATAATTTCCACTTAATTTTCAACTTTTAATTCACCTTATTCAGTCAACAAGTACTAAAATACTAAAACTATATCAATTTTATTTTTGTTGTGTAATCTTCATTAAGGTACGCATCAGCGACACATTGTACGCTCCTATCTTTTATTATATAATACAATTTACGTTTAGATAAATACGCCCTGGCGGCGAGTATACGTAGGTGGTCATCCTAAATTATTGTTATATCGTTTGTCAGCACATTTGGAAGAAGTAAAAATCAGTGAAAACTAATAAAATGAAAAATTAATTTTTATAAAACTAATAAATGAATGACTAATAACTAAATAACTAATAAGAACAAAAAAATAGAGATATCGCAGATAAAATTTGCCACCCCCAAAAGGCTTGCGCCCTGGCTAAACCACAAGGCTAAATGGGGCTATAGCCCATTTAGCCTTGTGGTTAGGGTGACTCTGTCTTGAAAATTTACCACTTGTTTCAGAATATAATTATAATATACAATTTATTCAAAGTTCGAACTGCTTATTAAATAAGTTAATGTATAAGAAGTGTTAAACTTCAAGTTTTTAATAAGTTTATTTACAAATTAATTTAATTACATCTAAAATATAGTTACAAGTAAACACATTTTTTGTTGTTCTTTGGTATTGTTATTTATTGGGAAAAATGTGTTTATAGTAAATTTGCATTAAGTATGTATTCTAAATTATTAATTTAGACAGAATAATGCCTTGTGGTAAACTTAAAATATGAAAATTTAAATTTCATACCGCAAATGTACACGTTCATTAAACTCTCTTTAGATGCTTTAACAACTTTTTCTTTTTTTATTTTAGATTAGAAGATTATATTCATCAGGAGCTCAATTTCCAACTATTCGTGGAGTCTTTTCTCAAACAATAAATAGTTCTAATTTGATTGAAAGTAACTTTTTTACTTCCTTTTTTTTTAATTACACGAGTAATTTAATTTTTATCAAAAAGTAAATTACATTAGTAATTTTAAACGTTTTATGTAAATTTATATTTTCTTATAAGTAATTAATTTTTTTGAAACGGCTTTTACTTTATAACATAATTTGTTTTACTTTCAAAAGTAAGTTGTTTAAAAGAAGATTACAACGAAAAGTAATTTACTTTTACTTGTAAAAGTAAGTCACATGAAAAAGCTGTTTACTTGTGCATTTAAAAGTTAATTACGGGACGACTGAATACGCGAATTTTATAAGTGCAAACTGGCATAACTGCGAATGGCGTAAGTACGAACTGGCATAAGTGCGAATTGACATAAGTGCGAACTAGCATAAGTGCGAAGCAGTTACAAAAACTGGCACAAGTGCGAACTGGCATAAGTGATAATTGGCATAAGTGCGCCGAACAAATTTACAAACATTGGCATAAGTGCGAACTGGCATAAGCGCAAAGCATATGCAAAAACTGGCACAAGTGCAAACTGTCATAAGTGCGAATTGGGATAAGTGCGAATTGATATAAGTGCAAACAGGCATAAGTGCGAAGCAGTTACAGAAACTGGCATAAGTGCAAACTAGCATAAGTGCGATTTGGTATAAGTGCGCCGAATAAATTTACAAATACTGGCATAAGTGCGAAGCAGTTACAAAAACTAGTATAAACGCGGATCAGCATAAATGCGAACTGGCATAAGTGCGCCGATTAAATTTGCAAACATTGGCATAAGTGCGAATCGGCATAAGTGCGAAATACTAATTTGCACTTATGCCAATATTTGCAATTTTATTCGGCACACTTATGCCAATTTCAACTTATGCCAGTTCGCACTTATGCCAGTTTTTGTAACTGCTTTGCACTTATGCCAATTCGCACTTATGCCAATATTTGCAATTTTATTCGGCGCACTTATGCCAATTCGTAGTTATGTCAGTTCGCTTTTCTGCCAGCTTTTGTTACTGCTTCGCACTTATGCCAGTTCGCGCTTATGCCAATGTTTGCAAAATCTTTTAGCACACTTATGCCAATTCGCACTTATACCAGTTTGCACATATGCCAATTTGCAGTTATTCACCTCCCTTTAATTACTTTTGAAAATTACATTACATAGTATAAAAATTCCTCAAACTAGTTTTTTTTTGTTTTGTAGGAATCTAGAAGCCGTATCAGAGAATAAGTTAGCAAAATATAGTTTTTCTATTTTTTTGTTTTTTTTTTGTTTTTTTTTTGTTTTTGTTCATTTAACAATATTCTCTGGTAAAAGTGTCGTTGGTACATAATATATGAAGAACACGGAAACTCGAAGAGGATCATAAGATCCTGTCACCGAGAACCGTTTAACAATATAAAAATTATAAACCAATTATTTCAAAAAAATATAAAATAAAAAGTAAATACCGTTTAAGAAAACCTTCGTACAAATAAAATAACCTCAATTAAAAAACACCGTTTAACAAAACAATAAAAAAATAAAATCAAATATTTTAAATTAGTAAATACCGTTTTTATAAAAACCGTCATACAAATAAAATACCGATTAAAAAAACAATAAAAAATAAAAACAAATATTTTAAATTACATTTAGAAACACTTATAAAAGAGAAACGAGATCAGAAGAACTCGAAAATATTTTCTATTGAGAAAATAACTTTTTTCAGTTTGTTTTTGAAAGAAGAAAAATTCCAACTTTGGGAAAAATCAAAATTTTTTAAAACTATTACCTATGGATTATAACTAGATACTGAAAAAAGTTTTTTTTTCTCAAGTAGTTTTAAATCTTTATAACACCCTCATAAAGAAAGGAAGTATTATTGTTGTTTTTGGGGTACATTTTATAGAATTCACTTTATAGACTATGTTTTGAAATAAAAAACAACAACAATAAATTACCATTGTATTTGATTTTTTTTAAAGAAAATAATGTATATTTTTCTTAAAAACATTATTTGAACTCAGCAGTAATAACACAGACATCTAAAATGGCTGCAGACTTTATTAAATTATTGTAACAATGGGTTACTACAACAATGTTAAGATAACATAGATAAATAAAATAGTACTTTAACTGATTACTTTAATTCAAAAAAAGATTATTGATTGTCGTTGCATTCGTTATAATGGTCGTTTATCAGTCTTTTAGATGTGGAGAAGTGTTAGTTTGCTGATAAAAGCATTACCGGTTTAACACCATCAACTCTGCAACTCACTTTGCTGCAAATTGAACGGAGAACATCAAGAAAATTAGGACATTGCTTTAGGCCAAAAGCTTGACATTTCCTTTGTTTGCAAAAACATTCAACTTTACACTTAACAAATTTTTCTTTAGTTTCTTCTTTCTTTCTTTTGGCTTCCTTCTTTTGCTGTATCTTTCGTTGCTTCTCTTCTTTTATATCTTTCACTTTTTCTGCAACATCTTTTGCACGCATTGAACCATAGACCTGAGTAACACGAGTAGATATTTTTTCAAGGTTTGGTTTGATTTTCTTAATAGTTAGCAGATCAGGAATATATTCTAATTGGAGGCTTTGCTAAGCCATTTCTCTAATCAAGATTTGAGACTGGTCAAACTTATATTTCCATTAACTTGCCGAACCTTTCCTTTTACTAACTAGTGACGAAATGGTTGATTCAGGTTTTTTGAAAGAAGTTGACGCTGGTTCTTCTTTATGAATCCATGCAGCAGCTCGCTCAAATTTGTCTTGTTGCATAAAGTTAACATTTAATTCAAAAATTGTTATTTTTTATTTTTTTTTTTGTAGATATTTTAGGTGCTCCCAGAAGTCCTTACGGTCTTATCACAGAGCACCGCGGGAGAGCATTTAACAGGAAGTTCACGCCTCCTTCCGTACCATTGTCGCTTGTTGGGCTAGAGCTGGCGTCGAACCTAGGACCTCTGGGTTCTGAGCCAGAACTCTAAACACTGCGCCACGGCTGCTTATTCCAGCTCTTTTTGCACAAGAAACAAGAACCGTATTCGATGCCCATTTCTCCCACATATATTGCGTTAGATGGTCATAAATCCCTCTCGATTAATTGATTGCATTGGGTTAAAAAGATAATTTTTGGCAATTCTGTACTCATGATGAAGATTTTTATTAACCTGGTAAAGCAACTGAGTTACACCAGTAGTGTCAGGAGGAGAAATAAATTACCAAATTTGTTTTGAAAGGAGGTATATTAAACCGTCGTAACTGAATCGTGAACTATGTCCGTCAGATAATAAAACAACAGGTCGTTCTATTGCCTTCTCAGTAAGGTAATCATCAAATTCTTGGCAAGCCGCCTAAAAAGTGTCATTATCTGACATCCCGTTTTCAGATGTTGTAACAAGGAGGTGACTGATTTTTTCTACAGCTACTTGTGGTGTCATCTGGCTTGTTATTCCAACCGAGGAAAAAATGACTTGACATGTACAAACATCACCTGAAAAGACACAAAAGGGTGGATTGTAACACATTCCCTGTTTTCTTTATGTATTTATAAGCATTGTTCACCTTTCCCTGCATATACCAAGCCTGTTGAAGTACCATCAACACCATAGTTCACAAATTGCGGTGTCTCATAATCATTGAATATTATTGTTGTGTCAATGCCACCTTTCCATACACCCTCCTCTACTTTTTCAGCATTTTTCATAATACCGGCTGCCTGAAGTTCCATTGCAAGATCATTCAAATGATTACAACCATTTCTCGGGTACATTTAAGTGCTCTGTTTATTGATACCTGACCCTGGTGTTTAACTGTTAAGCTTGAATGCTTTGCATGGAATCGTGTCCAAAATGAACGACTAACTCTGAAACAATAAAAAATGGTGTAAAATATTCTATAGAAATAACCCTAAACATTTGACTTGCACTTACAAATGATTAACATTCACTGCTATATATATATATATATATATATATATATATAAAGCAAGTTTACAAATATTACTATTGAGCAGTTTCGATTATGTAAATTTCATTTTTTCTTTAGATCAAACATGAACAAAAAATCAAGAAAAAATCATAAGACTTACTTCCCATTAATCAGAGCTGATTTTGCATAAAGAGACAACTTAACCAACTTCCGACCTCTTTTGCATCTTTTATTCATGTAGTCCCTTATCCTTAAAATATCATGAAGGAGTTTGGTCAACTCTGCCTTGTTGATACCTTGCAGACTTCTGTTCCTGTTCTTGACTTACTTTACTACAGCCTCCTCCTCTTCAAGTGTAAAAATACTACAATAGCGACGTTCCTCGCCAAGGAAAAACCAAAGCTGTTTAGATATCTAACTATATTAAATCATTATTCTGTTAAAGATTTATAGTTACCATTTTTATTATTCGGCCAAATCTTCTATTATTCGTTTCTCTATCTTTTACAAATGGAAAGAAACCAGTCTTCAAGGCTTTATACCCTCGCACGCTGTGGTCGATACAAAATTGTACTGCCTTTTCTAATTTTTGTTGCATCTGTGAACTTTCTCCCGATGATGACTCAGGCTTACTTTTTCCACGAATAGATTGTAATTTTTCCTGTCTGAGCTGAAATTTTGGCTTCTTTTTTTATGTTATTTTTTTCTAACTCTATTTGATTGAAAAAGTTATCGTTAAACATTTTAGAGTACATTAGCCGCTTACAGAACATATCTAAATACTAAAAAACAACTTTCACGTAAAAATTTAGATTTTGCTCTAGATTCAAACACAAAGTAAGTTTTAATAAATTCTTGCAATTATTATGTTCTAAAAATGTTATTGATTTTTAATACGTAAAAAACACTACAATGACATCTTTTACATAGAATCAAATATAATCATAGTAAAAAGCGAGAACACATGTATAGCCTATAAAATGTTATTTTAAAAACAACAATGTTGTTTTTAGGTATACCTATCTTGTGGTTTTTGTGGTGCATCGGGTTTTTTCTCCAAAATTAAGTTAGCAGTAACTGGTTTTATTTAAAGCATATCAAATAATTATCGGACACGCCAAATTTCAGCTTCATAGGTTCACTAGCTGCATAGATACAATCGATAAATTGAATGCGGTTTTTGGGGTACACATGCAAAAAGCAACAAAAGTTCAGTTAACAATAACAACAAAAATATTTCTTAAAAATTAATCAAACTAGCTGGGAAACTAGTTTGATTAATTTTTTAGAAAAAATTCAAAACAGTTTTTCTCAAAAGCAAATAATAAAAAAGTAATTTAGATGTGCTTATTTGGTGCTTTCACGGTACCTGTAATAGGTTTCTGCCCATAATTAAAACCCTCTCTAATTCTGGTCCATGAGTTCTCAATTATTCTCTAAATCAAACCGTCTCAAAAATATTCACTCTCTGGCCAACCATTCGAAAGGTCTTGAATTTAGACAAAGCTGAAACAAGGCAGTTAGCAGAAGGCGCATATACCCATGGGATATCCATAGTTTATATGAAAGGAAAACGTTTGACATAATGGTGCTTAAATGTTTTTATTATTTAAAAACTAAGGAGAGAAAGTTTAAATCTATCCTGAATTATGGGGACTATAACACCATGCCCTGAAGATTAAGGAGCCCCGAACTTTTTAAGAGGACGCTTTATTTTTGCAAAGATATTTACCACTTTAATACGAAAAAACTCCACCTGCTCAAGAATATCCTTTGACTCTAAATATCTTAGTTTAAAAAACGACGGTACTTTTATACGGGCATGAAAAATTTAGAACTTTTCACATAAATATCTTTATCTGCGTGTAGTACCAGTGGCCTAGCTACCGCAAAGCCAGTATAAGCAAAGCTTACTGTCCTACAAGCAACTAAACCTAGAGCCGCAAGGTTAAGGAGCCCAAAGATATATTTAAAGAGTTTTTTTTTTTTTTTTTTTAAGAAAAGTTATTGTTCCATAAAAACAGAAATTGGGCACCTTGGCCACGTATGTCTACTGACCAAAAATTCTTTGCTACGCCACTGTGTAATATACGTATAACCCGAGCTGTAGATAAGCAATGATTTATACGTAAATTAAGAAATAATATTAAGAAATAATCTTAATCTACGCATCTAGTGATTGAAGTCTGAAAAAAAAATACCCTAAAACATTTAGCATCCCTACCCCAAATGTGAGGGCAACAAATTAATAACTTTTATTTCTTATTTTCTTACACAATATTTAAATCTACAGGTTTTAAAATTCAAAATTCAAATGATTATAGTCAAATGTTATGATTATATAAAGTTTACATCGAAACCGAATAAGGTGATTGTTTCAACATTTTTCTAAACATTCTAATGAGATATAAACAAGAACATACTTAAGTTTGGCAATTAAGAATGTTTTATTTACCAAAAGCATATTTATCAATCAAAATCATCGGTTTTTTCATAATAATATTAATACTACATTTCAGAATTTACGCAAGTAGACATCATTATATTATTGATTACCATAAAGTCTTTAAATGATTTAATATGGTTTTTAACAACACATTAAAAGACCTCATTTGTACGTAACTAATAATAATACTATTAGTTAAAGATGCTGTTGATTAAGTACTTTTAATCGATTTGGTTATAAAAGGAATTGCCGTATTTTCAAATTATGAAACTTTTTTACATTGCTTTTGACGTGGTATAATACCACGCAATACTTGTATTTAAATCAATTTAAAGTTAAATCTTGTATTTTGTTTAATTTATATTTTCATAGATAACATTTTTTTAAACCATTTTATTTATATGTCAAAAAAAAGAAAATTATTCAAAATTTCTGTCATTTATGCAAAATCTCTTCCGTTTTAGTATGTTATTTTAGTAAAAGATTTATCTTTATCAAAAATAACATACCTAAAACAGGAGGGTTTGGTATTTCAGCAAGATATATATTAATCTTTTAGATATATTCCCAAAAAATACAAAACTATAATTGTCAACTAAAATAAACTTATTAAACTCGAACTTAAGAAAAATTGATCATCAATTTTTGTTTACAAGTTTTTAATGACTTTATTATGTACGGATATATAGGGGTTGGCAATAAGACTATTTTTGCCTTTTTCTTGTCCCCGCCATTCGAATATTTTACAAAAGAAAAGTAATAATTTGTAACGGCAAATTTAGAAAAATAAAAAATTATAAAAAAATTAAAAATCAATTGCTGCATTAAATTAATTAAATTAATTTTTTTTTATTATTACGAAAAGATATTGATCTTTTCGTAATAATAAAAAAAAAGTCAATGATGAAATTAAATTAAAAAGAAATTAATTTAATAATTATCAAATTAACAATAAATAAGAATAATTTAAACAATTATATTATTTTTTGAAAAATACAAATGATCTTGTAGACTAAAGTCACTTATAAAAACTCAATTTTCTTCGTTACTCTTCGACAAATTTTAAGTCCGCGTCATTTGATTACATATTCACGAAAAAAGAGTTTCGCTCCGAACTTTTGAATGAGGAATAGAATTTGATTGTCGGACGAAATTCCCTAAATGGTTGGGGAGGTTGCTCAAAATTTGTATGGTCATAATTTTTGAACACTATGAGATTATTGCATGACATTAAAGACTTGGTAATAAACTTAAGTTTAGTTTAAAATGTTAAAAAAATGTACCTATATATAAATGTTAAAAACCCATTGCTCTCACACTAATGGCATGAAATGCTATTAGTGCGAGAGCGAATGAAAAAAAGCGATAAAATGGGAAGTTAACTTTTTAGGCTTTTATTGTTAACAGACTCTGATTATCGCAATACTTTTGAAAAGCTTTATATAAACATAAATATATAAATGTTTGGAGTTTTCTCCATGTCGTTACATAAAGTAAAATTCTCAAACAAAAACCAAAAGCTTTCTACGGGCCTGATTTTATATATGTGATTGTAATCTGGTTGTTTAAATATTGTGGTTTGCACTTTTAACTTCTTTATCTTGCAATGTTAACTTTTGTTGTTATTTCATTGTTTTAATGTTACTTCATCCGTATAATAAAATAACATCAAGACACTTTTCTTTACAATCGACCATATAATTTTAAATTTAAAAGTGTGCTTTTTTGAACCATCCTACTAAATTCGCTATATTAAATAAATTAAAAGAAACGGTTGTTGTGGTTATGAAAAGTTATAAATTTTTTTTTTTAGTTAATTACTTTTACTTTTACTTCTTTAACTTTAATTTTTTTTTTTTAAATTAATCTTGAAGTTATTTACATCAGTTTATTTAAAAGTTTTTTTAAAAGACTGTCTGGTTTATTGTTCTTGCTTTGGAAATAGCACTGCATTTTGCAATTTTATTCCAAGTTTTGTATTTTGGCTTCTTTTATTCTGCGTGGTTGTTGTTAAAAACCAACCTAACCAAAACGATAGTTATTTCTGGAAATGACTAACTAGAATAATTGTTAGATAACAGAATAATAAAGGAATAATTGTTGTCTGTTATAGACTAAGTGAAATTAGTTCATTCCAGACAACAGTTTTATGAATAGCCATTAAAAAAATAAACAAAAAAAATTGATTTTCATTTTCTGTTAGAGTGGTTGTAACGAACAGGGCTGACCAGAGTTGTCTCGAACGGGGATGAAGAAGGATCCCTTCCCCCCCCCCCCCCCCAGCTGTTATGTATACACTTGAGTTAGCACATTTATACATCAGGCATTTCAGTTGGCAAGTTTTGAAGTATAGTT
Source organism: Hydra vulgaris (assembly GCF_038396675.1). Classification (NCBI taxonomy): domain Eukaryota; kingdom Metazoa; phylum Cnidaria; class Hydrozoa; order Anthoathecata; family Hydridae; genus Hydra; species Hydra vulgaris. Next base: position 21,537,057 of record NC_088928.1, on the reverse strand, counting down.
GGCAAATGTCAAATATCGAGGACAAAAAAAAATTGAATAAGTTTTTTTTATTGTAATTTTAAATAGCATCTTTAATTTTGTATGCAGTTTATTATTGATTTATTATTTTAATTTAGTTAATGAAAATAAACACTATTTTAGTTTAGTTGATGAAAATAAACACTATTTTAGTTTAGTTGATGAATATAAACACTATTTAATAGATAAATTTAAAGCTTGTTGGTTACCTAAAAACTTTTCTTTTTCTTAGATGGTAAGATCCATAACAAGGGTTTGAATATTTTTTGTGGGGTTTATTGATATTCGGCTTAAAATAATTTACGCTGTTGGAACAAACCAACAAAATAAAAATGAAAACGTGTTCCATGTCATGCTGCCAGATGAGATTTCGCAAAATTATGAAAAATTTCGCAATGTTATGATACCATAAACATACCATATTATCAAAAGACTGACATCGGCAACACTTCATTTAGGTATGATTTCGAAACTTCATTATGATGAATGCTATTGTTGTCAACAGGTGTAAAAACTCTGTAAAAGTCTAAATTTTGCAAAATAATTTAAACAAAATAAAAAGCCTATTGATTGTCCTGGTATTGGTGAAAAAGTCTGGTAATTTTTAATGGTTGTGTACATTAAAAAAAGCATTGAGACGGCACTCGTGTCAGATAAAGGTATTGAAGAATTAAAAAATGAATTTAATCCTCATTTACAACCTTGTCAGTTTAATTTATGCGGTAAAATACCAAAACAATCGGTAACTATAAAAAATTGCGAACTTATTTTGTTTTTTCTGCCTAATAGAAAATTTAAAACTCAATGAAACTTTATGTCCAAATATAAAGAGCTTATATTACCTAAAATTTGGTGATCAAAACAAACTCTTTTTTAAATATATTAACTGTTAAGTGTAAATGTAAAAAAAAAGTTTAATGTAATGAAAGAATATAGTTTACATGCTAATCTTTAATGAGTATCTGCATTGATAAATCAATATCACAAACAGCCCCGTTGTTATTGCCAACAATATCTTCATTTGCTTCTAATTTGGCTTCATTGTCATCATTTTTATTGGCTTCAGTATCATTGTCAACATCAATAACATCATATTTATTTAATAAGAGATTCTGCAATTTTCATTCTCTCAGTGGATAATGATATTCCAAAAATAGTTAAAGATACTGCACTCTATGCTCTTAAGCAAAAGATAGCTAAAGATGGTGGACAAGTAGTTGAGTTAAAAAGTGGAGGATCTTGAGTAATAATGTTTTTTAGTTTTAACTTTAAAATTTATTATAACTATAAAATAAATAGGTGATATTTTTCATGGATCTTTTTTTTTAACCAGTTTTGTTTTCACTTACTCCAAAAGCTTACCTAAACAGTAACCAAGCATCAAATACAACTTTAATAGCCAGAAATGTTTTTACCAAAAGACACATAAAAGTTATTTCTGTTACATCCAATGATGCAATTTTCTGTCTATAATCAAGGCTGCTAAATTCATTTCAAGAGCAGTAGTTTGTGCAATGAAAGGTATTAAATTCGGGTAATGAAAGGTAAACATGGTAGCAATCAAAGCGAATCTGTACATATTTTTTTTGAATATCTAGCATTTTATTTTGCTGAGAAAGAAGTGTCAATTTGCCAATTAAAATATTTCTATTGACCTGGTTTTACATAGTCATAAAATATATGGAACAAAAGAAATCTCCTCAAGAAAGAAATTAAAAACGGCTAATTTCATAACCGCAAACATAATAAAAGCTTTTACATAATATATATGTATATGTATATGTATATATATATATATATATATATATATATATATATATATATATCTATATATATATATATATATATATATATATATATATATATATATATATATATATATATATAAATATATATGTATATAATTGTATTCTTAAGGTCCTTTAGAATAAAAGTCTTTGGCCCCCGGCGTCGTTGGCCTTTCCTAACTACAATACTGTATATGTGCATATATAACTCCAAACTTGTCAGTCAATGTATGGGTGTACAATTATTTGAAATAAAATATACCAGTCAGTTAATGTATGTAAAAAGAGATAAAAGTATTAAAAAAATCTCTGTATAAAAAGAACGCAAAAACCTGGAATGAAAAACAGTTTAATGTAACCGTTTTAAAATGTCTCTTTACTATTGAACAAAATCTTTATTTTGTTAACTCTGATATTTTTTCAATATAAAGAAGTTTAAAAAACTGAGAACTTGATAGGTTGTAAGGAAGTAAAGGAACAACATCTTTATTTGAGTAAGAATTTTAGATTTTTTTCTATAATCAAAATGGGTTCAAGTTATGCTTAAGAATTTAAAAACAAATCTCAATATTGTAACAGACCAATATTAGCATTGTTTATTTTGAATGATTTTTGATTAAACATTTTGATGTACTTTATATGTTACATGAAGAAAAGCTGTCATAATTTGTGTACAATCTAGTAATTGTTTTATCTTGAAAATTGGTTGAGATTGTGGAACTATTTTTTTTACATGGAGATGTCGAAAAAGTATATTTTAGAGTTTTGCATATATATATATATATATATATATATATATATATATATATATATATATATATATATATATATATATATATATATATATATATATATATGTATATATATATATATATATATATATACATATATATATATATATATATATATATATATACATATGCATACATATCAGGGACGTGGTGGCACCTGAAAAGCAGGTACGAATTTCCAGAAGAGGGGCCCAGTGAAGTACTTTTAACAAGAGACAAATAAACGATCAAGGAAAATTATATTAATATTTAAAAAAGTTTTTTATGGATACAAAATATTACGTAACTCATTTGTATCAGCACAGTTTTTATTATGTCTGAATGCGTCAAGTTCCACATTTTCTTATGTTCCTCTGAAAAGAGAACACAATACCCAACATGCTCTGATGTCAAACAATTTGCTAGACGAGTTTTGACAAGTTTCAGTTTGCCGAAAACTCTCTCACACTCTGCTGAATTTGCAGGGTATAGTGTCAGCAGTTGGTCTATAGCATTTTGTAAGGCACTGAAACGAACACTGTAGCTAGCAGCCAGTTCAAGAGACTCATTCACATCCTCAAGAAGAGATTAGCACTTCTCAAATATATTATTTCGTTTCCTAGAGTTTCCATTTAGAAAAGTCTTTAATTTTTGCACATACCCAGGCTTGTTTTCTGTTTCAAAAAGGTTAACAGAAACAACAGAAGATTTCGCTCAAGCTTTTATAACCAGATTTGTTCCATGAGATCCACAATAAACATTTATTGCCATGGGAGAACACTGCTTCAAATGTGTTGCAACTCCTTTGTTTATTCCTTGCATATTGGTCGCACCATCAAACAACATACCCACACACTTTTGAATAACTACGTTGTTTGATTTTAGTTCATCTTTGATTTTTTCACTTATTCCTTCACCAGTAGTTGTTTCAGTTTCAACCATTGAAATCAGATACTTTACAACGGCCTCTTCTGTAACAAGCGTAACATAAAGAAATACTCTCTGCAATCAAATACCGAATAGCATCAATAACTTGTATTAGGCATTGATGTAGTTTCTCCACTTCTTTATGTTTTTTGTTCAGATGTCTCATGGTTTCAATATTTAATATTTTATCAATTGTGGAGTCTAATAATGCATGAATCATAGCTTCAGCAGTATTTTGATGTTTTTTCTGGGTCCAATGCTTTGTTATGATGTGACTTAAGTTTGAAAAATTATCAAACCCATCACGTAAAGAATTTGTGTCCTCTCTTGATCCAAAGCATAAAAAAACAATGCAAAAAATATTGTCTAGTGTTAGAGAGTAGGTTAGCCATGGCCTTTTCTGCACAACTTCAACGTCAATAACTTTAACTGATTCAGTGTAATACTTAGATAATCTTGAATGTTTTGTCGGCTGATTTGGCCCTTATACAATAAATTGCTTTTTATCAATCATCTTTGCATTTTTCAGCTATAGAAATTTAGCTAGATCATTTTCATTGACATTTACAACGTAGTCTGGTTGCTTCTGAATAATCTTTTTTGCTAGAGTTAGATTTGCCGCTGCAGTTACAGGCACTTCGTAATTACCAATTTCTACAGTCACTCTCTCAGTTTCAGTAATGTTTCGGTTTCTGAATATTGTAGTTCTGCTCCTTTATCTGCTGCAATTATGGCATCTTGATTATTGTCTGTTTCTTGTACAGATGATTGGTCACTAATCTTTGTTATTGGCTCTGTTTCAATAATAGGCTTACTTGTGATATTCACAATGGATGTTGATGTTAATTCTAGATTCTCTGTGCTGTAAAGGATGTCCTAGCTTTTCTCTGTATTTGTGGCACTTGCACTGACGTGAGACCTGCCGTTAACTTTAATTATTTTGGATCATTACCATCTGCTTTCAATTCATGTTGTTGTTTTTGAGCTTTTTTTTAGCACCAGATTTGTATTTCCATGCTGCCTCTTTCATTTTTTTCCCATTCATTTTACCTGAAACATAAATAAATATAAAATTAAAAATATGTCCTATGATCGAAACCAGGGTGTTGGTTTCTTTCATTTGAGTTATAACTACTATCAGCCCATCGAATTTATAAATAGTAATACTATTTATAAATTCCTTAGACCAATAGGGAGTGGACTGGAGCATATTGAGAAGTAGTGAATGAATTAATAACAAAAATTCATTAAACCATATATATCAATATTCATTAACCATATTTATCAATGCATAGCAAATGAATTCATGCATTTTACATATTTATTGTTTTGAACTTTTCAATAGCAATTTTCTCTTTTTTCTGTTGATGGCATGGTTAATTTCATCAGATAAAGAAGAGATATCATTTAATCGTTCGTCACTACAATGCTTGTTTTTGGTATTTTTTATTTTTATTTTTTGTATTTCTGTCTGCCTTTACCTTCTTCTGTTTCAGCCGCCCTTGCCTTAACATATTGTTCTCTTCGTTTTTTAGCAGAGATGCTCATTGTTCAGCTGATTCATTTGCTCTAGCTCGAAATTTTCGTTCTCTTTCTCAAGCAAGACAAGCTAATCAATCAACTTCAAAAAGCTTTTTTTTTTATTTAGTATTTTTCTTAATATTTCTTGATAAGATATTTTTTTTTACTTATTTACTTTAAAAACTTTAATTATTATTTTTTAATTACTATTTATAAGTAAAGTATTAAAGCATTACTTACTTTTTTACAGTATAAAATCTATCAATTTCAGGTCAACAACGTTTTTTGTCATTATGATTCAACAGCGATTTTATTTTTTTACGCTATACAAAGTTTGTTTATAATTTGTTTTAATTACTTTTCTTAAAGATTTCCTTTATTTATTTCTTTTATTATTACCGCTGACCTAGTGTTTGTTTTGCGCGGACACCAAACAAACAAACCGACGTGAAAGCAAGTTAAATAAAATGTTGTAAAAAATGCCCTGTTAGAATCTTATAGAACTAAAATAAATTTTTTCTCTTTGAGTATTGGGGGCCCAGTTTCCTGAGCCACAATCAGGGCCCAGTACAATTCCTCGTACCCTCGTACTGGGCCACCACGTCCCTGATACATATATATATGTATATATATGATTAATATTATATTTACATGAATACATTTATATAAACACACACATATACACACATATCTCATATATAAAATATGAGAGTGTATATAAAAGTGTGTACATATGTATGTATATGTAATGATGTTTATATATATATATATATATATATATATATATATATATATATATATATATATATATATATATATATATAAACATATATATATATATATATATATATATATATATATATATATATATACATATATATATATATATATATATATATATATATATATAAATATATATATATACATATATATACAATATATATATATATATATATATATATATATATATATATATATATATAAACACACACATATACACACATATCTCATATATAAAATATGAGAGTGTATATAAAAGTGTGTACATATGTATGTATATGTAATGATGTTTATATATATATATATATATATATATATATATATATATATATATATATATATATATATATATATATATATATATATATATATATATATATATATATATATATATATGTATGTATATATATATGTATGTATATATATATGTATATATATATACATATAAACACATATAAACACATATATAATATATATGTGTATATATATATATATATACATATATAAAAATAAAAATATTATTATCGTTTATTTTTTTTTTAAACATCTTTGCTTCCAACAAGACTGCAAGCAACCACTAATTAGAGTTGGAAATTACTGAAAGAGAAAAGATGAAGATTGTAGAGCAAGATAACGATTGATGGACGACTTAAAGGATTGCAAATAATATGAATCAGGAAAGCAAGATGAAGGAAGCGAATTCCAAAGAACTGATGTTTGAGGAAAAAAACTTGACAAATGAGAGTTTTTGGAGCACTTAGGAACAGTCACACAAAAAGGATGAGACTTAATTGAATGACGAGTAACACGAGAATGATTTTTAGTAGATGGCACAAGAGAAGCTGGCTCTTTAGAGTAGTGTCCATTATAGTATTTGTAGAAAAGAGAAAGAGAAGCAACATTACGACGATGTGATAATGGTTGGAGGTTGGCTGTCCAACTATGTTAACAATGCGTTTTTGCATCTTGTCTAAAAGAGAAAGGGCATCATTAGAAGATCCGACCCAGATATGGTAACAGTATTCCATACAAGGCCGGATTTAAGATTTATAGAGATAGAGAATAGAATCCGAAGTAAGAAAGTGTTTTGCAACAGATTTGATATATGGTTTCCAAAAAAGATCGGAAGTAAGAGTTAATCCTAGAAGATGAAGAGTAGATGACTCATTAAGTACATCACCGTTCATAAATATAGGAAGATCTAAATTATTGCGACAACAATTGGCTGAAAAAAATTGAGTTTTTCTGTATTGAAATTCACCAGCCACTGTGAGCCTCATGCTGTTGCAGAAGTGAAATCCTTTACAAGCTCAAATGTCCCCTCCAAGCAATCAGAGAGTGTTGGCTTCTTATCACGACAAGAATGAATGGTAGTACCATCAGCAAACAATGCCACCTTAGATGTGAGAATATCTGGAAGATCGTTAATGTAAATTAAAAAGAGTATAAGGCCAAGGATAGAAACTTGAGGAACCCCTGAAGTTACAGAATAAGAAGAAGAGTGCTGTCCATCGAGGACAACTTTTATGCTACGATTGGAAAGGAAGGATTTAATAATCTTAAAGATATTGCCAGATACACCATAAGAAAAAAGCTTATGGAGAAGACCAGCATGCCAAACTTTATCAAAAGCTTTTGAAATATCAAGAGTGATGATCTTAACCTCTCCACCTTTATCTAATGCACGATAAAATCTATCGGTTATATCGGTTATGTAAGTATGTATTTATGTATATATATATAAGTTATATATACATACACACATTTTTTATAAACTCTCTATGTAATATATATATATATATATATATATATATATATATATATATATATATATATATATATATATATATATATATATTAAATTAGTAAAAACACTTATCTAATTTTTAGTCGTCTTCATCAGCATGTTTCTCCATCAGTAGGCTCATGAGGAAGTTTCCTGATGAACCTATTATAGTACTACAGTAGGTAGTACTGTAGTAATGTAGTAGGTTCATCAGGAATATATATATATATATATGTATATATATATATATATATATATATATATATATATATATATATATATATATATATATATATAATATATATATATATATATATATATATATATATATATATATATATACATATAGTCCGGTAGAATTTCACCAAAAAAGGGGTCAACCTAGAAAAAATTATTATAAAGACATGTTATATATCGTTGGAAAGCTTATTATTTCCTCTTTAAAATGGGTAATTGGTATTTTTTTTTATTTTGGGGAAAAAAAGTTATGACGTCACAAAGATTTGTAGTAAAATACGAAATTTTAAACGTTGCTGATAAATTTTAAGTATGCTGTACAATAAGTTGCGTTGTAACTATAATAACACTTATATTTAAATAATATAAAAGTGTTGAGTATATATATATATTTTGTTACTAGAAACATGGCTTTCGGAGCCGCGGGGGCCACAGCCCCCCAAAGGACCTTTTTTGAATTTTGCAATAGGAATTTTTTTGATTTTTTGTTTGTTTTTGTCAAATATTTTTGTTAAACTTTGTTTCTGTAAGTAAAAATGGGTAGAGGGAATAAAAATTCCTTGTTCTACATTTCGAATTTTAAAGTTATTAGAATGTAATATTCTTTTTGTATTCGAAATGTAATCGAATTTTTTTGGCAATATTTATCAAAAACTTTTTAATAAATTATTTATCTTAGTGTTTATAATTATGTAATGATTTGCTATTTTCAGATTTTAATATAAATTATCTGATCTTGTAAGTGATAATAAAACTAGTTCTGAAACTGAAAAATTATGGACTTAAAAAATGAATCCTCTGCATGTGCATTGTGTGGTAAAATGAAATTAGAAGGAGATTCGTTGAGCCAAGTGGGGGCAAGATTTGGAAGGAATGTTGATAACCAAGGAGCTCTTGGAAAATTAATTGAATGTGCTTTAAAATTGGATTTAAATGTATTGGTAAATGAACTGAATAAAAAACAAGAGACAGGAGAAAAGGTTTTTATTCACTCATCGTGTCAAACTAAATTAAGAAACCAATCAAAATCAATTAAACGATCACAAGCATCGATGGAAACTCCTATTGAAAGAAAACGTTCAACTCGATCAGAACAGATTTTTTTTAATTTTAAAGAGCAATGTTTTTACTGTGGAAATATGTGCACACTTGACAGTCGCCATCCTGAGAGAAATAGTTTCATAGAAGTAAGAACAAAATCATCAAAAATTTATCATGCAACTCTAGAATTATGCAACGAACGTAACGATTTTTTATCTAAAACAGTTGAAGCTAGACTTTTGAATATAAATGATCTTGTAGCTGTTGAAGCACGATATCACATCTATTGTCGTGCAAAATTTGAAAAACCTATTACTACATCAAGCTGTGGAAGACCAACATCAACAGAAAAGCTTACTGTCTTTAATGCAGCATGCATAAAACTTGAGGAAGATATTGATCTATACACAGTCTTTGAGTTTTACGAGATGATGCAAACATTAGGAGAAGAAATATATTCCCTTAAAATGACGCAAAATAAATTAAAAGAAAAATACGGAGATTCTATGCAATTAGTCTCGCGACAAGGTAAAAGTAATGTAATTATACTGGACAGATTTAGACATATATTATGCGAAAACTGGTACACCAGAAAAAAACACAATGCAGAGGACAAAAAAATCAGAGTTATAACTGCAGCAGCAAAATTATTGAGTGATTGTATAAAGAATTTTGACCATGATGTAAAAACGTATCCTTTAATAGAAGATGTAACTAACAATGAAAACACCTGCATACCCTTATTGCTGAAGGTGTTTATCAGAGAACTAATTCCTGTGCCATTAAAACAAACGTCAATTTCACAAGCATTGTTTTCTGCAGTGAGGCCACAATCAATAATGTCAATGCAGTTAGGAGTAGCCGTTACCGTTGATAATGTACTTTTTTCCAGGTGGCTAAATGTTCTACTTGCTAAACTGGGTTTTGCATCAAGTTACGACGAGGTTTGTTTATTAAGTGATAATTTTATTTGTATTTGTTTTTTAAAAAAATTTTTACATATAACAATATAGAATACAAGAAAAACTAAATTTATTTAACAGGTCATTCGTTACAAGCAGAACATAGTGAAACACGATAAAATTAACGATATACTTTGCCCTGAAGGTACAACATCTATTCAGTTTGTTGGGGATAACACAGATCATGATTTAGCAACAATTGATGGTAAAAATACACATCACGGATTAGGTTCCATATCAATTGCAAATGGAAATTTTATTGAGAACTCAAATAAGAAAAGATTGCCTAGGGATAAAAAAGATTATTGGTCCAACATAAACTTTGACAACCAGATTAAAATTTCTCAGTTTTACAGCTCTGACGTTCCGGTTTTATCTCAAATAAAATTTCAAAAATTTACAAAGGTATTTACTTGACTGGGGTTAAGAGGGATAGCGTTTCAAAAATTAGTGTTTAAATTTCATGTACAGCTTTAAAATATAATAAAAACTTCTATAGATACAATTTATTTTGAGATTTTTGATGATATAAGACAATCATTAACTTTTAACTTTCTTTTATTTAAGGTTACTTTAAAGCCAAACCTTGTCGATATACTTTGGAACATGTCGCATATCTTTGAATTACAATGCCCAAGTTGGGCTGCCTACATGAGTCGTCAAGTTAATAATGTTCTTCCTATTTCTAAAGTATCCATGCTTCCAGTAATCAACTTACCGGCAACTGATTTTAATGCTTTATATTCTTTGTTAAGTTTCGTTGTAATACAATCAGAAAAGCTAAAACTTGGAATGCCATGTGTTACATTTGATCAACAGTTTTATGTGAAAGCCTATGAAATTGCGGCTTCAAAGAAAGTTTTTATTAGAATTGGTGGATTTCATCAGCTAATGAGTTTTCTTGGAGCTATTGGAACATTGATGGAAGGAAGTGGATTAAAAACTGCTCTTGAAACTGTTTACGCTTCCGCTTCAGTCAACCACATATTTTCTGGAAAAGCAATTTCTCGAAGTCTTCGAGGCCATATGTTTGCTGCATCTTCTATCTTATCTATATTGCTGGAGTAAGTTTGGGTTGAACTAAGCGATGAAGAAAAAACTGAAATTAAATTAATGTACAGCTCAAATATGCATAACAAAAATGGTGACACTGACCTTGAAAAGAAGTTAATTCTATTATTTGAAAAAAAGCAAGAAGAATACATGGCAAAATCACGAACTGCAAAATTATGGCTAAACTATGTTCACTATATATTTATTGTACAAGAGTTTATTCGAGCGGAAAGAACTAGTAACTGGAACCTACATATTGCTACAACAAAATGTATGCTAAAACTACTTGCCTCAACAGGGCACAATAATTATACAAAATCATTACGTTTATATTTACAATCAGTGGATGAATTAGCATGCACTCACCCAGAAGTATATAAACAGTTCCTCAATGGAGAACATACAGTAAGGCGCACTTCAAAGAGTTGGTCTGGAATATGGACTGATTTATCAATAGAACAGATATTAATGAAATCGTTGAAGGGCAAAGGAGGAGTTGATGGCAGAGGAATTACTGAAAATGTTTTACATGTTTGGACAAGTACAATGCATAGGTAAAAATAAAAATTAAATATTTATTGTTTCGTTTACTTGGAATTTGCTAATAAAAAAGATATTTCCAGCAAAAACTAAATGGGGCAAATATTTACAAATATAGAAATAATATTTTTTATCAAGGTGCGCTGAAATGACAGAAGCAATAAATTCATTAACCTCGCCAAGAAACTCAAGTAAAGAACACAAAGAACTTTGTGCGGGAAGGATTACACGTGACTCTGAAGATTTTCAAAAAATTAAATCATGGTTTGATTCTCATAGCCCATTTGATGTAAGAGAACAACTTGAGGCTCTGGACTCAGGGCTTGTAGATGAGTTTAATCAGGTGACTTATGATTGTTCGGAAAGCATTGGTGCATCAATACTGGTACAAATGAATGATATAACATACACAGAAGTATCCTTCAAAAGGAGTAATCAACTCAAAAATCTTCAAGGACTGTACTCAAATATTAAAGTCAACAATGAAAATATATCAGTTGATCCCTTGACATTGTTTTTGCTTTTATCAGTTATCGTTGAGAAAAAACCAGAAAAAGAAATTGAAGACTACTTTTACTATGAACTAACTTCGTTCCCTATGTCACTTTTTAAAGATGGTCTTTTGCGCAGTGCTCAAAAACACAAGCTGAAAAATTACCTAACAAAACCAGTTATATCTATGCCATTTGCTCCTTATTCTTTAAAAGTTGCCGATGGTGGCGCTCTTTTATACTGCTGCGATTGGAACAAGGGTAAAATATTTGACAATATTTTTGAAAAGTACATCCAATTTCTTAATTACCTTAAAGTTAGTGTAGTAGTATTCGATGGATATGAAAATTCTACAAAAGACGCTACGCGTATAAAGCGTGGATCTTTATCACAATTTGCAGTTGAAATACATAAAAGCAATCCTTGTCCGTCTGATAGAAGTAAATTTTTCTCTAACTACGCCAACAAAAAATCATTTATCCGAATTCTAGAAGTTAGATTAAGAGAAAGAGGTTTTACTGTGTGTGTGTGTCATTCTGACGCAGATACTACAATCGTTAAAATTGCACTTAGCTTTTCCAAAACAGAGCCCGTCACAATATTTGCTGATGACAGCGATATTCTTTGCCTCTTATTACACCACCTTAAATCAGTTGAATCTTTACACAAAATATATTTAACAAGTATGACAAAAAGAGTTGATTGCCAGCGTGAATGTTATGACATTGATCAGATTATTGGCAGTACAGCAGAACATGTCATTAACAATATTCTTTTTGCGCACGCATTTACAGGTTGTGATACAACATCAGCAATTCACAATTTTGGAAAGACTTCAATTTTTAGAAAGCTTGAAGCCAAAGACTTGTGCAATGCAGCAAATATTTTTTACCATGATGATAAATCGCCTGATGAGATTGCATGAGAAATGCATCAATTCGTTTCTTTCAGCTGCTACATTCCTCAACATCAAATCTACAACAAATACGAAAGCAAAAGTACGAGGAAATGATTAACTCAGATCGAGCTCACATAGACCCTTCTGTTCTTCCACCATCTCCTAGAGCTGCTTACTACCATGGATTGAGAGTATATCATCAAGTGCGTATTTGGAGATGTCTAAGTGAAATTGATCTTGACCCACTTAATTGGGGATGGAAATAAAATGACTTTATGTACTCACCAATAGCGACAGATGAAAACGCAGGTCCAGAGGATATCCTAAAGGTTGTTCGATGTGGGTGTAAAAACTCCTGTTCGAGTCGATGTTCCTGCAGAAAGATGGGACTTCACTGCACTTCATCGTATGCTACCTGTCACGGGATTAACTGTACAAATATTGAAAAAGTTGACGAAGAAAATGAACCAGCCCATGACCGTCACTTCTCAGATGTTTTTACATAAATTTTAATTTAATCAGAATAAGTAAGATAAACTTAATGCATAAAGATAAACTTCTTTGTAAATATTTTTTAACATGCTCTTGGTAACATTACAGAATAATTATGTTTAACAGTATTTTATATATTTTGAATATATTTGTTTTGTAAACACATCTTTAAGTCAAATTTTCAAAAAATTGGCTAAAGTAGCGTCCCCCTCTGCCTTTATACCGTACTTTTAGTTATTATTATTTCGCTTTCAGTTCATTAAACCAACTACTAATACTTAGGAGTAATAAATATAAAAATATATTACATTTACTTGCTTAAATTATAAATTCTTTTAGTAAAAAAACGTCAATTTTGGTGCTTTTCTGCTAATCTTTATGACGTCACAACTTTTTTTCCCCAAAATAAAAAAAATTACCAATTACTCATTTAAAAGAGGAAAAAATAAGCTTTCCAACGATATATAACATGTCTTTATACTAATTTTTTCTAGGTTAAGATAAATTCTACCGGACTAATATATATATATATATATATATATATATATATATTACATAGCGAGTTTGTAAAAAATGTGTGTATGTATATATAACTTATATATATATATATATACATAAATACATACTTACATACATACATATATACATACATGCATACATACATATATGCATACTTAAATACATACATACATACATACATACATACATACATACATACATACATACATACATACATACATACATACATACATACATACATACATACATACATACATACATACATACATACATACTTCCATAAATACATAAATACATACATTCACAAATACATACATACATACATACATACATACATACATACATACATACATACATACATACATACATACATACATACATACATACATACATACATACATACATACATACATACATACAAACATACATACAAACAAACATACATGCATACATACGTACATACATACAGACATACATACATTCATTAATCCATTCATAAATACATTAATACATACCTAGCTAGATAAATAAATACATACATACATACATACATTCATACATACATACATACATACATGCATACATACATACATACATACATACATACATACATACATACATACATACATACATACATACATACATACATACATACATACATACATACATACATACATATGAGTGCATAGATGAATATATGAGATTATATATGATATCAAATATAGGAGGGTGTTTATAAAAATACTTGTGAAAAAAAATTGATTGCTAAAATCTGTAACAGGTATTAAATACAGATAAAATTCTTCTTAGCTCAGGTAACTAGATTATGTGTTTTCAAAAGTATAAACAAATCACGCTCAGTTTGGAGTGTTTAGAAACGTGCGTAAAAATGTCAAACCATTTATTTATTAAAGTATTATATATAAACTAAAAGACCTTTGAATTTGTAATAAAATGGTGAATATTTTACGAAAAAAGATAAAATTACAAAAAAAATTATGTCCATTTAAGTAACATTATTTTTTATGAAAGATTGCTTGAAAATAATGCAACCAAATCAAGAAAAATGCAACCAAAGCAGAAAACTCGAGTTCGGCTAAAAGTAGCTTTCTAATAGAACTTCATAGTTAATTTGCCCATAATTTTGCTTTAGTGAAATGTGCAAAACGATTTAATAACGTTATTAAAAAAGTTTAGAATTAAAATGACAATATTTGTTATCCTGTTTAAAAATTGAAAAATCATACCTTCACTGCGCGGAAAAATAAGGTATGTGTGCACTTCTATTTTTTTATGAAATTTGGCATGCATATAGAAAGAAGATTTATACAGATGGCTTGAAAATTTTAAAAGCCTGTCAACATGTTTTAATTATTAATGCACCTCCAGAACAGGAACGAAGTTTAAAAAAAAAAAAAAAAATCACTGGTAACTGTAAAAAAACAAACAGAATTTATATATAAATAAACAGTCATCAAACTAAAAAGATTCGTTTCTACGAGCCGTAGCCATTTTTAAAAATTTTATTTTCTTAAATGTTTACTGCGCTTGCGTATAATAACTTGTCCCTTCTTAACGACCGTGCTTCGGGACAGCCCTAATAACAACCACGCTGGTTAAAAGAAGCGTAAAGCAGCAGCATAGCTACAAATATGCCCGGCTCCTTTACAATAAGCTTTTATCAGGGCCACTAACTTATTTCTTCCCGACACAAAAATTAATACAAAAACAAATAAACCAAAAAAATGCCTTTTCAAAGCTTTTTTGCAAAAATTCTTTGTTTCTAAAAAGTTATAAACTCCAGCTTTTAGAGAAAAAAAATTAGGGTACGACCCCCCTTGCCCAGGAAACAAATTTAACATGCATGTTATCGGGACTACACAAACGCTGTCAAGATAAAGTAAAATCAAAGTAATGTCTGAAAGATAAAGTAAAATCAAAAAAAAAAGAGAGATTCAAAAAAGTGGAGTTCTCCACTTTTTTGAATCTCTTTTTGAACCTTTTTGGCTCTGAAAACAATTTTAAGGTGTACTTTTATTAAATTTACACAAATGGTGGAGGTTTCAGAGCTCTAGCTAGTCTGGAAGGTAGTAAAAAATCAATCGCAAGATTCCGAGACAACTGATAGCCGACAAATTAGTCTTAAAAAAAATGACAAGTTTATTCTTAAGCACTATTTTAATTGAATAACATTTTATTTTTCTAATCATGTGCGGGCTGGACACCAACGCAACAAAAAGGAGGTTATTAGGGTGCCCACAACTTATAGTTGAAGATTGAACAGCTTTCCTTACCATTCTTTTTCAAATAGATTATATATGATAAAACGCAATAAAAGATTATATCTGATAAACACTCCTTTAATCAAGTAAATTATATCAGATAGTTTAAATGATTTATAATTTTTTAAAAACTGTTTTAGCAGTCGATGTCCTTGCGGAAACGAAAAATGTAGTATTGCATCATATTACCATAACAAAATACTTGATTGAAAAGGCGAATACAAAGAAAAAAAACTAGAGAAAAAGCAGTGACTTAGTCAACGTTTACACATGCATGAATTACCCATAGCTTAGAAATTGCCCTATCCCCCCCCCCCATCCCCCGCTAAAGTTTCATTATAGCCACTAACCTATTTCTGCTCAACAACAAAAAAGAAATAAAAATCAATGATTATTTAGCAGTCGCTATTAACACTCATGTGGCAGGGAGCCTGTTTCTACACTAATGGTTTACCCACATGTTGACCATATTTGCCCCTAGTTATAATAGAACTACTCTTTATGATATACGTGAAAAAATATCCTTTTCCGATTCCCCCCCCCCCCCCAAAAAAAAAAAAAACTGCCCACATACATCAGAGTATTGTGGGGAATTGTTAAACGTTTCCCAGTGACACTAATGAATTCACTCGTTTGTTTATAGTTGTTTTATTATCATATGACTGCGAATATATTACACAGGTCTGCAAAAAAATATTTTTAAAAAGATGTTTGAAATTTGATAACAGGTTTTTATGTATTTCTCAGCGCTGATTTCGAAAATGTAATCCATCTTTTTTCTATCACGTCAGGTTTTCTCACAAAAAAGGGATTTTTTTTGGGTAAAATAACAAAATTCGACCAATTTTTCATATTTTTCAAACGTTGCAGAATTTTATTTTATGTATAAATCATCTTTTAAACTGTATTTTAAGAAAACTTACATTTCTCATTCAGCTTATAAGCCCTTATAATAACGTTTTTACTTTCTGTCGTAGCTTCTTTTATCACTTTTCCGGCTGTGGACTTGTTCAGGATCATTTCTTTTCAACATCTAGCAGTAGTCCGCTATCATATTGACGTTCCATCTTCCCTGATAACTTCTTTCTATTTCCTTGATGTCATGGTGAAACCTTTCGCCTTGCTCTTCACTTACATCACCAAATTTTTCAGGAAAGTAATCAAGATGTAAATGGAGAAAATGAACTTTAATGCTCATGTTACAGCCCAGCTTCTTAAAGTTGTCTTGCATGTCTGTGACAATGGTCTTGTAGTTTGGATCTTTGTTGTTTCCTAGGAAACTGGTAACAACTAATTTAAAGAATGGACAAAATGAAAACAAAAGAAAAAGCAGCATGGCCTTTTCTTTTGTTTCCATTTTGTCCACAAAATTAGGATCTCTCATAAGTTTTCCAATGTCTGGTCCGACAAAGATTCTTTCCTTTAGCTTTGCCTCGGATAAACCAGGAAACTGCCCACAAAGATATTTGAAATTCTCCCCTTCTTATGGCAATGCCTTAACAAATTGTTTCATTAGCCCCAACTCAATGTGAAGTGGTGGAAATAACACCTTTTTAGGATCCACAAGGCTTTTTCTCTCAACATTTTTAACCCTTACTTCTAAGGTTTTTCTCAAAAGCCAAACTTTTTTTATGTAGTGCTGCTTTCTGTCTCGACTGTCCCATTCACAGAGAAAGCAAGAGAACTTTGTATAGCCACTTTGTTGAGCAAGCAGCATTGAAACAACTTTTAAATCCCCCCATAGTGTCCACTTGTGGTCTTAGTAGCTGAGTTTGTTTAAAATCAGTTCAAGATTTTGTAACATTCTTTTAAGTCCACCGAGTGTTCAACTGGCATAGAAGCATACTTATTGCTATTGTGCAGAAGTACTGCTTTAAGGCTTCTTTTTGATGAATCGATAAAAAGTCTCCACTCATCAGGTGCATATTCTATTTTAAAACGTGCCATAAGTCATCATAAGGAGCATATTCTATTTTAAAACGTGCCGTAAGGAACATTACTGCAAAATACTAGGTCACCTTCTTAAGAGAAGAAAGATACAAATTCCTTTTTCCTTGATTGATACGAAGAAAAGGATGTACCTGGAGCCAACATATTTTTATCTTTCAATCTAGATCCTAAAACTTCTGCCGATTCTTTAGGAAGACCTAGGTCTCTAACTAAATCATTCAGTTCAGATTGTGAGAATGGAATGGTATTGGTTGTGCCAGGATCGTAGCAATCACTGTCTTCTTCACTATTACCTTGCTGAGCCAATGTCTCCTGATATCCTTTTTGTTTTTTAAAATGAAACCTTGTACGTTGCAAGAACAAAAATAACAGTCATTACTATCATATTTGGGCTCCCTCTAAACCATTGGTATTCCATAACGTAAGGATTGCTTTTTACCTTGAAACCTTTGCCTCAGTTCTTCAACAAATATTGGACAAACTTTGTGTGGAGCCCAAGACTTATCTTGATCGCCTAATTTTATACCAAAATAGGCAAAATATACTTTTTCAACAAAATCGGAGATGTTTCTTTGTCACTTTTTAATGGTATAGTAGCAGAAGCAATCTGGTGAGTTTATACATCCTTTGATAGCCATTGTCCATAAAACAACTTGTACTTTAGACTAAATAACAGTTTGTGGAGATTTTAAAAACCAAAATTCAAACTTACTAGAGTACTAAACTCTTTATAAAAAATATTGAAAAAGCTAAAACTAGACAAGCAGTTTGTGAAATAACTGTACGTGATGGAATTTTTTCACTATTTTTCCCAAATTTCATTTTACTTACTTACAAAGTAAAGTATAAAATTTCTATGAAAAAAGTTACTTTTATTTGTAATTGTAAATAAAAAATTTTTTCAAATTAGTTTTATATGTAAGCTGTTTTTGCTAATTAGTTACACGTAAAAGTAATTTGTCGTTATGAAGTAATTTTATTTTACTTTGTAAAGTAAGTGTTATGTTTTTTAAATATTATATTTACGTAAGTTTACTTCATAAATAACTTTTTTTACATTTAAAAAGTAAATTACATTTCGATGTAAATTTTTTACACAATTATAACCAAAATTACTTTTCAAAGTAATTTACTTTATACGACTTACCATTAATAGTAAGTTACATTTACAAGTAAAAGTAAAAATTCAAATAACTTTTACTTGTAAAAGTAAATTACAAGAAATATATTATGTAAACACCAGTTAACACAATTATATTATTCATTTATACATTGTCATATAAACTACGCGAATATTATATGGGGAAGCACTCATAGAACAAAACTAAAATCTCTTTATCTTCAACATAAAAACGCTGCTCGCGCAATAAATTTTAAAAATCGGTTTTTTCATACGAAACAACTTTTTAAAGAAATGAATATTTTAAATGTATATCAACAAAATGTCTTCAATATTTTATGTTTCATGTTTAAATGTAAAGAAAATTTGTTGCCAAACGTATTACAAAATCTTTATTGTATGAAACCTAAAAACAAATATAATCTTCGAATTAATAACAATCTTATTGCCCCTTTTTGCCATAAAAGCAAAGACCAGTTTTTTGTTACTTATCGAGGTCCTTATCTCTGGAACAAAATAGCTTTACCAAATTTTGATTTTTCTACCCAACTGACTATTGCTTCATTCAAACAAAAACTTAAAAAAATTATATTTTTAATTGAAAATATTTTGATTTATTTTAAATTGTTTTTTTTGTTTGTTTGTTTGTTTGTTTGTTTGTTCGTTGTTGTTCTATTTTGTATATTTTATTTATTTTTTATTCTTGGTTTTTTAAAATTTATCTTGGTTTTTACTAGTTTTTGCATAAAGTTGTATTTTTATTTCACTTAAGACATTCTATTTTTATCAAAAATTAACCATATATTGTAAAGGGCTTCATGACAAGATCCACATGATCTTCTAGAAGTACTGTCGTTACTTATCTAAAAATTGTAAAATATAATTGGTTATTGTAATATTTTTAAACGGTAAAATATTTAAAAAAAAAAAATTTTTTTCAAATAATAGTTACTCATTTAAAAAACTTAATTTAAGTAATTAAGTTTTACACGTTATACAATTTATGTAAAAAAAAAAAAAAGAATTCCGTTAAAATGTATGAAAATTATATAATTTTATATGTAAAGTAATTTACGCTTAAAAGTAATTCGCGTTTTTACATCAAAATAAGTAAAAGTGCCATATCCCTATTCGGCGGCATGGAAAATGTAAGTCAGTTGAACCATTCGAGAAAAGCAATGATGGGCGACCAGTATTTAGCAAAGCGTTTTACTCTTCTGGAAACTTGAAAGTTGACCACAAATGGTTATGTTTTTCCTTAAGCCTGAGTCAGCTTTAATATGAGTCTTGTTGGTCGTTTGCTGATCATTGTGATTTAAATCTTAATTGGCACTGGATTAACGGTCTCTGGATTAACTGGATCATCACGTCGACTAAATGAAAAAATTAGACTGCATGAAAAGTCACGCATATTAGATTACATATCACGTATTCATTATTATATCCATATCACGCATCGATATATTTTCTATTTTCTATGCCAGACGGAAATCAGGAAACCATTTAGACAAGTATCATGAAAATGCTATGAAAGAACAGCCAAACGAAATAGTATCAGCGGGTGAGTTTGAGAGAGGAAATTTTCTGGGTTTGGTTTCTAAGCAAGCTAAATTTGACACCATTTTACAAGATGCTACATCTTTACCTTTTCGCTTCACAAAGTATCTCAGCTCTAAAATTCAAAATAACATCTATGCTATCATAATTGATAGTACAAGCAAAATCAGTCAAGCTTATCATATTTCCGTAATCATACGTTGGCTAGATTTAAATTTTGAAAATTGCGACATAAATGAAACTTCTTTTGAAGCTCTTGATGTCACAGTTGCAACTGATGTAAGATTAATGCCACTGCATCCTGTATTTGATAATTTGTTGATAGACAACAACATGAATTTAAGTTTCACATATGAGAATCCGCTTATTAAGTAGTTCATGAACTATTGCGAAAATGTCGCTGTATGGTTGCAGTAGATATTCAAATTTTGGATTATAAAATAGAAATTTACAGCATTACGTTTTTCTAAAAAAATTGAGAATATTGTATTGACCAAATACTAATTCATTCCTATGGTGCCTATCCTTGCTGATCCAGTGACTGTTTCTAGTTCAACTATTCCATAAGCAATGGAAGCGTGGAAATTTTATGTATCCACCTTGTTGGCCAAGTAGAACGCACAACTACTTTGATATCACAACAGATGATCAAAGTATGCTCGCTGTAATTGATCTTCTCTAAAATTTTCTTCGTGTTGTTATAACTTTCCTTCAGTGATACTGAATATCCAAAAGGAATACAACCTACTTTTTTGAAAAGTCTTCAGTTTGGTGGTTTTTAGCAATGACCCGTTTTTTGAATTAGAGAATGAATGTCACTACTAAATACTAAATTATTTTTTTGTTAAACAGTGGCAATAATTTTTCTCACTATATTTGTAAAATTAAAATAATATTCTTTGAGCCAGCAAGATTTTTTTCAGAAAAGCTCGAACCTAACAACAAACCAAAACTGACTTTTCGGTAAACTGAAACTAAGTAAAATTTTGGTTAAACAAGTTTGATTTGATTAGAAAATTTTTTTCTATTTTCTAATTCTTGTCTTGATCTCCTAATTTTACTCCAAAATAAGCTTGATACGCCTTTCTTAGTGAACTCGGAGGTTGTCGAACGTTGCTTCGGAGTTTTAAAATAAGCCATATATGTAGCAAAAGCAACTTGGATCAGATTAACAATATCAACGTTTAAATGACATCTTGATTTGAATTTTAACAATCTTTTAATTAATTTTAAAGAGGAATTATTAAACTAGGAAGTTCGAGCCTCCTTCCTTACCGATAACGCGAAATATACCCAGAACTCGCTTTGAATCCTGGATTCTGGATATTTAATTGAAATAAAAAAAATAAAAAAGATTCAAAACAAGAAAATCAATTGTGTAGGCCTTTTCATAATTAGATTTTGGTGACAGATTAGATAAATTTTCAAACTATAAAACTCTTAAAATTTAGTTAAAAAAGTTTAAATGAACTTAAACTAGTTTATTAGTTAATTGATTAAATGTCTCGTTTTAAGAATAAAGAACTTTTTTCATTTAAAAATTATCGGACGTAAGATTAAATGTCTTGTTTTAAGAATAAAGAACATTAAGATTAATAAAGATTAATAAAGATATTACTTGAATAACGAGGGTATATATAACCCCTAGAAATATTGTAATTTATTATGAGAAAGAGGATAAGTTTACATACTATACTAGATGTTTCAACTTAATTAAATTTTATAAAAGCTTATCTAAGATGTTAACTTTTAAAAAGAATAAAGAACCTTTTTCATTTAAAAATTATCTGACGTAAGATTAAATGTCTCGTTTTAAGAATAAAGAACCTTTTTCATTTAAAAATTAACTGACGTAAGATTAAATGACGTTAGACTATTAAGACGTTAGACTTCTTACCCAAGAATTATTTGAATTAAAATTAGAAAAGTTTTTATTTTTATTAACTATATTAGGTAAGATTAGATAAATTTACTAACTAAAGAATATGTAGGGTAAGATAAACCTTTAATCCACAGAACTAGAACTATCTTACTTGAGATTAGATGAATTTTATACTTAAGAATGATATTGTTCAAGCACAGTTAAGTTTTAGTACTAAAGAATTACACTAAATAAAATTAGAAAAACTTTCATACTTAAAAATTGACCCACGTAAAGTTTAAATTTTTACATTAAAGAACTGACATTCGTAAGATAAGATGATTTAAGTTAGTAAACGATTATTTTGATAAAATAAAATAAATTTTACTTTTTAAAAATATCTGTGATAATATGAAATGAATATTTTTGTTTAAAATTATTTGAGTTTAAACAAAAGTTTTCAATTATGAAGTGTTTTACGTAAAATTAGATGAAATTTATTACGTGAGCATTTCTTCCGATGGGTTAGATAAATTTTCGTACAAAGGAACTACATTTCCTATGATAAGATTAATTTTTTTTTTTAAATCAAGTATAATAAAAAAATTTTACTCGATAATCTGACGTAAGATTAGAATGACGTAAAATTAGATTAACTTTCGTACCTAGGAACCATCCTACGTAAAACTTGATGAATTTTCGATCGTTAGAAATACTATGGATACGATTAGAGAAACTTTCTTATTTAAATTTTTACTTATGAAAATAAATTTTTTAAACTAAAAAATATTTCACTTAACGTAAGATTTGATGACTTTTTCTACTTAAAAATTATCATATGAAAAATTATATAAACTTTCTTTGTTAAAATTAAATTTCAACTTAGAAAATTTTCATTTCGTTTTTTAAATCTAATTTTTAATTATTTTTACTTATAATATTTAGTTGTAATTAATAATAATTAAATAATTTTTTTTATTTTTAAAACTTTTTTTAATTTTTCTTTATTAATATTTTTTTTAATAATTGATTATAATTAATAATAATAATTATTAAAAATAAATAATTCCTTACGTAAGGATATTTAAACATTCGTATTTAAGAACTATTTTAAATAGATTGAGAACTTTTCTTACCTAAGAACGTAGAGTTTTATGATTTTTCTTACTACCATACCATAAAGGTTAGATAAACTTTTTACATAAAAATTATTTTACGTAAAACAATTTCTTTCATGAGAAAAATGTTACGTAAGGTTTAACAATCTTTCTGAATTGCTGAAAAATAAAGTGGTAATAAATACCAGCTTTCTGAGGACTCATATCAGGTCTTTTCATCCAGATGAGGCCAGAGCAGTTGTTTTATTTGAGTTTAATTCTGAAACTGATGTTGCTAATTCATCCGGTAAGATCCAAGATTGCGGAATTTTCTTACTTAAAAACTATCCTACGTAAAATCAGGTGATTGCAATGGTTGCTACTCAACAATTCCTTTAGGATAATTATTAACGTTTTGTAAAGTTCTATTTGCACAATCACTACTGCATTATAATTTGCTTGGAAAGTAATTTCTCACAAAGAATTCCAGAATGATTATAAAGATAAAAGCACTTAAACTCGGAGTAATTTCGAATTCGAATTGAAAAACTCGACAGAATTTGGAATTCGATGTCAAATTCGAATTCAAATTTTACCAAATTAAGATCTAAATTAGAATTCGATTTTCAGATTCTAGTTCTATTCAATTGGATACAAATATGACAAAATTTAAAATTCAAATTTGAGATTTTAAATTTGAACGAGTTTGATTATGAGCTGTTGCCCAGAGCGCCAACAGTAAAGGGGCGCCAAAAAAAGCTCTATTTATTTATAAAAATATGTTAAGGTGTTTTTTATTTAAAAAGTGAAAGATTATCACTATGGGTTTTATAAATATTCAAATAAGAATTCTTTTAGTCTGAGAGAACTGCAATGTTGCTATCGTTAGCACTTTTTGTTCGATGTATAATTTGTATGAAAAAAACATAACGGCAAATACCGTTATACAAATTATACATTGTACAGGTAGTTACCGTTATGTTCAATATATAGTTCGAATGAAAAAAACATAATGATACTAGCCGTTATGTTTTTTTCGTACGAATTATAGGGGAAAGTGGGGCGAGATGGCGAACGTTTTGAAAGCCCAAAGTTATTGCAAAACTATCAGTCATGAAGCAGTAATGCTTTGTCAGTATGTTCATTTTATCATAATGATTCATTGCCTGCATGAATTTTTAGTTTAAAAGTAGAAAAACTTGAAATAAAAATTAAAACAAAAAGATCATAAATATGTCATCTGGTCACGTGACCGGGGCAATTTCTGACTCCAACTTTATGAAAATTTTAAAATTACCAACTAATCTAACTAAAGAAACATAAAATAAACACGCTTCAAAATAAAATATTCTTAAAAAAGTTACACTCAAAGGACACCATTCGTTATGAATAACCGAAAGCAAAGTATTTTTTTTGAAGCGAAAAAAGTAAACTTATGCGTATAAAATTGCATTATTAGTATTTAAAAAAACCATTTGACGTTTTAAAATACAAAGTGTAATTATAGTTTCGTTTTCACCCATTTTTAAGTTTTTTTGTTGAGTCGCTATATGAAAAGCCATCTTACCTCATTCGCCATCTTGCCCCGCTTTCCCCTACATTGAACATAACGGTAATTACCCGTTTTACAGCATGAAATCTGGCGTTCAATGGTCCTCCAAAATTTTCGAAATCTTTTAATAAATAATTCAAAAATTTTTATTAAACTTTTCTGAAATCTGGCGTTCAAAAGGCCTCCAATCTTTTAATAAAATTTTTCAACACATGATGACATCATCGTGGTTCAGTTTGGGTAATTGTGCGGCCGTGGCGCAGTGGTTAGAACGCTTGCTTTATAAGCAGGAGACCCAGGTTCGAAACGAGCTCTGGACATATTTTCGCGTCACGGTAAGGAAGGAGGCGTGAACTTCCTGGTTAAATGCATTTCCGCGGTGCTCTGTGACAAGACCGTTAGGACTTCTTGGGGCACCTAAAATAAAAAAAAAAAAATAAAAAAAAAAAAAAAATAAAAGTAATTTGCTTAACTATGTTTTCTTTCAGATGTTGGATGGTTTGATAATTATTAGCGTAAACATTGCTTTTCAAAAAATTCCATAAAAAGAAATCACATGATCTTGGCGGCCAGTTAACAATTCCTCTTCAAGAAATCATTCAATCGCCAAATTTCTTTTTCAAAAGATTGATCGTTTCTGTTGCTGTATGACATGTTGCACCGTCCTATTGAAACCACATTTTCTGCATATCATTATGCTCCAATTCGTCAAACACAAAGTTACTAATCATTGTTTGATAACAAGTACCATTCACAGTAACAGGGTGCCTAGTTTTACTTTTAAATAAATATTGACCAATCATTTCACAAGACCGAAAACCACACCAAACAGTTACTTTTTGTGGATGCAGTTGCTTTTGCATTATTACTCGTGAATTTTAAAATTTAAAACTCATCACTAAAGATTACTTGGTTAAAAAAATTATTATTTTCTTCTTTTGCTGCAAGAGCCCAATTAATAAATGTACGACGTGATCCATGACTAGTTGGTAATAATTTTTGTGTTAACTGTATTTTGTAAGCTTTTAGGGAAAGTTCCTTTGCAAAATCTTGAATAAAGTGGTTTGTTTTATGCTTACTTGCTGTGAACGATGAAGAATTAATGCATTTGGCTCTTCAAAAACACCTTCACTGACAGCAGCAATATTTTCTAGGGAACAACTTCTATTACTGTAAATTTTACTTTTTTGATCTTGAATTAAATCAGTTTCCTCATATTTATTCACAATGTTTCAAATGGTGGAGTTTGTTAGACAATTTCTTCTTCCATATTTTGTACAAAATTTTTTTCCAACTTCTGCATAATTAAACTTAAAATAATCAAAATTATTTGAAGTTTAGTGAAAATTTAATTGTATATTTCTCCATATTTATTAACCGCAATGGTTATACTTGACAGCTGTCAATGCACAGAAACCATTTTAGTACAAAAAGTACAAATGCAAATTTAAAAACGTTAATTCAAATTCGTACGCACATTTAAACACCTAAACCGGATAAAAATTTGTCGTGGAAGCTCCATATAAACACTTTAGAGAGAAATCTCTAGAGAAATAATCTTTTCTAAATACCATGTCCTTAAAAATTTATATTTTTTGTTAATACATAGTCACCTAGGCTATGGCAACATAGCCTGGACAAGTACAAATTATACTAAACTTAAAAAACATGTCTGTAGAATTGTCTTTGGAGTAAGTTAAGAAGTGTCTTGTAAACCTCTCTAATGCAAACTTGGAGTGTTGAATGTATACAAAATTAACATACATCATGTTTTATAGTTTATGTACAATTTAAGTCCAACACCGCGGACCTTGTATGTGGAAACTCTTCCCCCAGATTTTTACTAACAAGAAAAATACACTTGAACAGTTCAAACTTGAATCAAAGCGTTTTTTAATATCTACGGACCAAAAATTTCTTTTTCTTTTTATTAGAATAGTTTAAACTAGCACAATTTATTCTCTTATCGCATTTACTTTTGTTCGTTCTAAATTTATTTTCCAAAAAGAATTTTTATCTTAACTGTTATATAAATGTAACGCATCTAAAAGCCTAGACTATAATTCGTCTGACTTTTTTTCACGTGAACTTCGGGAAGTCATGACTTTTTTTCACGTGAACTTCGGGAAGTCAAGACATTTGACTTCCCAAAGTTCACGGGAAAAAAAAGTCAGTCGAAACATCGTCTACTAAAAGCCTTATTATGAAACATAGTTTTAACACATTTTATATATATTTTACGCTGTTGCTCGCGCAACGATACCGTTGCTTTAATTTTTTTCTTCAAGTCAAGGTAGTGATTTCTGATTGGTTGATTTTTTTTCTTTTATTTAAAGAATGCATGCCCAAACCAAAACCCTTAATCGATGTATGTGCACTTCACTTCGCCTATTCCTTAATCAGTGAATGTATGTACACTCACTGCGCCTATCCTTATATCAGTTGATGTATGTAAATAGTAAAAATCAATGTAACTTTCAATATACAGCAAAAAAATAACTTTCAATAAAAAATAGTTTTAGAAGACATTTTTTTAAGTGAAGGACTTGATCCCGGATTGCTGTGGAAGTTGAACCAATGCAATACCAAAATGTTAAACGCACAATGTAGATTTGCAATTCTTTTTAAATTTTTACAAATAAAGTTTTCAAAACCAACAAATAGTATTCGCAGCCGTGACTTAAAATAAACCAATCAAACTTTACTCCCGTGGCTTGAAGATAAAAAAGTAAAGCAACGGTACCGTTGCGCTAGCCACAACGTATATTATATCACAAGCATTTATCATAATTTTATGTACTGTAAAAAACTTTTATTTATTGTAAAAAACAACCTGCAACGAAGCCATAACGGAGCTCGGTGATAAGACAAACTGATGTCTTCTTCTTGCTTCCGCCATTTGTTTTATTATTTATGTTGTTCTATAAACTGTAACTTTCTACGGTTAAAAAGATTAAAAAAAAAAAAATAAATAACAATAAAATGTTTCGTATATATATATATATATATATATATATATATATATATATATATATATATATATATATATATATATATATATATATATATAATGTTATAACAATTTTTTAACTAAGAAAAATTTTTCATATAATAACGTCTCCTATGTTCATACATAAGATTCCTACATAAACTTATCAAAATCGCTCTCTGTTAAGAATTGTAGTAATACAAATTTAGGTTACATTATTTAAGAAAGTTTCTCTTATCTTCAAGTAGTTTTCATTTACAATTATTCATTAAATTTTTCGTAATGTAGTTCTAACTACATTACAAAATTTGATCTTAAAAGTTCGATTAATCTTACGTCATTAATCTTACGTCAGATAATTACTTATTAAAAAGTATTTTTTATCTCAATAAATCTTGATAAAAATGGGCTTTAATTTCTAAATTAATTATGTTAGCAGCTCAACACTGATTTTAATGACTCCTATTTGCATTAGTGGCTCAACGCTAATTGGTTATATATTCCAGTAATGTTTTTTAGTTTAAGTCGCAGAAATGAAAATTTCACATATAAATACGAACATATTTGACTTATAGTGCTGATTTGACGTCATCTCTATAGTCTCTTCTTTACAATTTTTAATATATGTTATTTTGTAACGGTTTATAACTTAGCATTACTGTTCGTCTATCGACAGTCTTTGCTATAAAGTCAAATAAGGATATCAACCCGAAAATTTTGAAAGCTTTTCTTTATTGATTTTTTGATTTATTTCGATCACAATATTGTTATTTTATTGTTTTCAAAATATTTAATTACTTAAATTTATCAAATAAAAAAATACCCATTTTTTTTGTATTGTATTTACGCCTTTTTTTAAATAACGATGGACAATTCAAGAGATAGCAGTAAGTTCAATAAAAAAAATTTATTTACAATATGTTTAAAATTGACAGTAGCTCAATTGGAACAGGCAGATCAGTAACCAGTAGGTATTTCTGACAATGCTGAAGAAAATGAATATAGTACTTAAAGCTTTGACTTAATGAAATTTTCATATAGTTTATGCAAAAGTTGAAATAATTTTCCAGTCCGTTTTGATGGAAAAAAAGAGAGCTGACGCCAAAGCATGCAAAACTGAATCTGAATTAAACGAATTGCGTAAAAATGCAATATTATCATTCCAAAAAAATCAAGCCAAAGTTTTAAAAAAACCAAGCCAAGATTTTTAGTTCAAATGAAAAACCAAGTCAAAAATAAAGCAAGATTACTTCGAGTTAGATAAGAAAAAAGAAATGTAAAGTTGCGAAGAAAATTCGTATAAATCATGTAGAAACCTTAGAAACCAACTTGCAGCGAACAGCCTAAAAGAGTAGAAAATGGTAAAAGAGTTAGCAGAAAAAGCTGCATTTAAAGTAAAGAAACGTTGAAGTTGGTAAAAACAACTGATGTAAAAAATAATTACCGTGGTTGTGATGCGTTGCATTTTAAAGTTGAGTCAAATAAGAAATGTTACACTAGTAATTGTTGCCATAAAGATAAAGTTCTGTTTCCGTCTATTGAAACAACAGATTTCGTTTGGAGATAACTTACAGGTGAAGGTGAGCAAAGTGTTCCAAGCAAAGATTCGTTCACTCTATGATATAAAAGACAAATAGTTATTTTTTTAAACAACAGTTTGTCTTTTATATAATAGAGTAGATAATGTACAATGTTCAAATTAACTTACACATTCTAAAGATTGATTATTTATCTTACTAAATATAATTAACAAGTATTAAAACTTATCTAATTTAACGTAAAATATTTCTCAGGTAGGAATATTCAACAATCTTATGTCATTTAATCTTACGTCACATTAATCTAAAATGAAATTTTTTATCTTAATTTACCTGAGAAAATTTGTCACTAAAAAAGTTAATCCAGCCGTAGGAAAGCCTGTCTAATTGTAGGAATATTTATCTACTCTATCGGAAAGTTATTATCTCCGTTTTAAATAATATATGGTTTACATTCATTTCAATTGCATTTCTTGTTGTACTTGATAATTTATTAAAATATAATAACATAAAATATAGCTAAGTACTTACAAATTGACGGATATGTGCACGACGCACCCTAAACTCGGTGAAGTTCGTAAACGAACTCGGTAATGTTCAAAAACGATAGCTTTGCTATTTTATGATTGGCTAATTTTAACGAATAAAAATTGAATATAAAAGTCATCAAGTCGCGCTTTCTTAGTCCATTTTTTACCACCTTCAAAATAAGTAAGATGGCACCTTTAGCTGAGTTCATTGAAAGTATTAAAGAAGAGAAATTGGTTGTTTTTTTTGCAACAAAAAAGATTATTGTCACTTCAAAAACTTTGTTTATGTGGTCAAAGAATGGTTGTGCAAAAGTATGAACGTTGTCAAGCATGATTTACTTCACATTTTTATTATTATTTACACAGAACAGATTATTTATTTAGACTTCTGTATAAATAATCATTAACACAAATCCACAAAAAATAAAATACTATAAAAATATCACACAAAAAAACGTATACAAAAAAAGGTAAGAAGACATTATAAAGATGAAACGAAGTGAGGTGAAACTATATTGATATTTCATCGATTTTTTAAAAAAAGAAGTGTGCAGTTTATTGATGCAAATCTATTACCATTCTCCTTGTTCAAAAGAGGTGGAAGCGTTTTATCTTATGATTCTTTTGTGCATAAATGATCTCAAGGGAATCTCTTACTCTTCTAACTTAAAAATTATCGTACGTATTATTATTTTAAAAATTATATAAATTTCCTAAGTTAAATTTTATCTTACTTAAGTTTAAAGGAATTTTTGTACCTTTTAATTATTTATATATTATTTAATATTAAAAAAAAATTATTTACCTAATTTATTACAAGTACATTTAATAATTATCTCACGGTTAATTAGATATATATTTGTGCATATATTGTGCACGTACTCTCGTATCATTAGATTCGTTTTTTTACTGAAGAAATATCTTACGTAAGATTAGAAAAACATTTTTATTTGGCAATTATTTAACGTAAAATTAGATACCCACTATCAGGCAAGTAATAAACTTTTTTCAAAAAGTTTATCCATGTGTTTTCTGAGACAAAATTTAACGCAGATTTCAATCATGGGAAGAATTTGTAGCTAGCATGAAAATTTAGGTTAGAAAAGTTCATTTTTTTCAAATTGGCGCTCAAAAATAGCCAGCACTTCAAACTTCAAGTATTGAAGCCTTTTGATGCATAGAAAGTATGCATGAAAAGACTGCATTTAAACTTTGCAACTTGGATTTACCAATGAACGTTATTTCTTCTCGGTACACTACCCCAGCAATTTCACAAGTTACATTATTGCTTCTAGTTTTGATTTAACTATCCGTGTTCTTTGGTATTGTGGATCCGTGTGCGTTCAGACCTCGAATGTAAAATCAGCGCTAAAACTTTGGGCTTTTATAGAAAAATAAACGTGCTGCTGGTCACGTGGGCACTTCATTCGGTCACATAGGTTGGTATTTATACCAGATTGAATGTGCTGCTAGTCACAAACGCACCATAGTGGACAAGTACGTGCACATAAGATGCAGGTCTTCTTTCGCATCTGTTTACTAAGTTTTAAACATTTGCCATTTATTTCTGCAATATTTTTGGAGAGGAAACACATGTTCTTGACCCAAAACGCTATTTAATGCACAAATTTCCGTAAAATCTAGATATAGCACTCAAGAAAACATATAGAATGATATATGACACGCATATCTCTCTCTCTCTCTCTATCTCTCTCTCTCTCTCTCTCTCTCTCTCTCTCTCTCTCTCTCTCTCTCTTTTTATATATATATATATATATATTTATATATATATATATATATATATATATATATATATATATATATATATATATATATATATATATATATATGCGGGAAAATTTTTTTTTCACCAATTTTTGCAAATTTCTAACCGAAATCGCTATCGGAGGTAAAAAATTCTTTCAGACTTGAATTCAGCGTCACATTGCGTCTTAGAAACAGCTTGTTATAGAAAAACTTTCAGATTTGTCTCACCCTACCAATATTAACTTTATCATGAACAAATATGCATTCTTACTTAGAAACTTTCCTACGCAAAGTTTGGTAATTTTTTTACATAAAAGTTACTCTTAGTAATTGAAGCAACTGTTAGATAAGAGCATAGAAACTTTTATTTAACGCAAAATTTTAAAAAGTTGCGTACCTTTAGAAGTCTTACGTAATATTTGATGATATTTCATACACACACATATATATGTACATATACATACACGCATACAAACATATACACCTATTTTGTATACAAAGACATATAATTGCACATTCTTATATGTGCAAGATACTACTCATGTAGGAAAATTAATCTAATCATAAAAAAAGTTTTTCATTTGTACAAAAACTTATCTAATCTCGTTCTCTAAATTCATAGTTAGTACGTAAAACAAGTTTCAAATACAAAAAATTTGTATAATTATAGGCTAGATAACTTTTTAATAAAAATACTTTTAAGAGTTATCTATCAAAATATTTTATATTTTGATAGATAACTCTTAAAAAAATATAATTTACATAACTTTATTAAACTAATCTTTAAGTTAGATCTAAACTTACGATTGGTATTTCTTTATTGATATCAATTAGAAAATATTTTTAAAGAATTCTTAATTCTTTAATATTATCTTTTTAGTCCTATGGTCAGAAAATCCGTCTAGTTTATCCAATCCTACTTTATATAGTTAGTAATCCTTCTTTATAATTTATCTAATCGTACTTTATATAAATAATAGGTATAAAAATATATTAGATTACTCTTATGTAGATTACGTACTCTTCAAATTTGTTAAAGTTTACGCAAAGGTAGGTAATAAGAAGGAAAGTTTATATCTTCTTGTGCCATTTCCTCTGACGTCAGATAATATCTAAGCTAAAAATTTTTTACGTAAGATTTTTTAGGTTAGTAAAATAATTTAATCATAAAAAATTTAATTCCTTCCTACAAAAACTTATTTAATAAATCGCAAGATATTTCTTATGTAAGAAAATTAATCCAATCTATCGTTTTAAAGTTCTTAAGTATAAAAATTCATGTAACTTTAAGTAATTTTTTAAGTAAGAAACATTTTCT
This sequence comes from Hydra vulgaris, assembly GCF_038396675.1. Lineage (NCBI taxonomy): Eukaryota > Metazoa > Cnidaria > Hydrozoa > Anthoathecata > Hydridae > Hydra > Hydra vulgaris. Next base: position 21,503,673 of record NC_088928.1, on the reverse strand, counting down.
AAGCATTTTTCTAAATTTGCAGAAGACAATAGTCACATATAATAAAATTTTACATAACCAAAAACAGATAAATTCACATTAAAAAAAAGGTAGGTAGAGATTATTACCTTTTAAGGTAGAAAACTGTTTGACAAATTATTGTTTTTAAAATAGTTTTCTACCTTAAAAAGTAGAAAACTATACCTTACTAAGCATATATCACATATCTTACCCTAAGATAGATACTTATACCTTTTTTTTTAGTGTGTACTTATTTGGTACGCATAACATATCGTTTCATGGCTTTTTTTTACCTAATATATTGATAAACATATACGAAATCTAAATAAAATTAAACATTTATTTAGGTTCAAAGTTAACTTTATGGCTTTTAGGTTTTGTTTAGTTTATCGTAAACTATTTCTCAAGCAAAAAAAATTCATATAGTCCTAGGTCAGATAAGATTTTGGTAAAAAAATTCATTTCTTGAAAGATAAAGCAGTTAGTAGAAGTGACCCCCGCAAATTGCTCAAGTCTTTGTTTTATATTGATCACATTTGTTGTTGTTTTGTATTGATCACATTTTACATTGATATTGGATCTAAGAGAGTTCTTTTATTATTTAGTATTAATTGATTGTTTGTTAAATATTAGCTGATTATTTTTTGTTTGTTTTTCATATAATATTAATAGATTGTTTGTTTGACTTAAACCGGTTAGAAATTTTTATAGGTTCAGTGTTTATGTAGTAAAAAATGTTATAAGATTTTTTTTTTTTTTAAAAAAGTTGACTTGCATCAACAAACATATTAGTTTTTAAATTTAGAGCTTTTCATTAATATAAGTTAAGAAAAGTAAAGATATCAAGCATCCTACTGATACTTGTGGCGCTCCACAACTTACATCTAATAGTTTTGATGACAATAATAAATTTGTTTACAAAAATTGATATAAACTTTTTTTTATTTGCCAATAAGAAAATAATTTAAAAATGTAATTTATAAAAAGAAATATTTACATGACTTGGGCTAGAAGAAGGTAAACTTAGTCTTACCACTAACCCCCAAAAAATCTATTTTTGGACATAAGGATGTAATATACAAAAATTATAGTGCACAATTTTCAAATTATTTAACAATACAACCCATTGAGCATACTTTGTCCGCATGACGTCTTGAGGACGGTACAATTCTGTCCCCCGTCCCCTTTTTTAGTTGTACGTCCTACGGACGTCTTACGGACGTTAGTTTTTAAACAGTTTTAACCGTATGTCCTTAAGTTGTCCGTTAGACGTCGTAATAGACGTTTAAAATATACCGTCCATTAATTTAATACCAAAGGGTGTAGATGATTTTTGATTAAGTGAAGTTGAAAGTCATTAAATCATGTCTCGGTGATAAAAATAATGACAAAGAAGTTGTTTTATGTAAGCATGGAGAGTTTGATAAGTTGTAATGGATTGAGATAGGTTGCATTGGTGTAAAAGCTCAAAAATAAAACAAAAGCTATATATTAAATACCTTAAAGAAAAAACAATGGAAAGCAAAACACTCTATAAAACCTTTACCAAACTATTTGAAAATAAAAAAAAACCCCTTAAAAGGAAGTATTACAACGACTTATTTGATAAATATAAAAACGACTATAAGCGAAAATGGCAACTTGTTAATGAAATCACTTGTAACAATAAAATGAAAATATGCTCTTTGCCAAAGGCAATTAAAATAAATACTGACATCTTTTATAACCCTACCATAATAGCAAACGAAATAAACAAGTTCTTTGTATCAGTTGGACCAAACTTAGCCAAAAACATCCCCATAATTAATAATTCAATCAATTCAAAAAAAGATTTGACATCCCCTGAAATATCTTCTCTAAATAAATTTAAAGTATCTTTTGATGAATTTGAGATTGCTTTCAAAATACTTAAGACTAATAAAGCAATTGGTCCAGACGATGTAAACGGGAATATTGTTATTGGTTCATATGACATAATTAAAAATATTCTCTTTAGGGTCTTTACGTGCTCAATAAGCCAAGCAGTATTTCCCGACAAACTCAAAATAGCTAGAGTTACCCCAATTTTCAAAGGAGGAGAACTTACAAACCTCAGTCATTATCGCCCAATATCAGTTCTCCCAGTTTTTTCAAAAATTCTAGAAAGAATTCTATATAATAAAATATTTAAGCACTTATCAGAAAACAAAATATTATATAACAACCAATATGGATTTAAAAAAAATAATTCTGCAGAACATGCAATACTTCAACTAACAAGAAATATTGGTGATTCATTTGAAACATCGCAATACACATTAGGTATTTTCATAGATCTATCGAAAGCTTTCGATACTATAGATCATGAAATTCTTTATAACAAACTAGAACATTATAGAATCACTGGAAATACTTTATTATTACTAAAGAACTATTTAACTAATCGTAAACAGTTTATTCAAATAGACTCATCATTATCATCAAATTTATTAAATATAACTTGTGGAGTGCCACAAGGCTCAATACTAGGCCCATTGCTGTTCCTAATATACATCAATGACCTCTACAAAGCCTCAAACTTAATGACAATTATGTTTGCGGATGACACTAATCTTTTTTTAACCAGCAATGATCTAACAACATTATTTAGAAATATGAACACTGAGCTTATTAAAATCTCTAACTGGTTCAAATCAAACAAATTATCAATTAATATAGAAAAAACTAAATGGATGCTTTTTTACCCAAATTCAAAAAAAAAATTAATTCCAAGTATTACACCACCTATTTTTGTTGACAATATTGAAATAAAGCGAACAAAAATTACAAAATTTTTAGGCATTTATATTGATGAAAATCTTAAATGGAAACACCACGTTAACAACCTAAATAACAAAATTGCTAGAACTATAGGAATATTATATAAATCAAGAAGTTTCTTAAATAAACATACTTTAACTCAATTATATTATTCCTTTATTCACTGCCATATTAACTACGCTAACATTGCTTGGGGTAGTGTGAACAAAAGTATACTAGAACCTCTTCATCGTCAACAGAAACACATTGCACGTCTTATAAACTTTAAAGACCGTTTTACTCATGCCAGGCCTCTCTTACTTGAAATGAATATTTTAAATATATATCAGCTAAACGTTTATAATATTTTATGTTTTATGTATAAATGTAAAACCAACGATTCCCCTTCTTCCTTTCATAACCTATACTCAATAAAAGAAAAAAACAAGTACAATCTACGAAATGATAATTCTATTCGACTACAATTTTCGCATACGAATTTTGGTAAATCTTGTGTTTCTTTCCGAGGAGCCTTTCTTTGGAATAAAATAGTTTTGAAACATTTTGACTTTTCTCATGAATGGACTTATACCTCTTATAAAAGGAAACTTAAGAAAATCATTTTGTCCATTGATAATATACTTTTATACTTTTAATAGGAAATTTATTTGAAAATTTCTATTTTTTATTTAAATTATGTTTTTCTTCTAATATTGTTAAACACAGTTTTTTTTTTATTTATTTTAAAATATGTAACACGTTAATTTGTAACGAGTTTGCAGCGGTTCTCGACGACAAGACCTTAAGGTCTTCTACGAGTATCCTCATTTTTTTTTTTTTATTTTATTATTTATAGTAAAAATCCTCACTTGTAATTGTTTATATTATTATATCTTAATTTGTATTTTATAAATATTGAAGAAATGTAAAAAAAAGAAAAAAAAAAAAAAAAAAAAAAAAAAAAAAAAAAAGAATAAAAAAAAAGGAAAAAAAAAAAAAAAAAAAAAAGATGAGGTAATATAATGGAAGAGCTGGCCTTGTTAAAGGATGTTGAACTAGTAAGATGTTGAGAGTAACTTAACGACCTCAGCCACTGATTTCAATTTGAGGAGTGAGTTTCTCTCTCTTCAGTTGATGTTGACTGTAGTAGATGTGTCAACACATTTAGTTTTCTTGCTGCGGATGACAAATCGAAAGGGTTTGTCAAGTAAACTTTTGTCAACAGTTCTGCATTTTAGTAAGCACGCTTTTTGTTTAAGTTGTTAAATGTTTCTTGTTCGAGAGGTCTGGACAAATGTAGACAGCTATAAAATGATAATAATATACTATATAATAATATAATATTATATATTATATATAATATATATGATATAAATATTTAGAGTCAAATATTTATAACATATATATTTAAAGATGATATCGTAGCATAACATTTAACAAAAAATGCATAAATCATTAATCAAAACCTGAATAATTTTTATTGACTCAAAGTCATTTTAAATTAAGTTCCAAAGTCTTAAATTAGGCAGTCCATTAATTTTGTCAACAAAATAGGGCGAAGGGGGGTCTGGAAATATTTGACAATTTTTTACAATGGGGAAGGGGGGGAGAAGGTTAAGAAAAATTGACGTCAACAGAAAAAATTTGCTTACACTTGGAAATTGGATTAGGAATAAAGTAAAAGTTAGCAATCATTAATCGTAATATAATAACTTAAAAATGTAAACTTGGTATGTGAAAGAAGATCTTGAAAATCTTGTTGTACAAAATTTCAATAGGGAAGATTTTTTTATCATAGTAAGAATTTCTGAAAATATTGAACGTAACTTTCAAAATGTTTCGAAACCCACTTATTATTAGACACTAGATAATCAGTATCTATAAATCGATGCCGAGAAAGGTGGTCTTGTATCGCATGGTATTGCATGTATACTAATGTCGATACTATCAGTATCTGTTTGATACCAAACGTTACCGATAATAAAAATAATCGTACAGTATCGCATGGTCTCGAATCAAGACTCTCAATAAGACAAAAAAAAAAAAAATTTATTGTAACTTATTTAATTTTTTATTAACAAAATACGAGTACAGTTGCTTTTAGAGATTTAGTTATTGTTTATTTAACCATGTATAATACTTTAGCTGTCATCCATTCCTTGTTTTTTCCTTTGTTGTACTTTCGTTGGTATTTTAGGATTTTCTTCTATTAATATTGGCAAAAATTTGAGCAAGTTTGCTAAAATTTTTATTAATTTGCATAACTGAAACTTGGATTTCTTTGAATGAGCTTTCCGATAATTAGGTTTTCTATCTTCCAGGTTTTGAAAATATTTTGTTGTAGAGACTAACTAACAAATGAGTTGGAGGTGATTTGATTTATGTAAAGAAAAACATTTTACTTAACGTAAAGAATAATAAGTAGACACTAGATAATCGGTCTCGAGTCTCAATTTATCGTCTGGTATCAGTGCTGGTATCAAAAAGGTTTTTGGTATCAAAAACGTCTGGTATCAAGAACGTTTTTGAAGTAATTGTTCAATTGAACAATTAATTCAAAAACGCTGAGTAAAAACAATTGCTTTTTTTATTCACCTGGCCTAATGGTACTATTGTTGCTAAACAATACCAACATAACCAAAAACATTTGATGCTAGCATCGCGTGATCTCGATGTTTATACTGCAAGGTATCAACCGAGACCAAACGATCCAAGTTAACCAATACTTTTGATACCAGTATTGCGTGATCTCGATATCGATACTGTAAGGTATCGCAGCGATACCAAACGATACCAACATTAACAATACTTTCTATATTAACGTATTTACATTATGCAAAGATACATAATGTAAATACGTTATTTATTTATTTTATTGATTTGATAACTTTCTTATCAAATCAATAAAATAAATAAGGAAAATAATTTATTCGGAAACTATTGAAGTTTAGACATATATATCATTTGTAAATATTATGATTCTGATGTTCCAAAACTAAACTATTACTTCCTAAAAAGATACATTTGTTGTTCAGGATTTAAATAATGTCTAGAAAAGAAAATTATTTTTTTAGATTGTCAGGTTATCCAAACACCATGTTAAACTCAAATTAAAAACATAATCTGGAGCTCAAAAGAAAAAACATAAAAATGAGATAAGGTCAAAAGAATCTCTTGGTAGTCAATCAATAACCAAATTTTTCCGATATGGAAACGAAGATTCTCCTAATGGTAAAGTTGAGGATTGCAGAGAGCATAACTGTGGCATTGATGTCAGAGCTGATTTTGAAATAGATTCAATAGGTGAAAAACCAGAAAAAGGAAATACGCATGGATCCACTTCTTCTGATGGATAAGACACAAGAGATCTAACGATGTCTAACGATGGTGTGGCAGAAAAATAATTAAACGCAGATGATACTTCTGATTCTAATGTAATCAAAAACATGAATAATTCTTGATGATCCTGGTACATGGCTCAAATTGATTTCAGATGGACAGCGTCAATGTATAATAACCTCTTACAGCTTTGGGGATGTTAGGCAGATATATGAAAAATTGCCTAAATTTTTATTAATTTTTCGAAAATATTTTGCCAAGAAAAAATATTTTCGAAAAAACATTTTGCGGGAAATATTGTGCATAGGGCCCTGTTTTAGAATGTGGAGGCCATGCGGTTGAGAAAAACTAACTTGTCTACTGGTAATGTTAATGAAAATTTGGGAAAAAATAAATTTTATATAAAAGTTGTAGGGTAGCCTGGGGCTAAGCGAGACATTTTCAGGGAGAATGTTCATAGCTTGAGAAGAATCACGTTTCACAACAAGAAATTTTGCAGGCCACTAGCAAATTATGTGTCTAATGATCTCTTAAATATTTGTGGTGATGGGTTGTTGCTTTGGTACATAATTAAATTCAAAATGACAACAACTACCCTGTCTCACTTTCCCCAAAACCTGGGGCAAAGTGAAACAGATTTTATTTGAAGAAAAAACTAAGTAAAAAATATAATTTTCAATAAATTTAAAGCAGACTTTTAATAAACTCGATCTGATTAAATATAAGAATGCAAATAAAAGCACGAAGGTATCATTTTATAATGTAATTTTTCCTTTTAAATCAAAAAACATGATAGGAATTAAAAAAAAATATCAATAAAAAAAATGCATATGCAAAGTTTCATGTTAGTCAAAAAATTTGAATATAATTTATTCACATAAAAAGCAAATATCGTTTAATTTCCAGTCTTCGTGTACCCAAACAGTACATACACAACAAGCTATCCAGTCAATTTGGGTACCATTGCACCATTTACCTTGACAAACTGGACAAAACCATTCCTCTTCATTGTTTACATATTTTTCAATCAAGCATTTCTTTAATTTTCTTTTCTTTATGTTCTTTTTTATATTTTTTTTTGTTTAATTTATTGTTATTGTTCTTTTCCAGTAAATTTTTTTCTTATTGTTCTTTTTTTTATCCTATTGTTTTTTTCTCATTGTTCTTTTCAAGTAAATTTTTTTTCCTATATGGAGAACTAGCTATAATTTGAGATTTTTTAGGTAATTTTCTTTTTGGAGCATAAAGTTTTGGAATTTGAAGTATGTCTTCAAAAGAACTTGATGAAGTAGCAGTGGTCTCTGAAAAGCTTTAATTTATCATGACTCGTTAATTCTAATGTAGTCAACTCTGGCTGCTGTAAAATTTCACTTTCTTTTTTGTTATCGCGTTAAAAGTGAATTTCATGAGGTATGGATAACCTGATTTTATTATTATCACTCAAAGATATCCTTGGATATTGATTTTCTAAAAAATACCGATTAAATGGGACAATTCCAGTTGCTCTAAAACTGGAAGTAGCATTTTCCATATTAGCAGCTCTTAAATATGGTTCATTAAAAATTTCTCCAAGATTTTCTATTTGTATTCGCCTTCCTGAATGGTTTCGCATCCATCTCATACATGCTTAATTAAAAAAGGTTTTTAAAGGCTTAAAAAATCCATGGTCCATGGCTGAAGTTTATGAGTTGTGTGTGGTGGTAGTGATAGCAAAAACAATCCATTATCACAAGCATAGTCTATAAGTTTTAAACTTTTGGTAGAAGAACTATGACCGTCAAATATAAGCAAAACTTTGTTGATCAAGGTGCATCGTACATGTTTAACAAAATTTTGTATATATTCAAGAAATAAATCAGTATTAACCCAACCATTTTCTGAACATCCTTGAATAGTTCCAACTGGAGCATTATCTGTGAGAAATAATTTCTTTTTTTTGCGCTTAAATATCATCATGGGTGGTACATAATGACCAACAGTATTACATGCACATAAAATTGTTGTCGTGACTCCTTTTTCCTCACTTGTCACTGATGAAACACACCGTTTTCCTGTAGATGAGATAACTTTAAATGGCTTATGGAAGTTATATTTATGTAACAAATTCTCTAAATTACTAAAATAGATTTTAATATCATCTTTGTTCAAATCAAATACTCTGTTTATAGAAATTGCTTCTGGTTTTCTTAGTGATAAATCAGGATGGCGTTTTAAAAAACCTCGCACAAAGTCTTCTCCTGCTAATTTACTATCTTTGTTAAAAAGATTTGGAATTAAATTTTTTTTGCAGAACTCAAATACTATCAATCTAATATCCATCATCGAGAGACCATAAAATGAATTGTCCATATCTTTAATATACTTATTTAGATCTTGTTCCTGGTTATCAGAAAGCACTTTTCCAAATCTTATAAGTAAATTAGTATGTAAACTACTTTCAAGTGAAGGCTTTTTAACGCGCCGATGTAGTGAATCTTTTGGCACACTAAAGTTTTTACAAGCTTTTCTTAAAAACATCTGTTTTAACTTTACTGCTGTAATAGCATTTTTCATGCCATCTTCGTTTCAGTTAGCTTGATTAGTATTTCTCTAGTAGTTTCTTATTTAAAAAATTTTGGTTACTAAATGGCAACAAATTATGTTACATTCTTTTAAAGTTTCTTAAAAAATTATGTTTTACTTATACATAAAATTCTTTCATGAAATGATGATATCGTAAATGTTTACTTGGACGATTTATAAAATTTATAAACTTGCTATTCTAAACGTTTACTTTGACGCTCTTTTTCAGTAACTAGTGTTGTTGCACTTTCGCCGTAAATGTGAACTTATATATTTTTTAAATATCTTTGAAACAAAATAATCTTAAATAAAAAGAAGAATGGCAGCTGAAAGAAAACAAATAAATGATTACAAACTCAATATTATGTTTGTTCTGTGGCAAAAAATGGCAGCGTACGTGGATTTTTTCCACATAAGATAAATTTTTTTTTTGATTTTTCAATCAAATTGACGCAACTCAAAAGCTTTAAACCCACTTTTCTATGTCATATTATATGAAAAAACTGATGATAACTACTTTAAAACATAAAAAAAAAGCATGAAATTTTTAATATAATTAACCAAAATTACTGAATCATTTTAAAAAAATTTCGTACAAAGCTAGAAAACCTAAGTGTCTCACTTTGCCCCGGTGTCTCACTTTGCCCCAGGTTACCCTACTTGAAAAAATATAAAAAAATAAAAACCACCCATTTAATTTACATGGGTAGTTTTTATTTTATTTTTTAGATACAACTTTTATATAACATTTATATTTGCCCGGGTACCCGCCCATTTGTTTGACATGTACCCGGGCAAGCATTTTTTACAATTTTTGACAGACTTATTTAGGACTTATTTAAATTCTTATTAATAGATTACATGTCTAGAATGTTTAGATCTATTAAATATTGTTAAATAGGTCTAACTGTTTTTTTGTGTTAAATAAAAAACTTATTAAAAATTGAATTAAGTCAATTTTTAAATTATTTCTTTTCTTTTTTAGATTTACAATTGACTAACCAAACTTTTACTAGCCATTGTATAATGCATATATACAGGCATTACCCAACAAGCATAAGCAAGACTTTCAAAGAGAGGTAGCTTAAATTTGAAATAAATTGAAAAAAGACGACAACACTGTTGTAAAAAAATGAAATATTGCTTAATGTCATGAAAAATCCTTTCATCAATCCTTTCATGATGTCAGAAAAATCCTTTCCACTTTATAAATTTTGACAGATTGTGTTAACTAAGTTTTTTTGGGAAGAGAAAAAAATTGGAGTTTTTTTTAATTTAAAAAAGAATATACAAGTTATTTGTACCAAGAAAATTTAAGTAAAAAATCGAACTTGCTTTTTTATAAATTATTATGATAAAATTCTCAGAAAAAGCTTGAGCATTAGTTATTCAATCCATTTTTTTCATAGATTTAGTATCTGAATTAACAAAAAATGCCAAATCGAGCAAAAACCCACGAAGAGTGCAAAAAGACTCTTTGCTTCTTGTGTCTTGGCAAGACTAGTCGCTTTTTAACCAGCTTCATGACAGAAAAAATGCAACAAATTCTGAAGCAGCCAATTGACTTTAATGATCCAAAAGTCCCAACTGGCATTTGTGAGCGTTGCCGTTCCAACCTTAGGAGGCTTGAGGAAGGGAAGCTTTAAACCCAACTACAGCTGTTTGACTTCTCCACTATTAAAGTCCGTCGAGTTACAAGAGATTCAGTTTGTGATTGTTTGATTTTCTCAGTTGGCAAAGCAAAGCACAATTCCCCACATCCAGTCATGGCAACCCAAAAACCTAAAGCAAACCAGAACTCAGTTGAAAGAAGATGTTCTCAATGCTTTTCAATAGTTGGCAAGGGTCTTCCACACAGTTGCTCAAAGTCAACTTTGCGAAAGAATTTAGCAGAAGGTGTATCAAAAGACTCTGTTGCAGCTGAAAGAGTTGCAGCATCAGTCATTGCCAACAAGGAAGCTTCACCCCATGGAACAGTTCTTCTTAGCAGACCAGAGGGAATAGAAGGCCACTCTATTCAAGTTCTTCCAGGTAACATTATATTAGATATTTAAAGTTTTAGCTTCAGACTTTGAGTCTATGTAATGCATAATAATGTAAAATCTTTCTTAACTATTTCAAAGGTTCATCTTTAAGAGCAAGAAGACTTTTCAATAAAGAACCAAAACTGACCGCAAAAGATCTTGTTTATATGCAACACAACACAAGGCTGTCCAATTCTGGTGTGAAAATGCTGGTGTCAATACTAAATCAATTTGTTTCAAGTCGAATTGTAGAAAAGAACTTCCTCTCTAAGTTTGACTAGTTGAGCAAAAATCTTGAAAGTCATTTTACCAAAACTTGGATCAAAGTTGCAACTGACAAGGGCACAAATCAGGTGGATAAACTTGTCATTCACTGCAAAAACTTAAAAGCTCTTTGTCAGCAAGTTCTTGAAACTAGAAACCTCTCTGATGACTACATTATGAAGTTGAGAGTGGATGGTGGTGGTGGTTTTCTAAAAGTAAGTTTTGGAATCATGGAAAAAGTTTCAGTTTTAAAATCTCCGCCACCAAAACGACTTCTCACCAATTCTCTGGCCAAAGATTCTGGTGTTAAGCGTCAGTTACTGATTAACATTTCTGAAGATCTCCAGGAAAACTATAGCAATGTCAAGCAAGTTTTTAATCTGCTGAACATTGAAAAACTTCCCTTTATTTTGTCCTGTGATATGAAGCTAGCAAACGTCATTTGTGGTCTACAAGCACATTCCAGTGCACACCTGTGCTCTTGGTGTGACATTTCATCAAAAGATCTTGCTAAGTGTGGATCTCTGAGAACTTTTGGATCAATCAGAAGAGATTATCAGGCATTCATTGCGACTGATGCTAACATCAAGAAAGCAAGTTTATTCAGAAACTCCGTTCATGAACCCAACATCAATGCCTCAGATGCATCTTTTGTTCTTGATGTTCTTCCAGCCATGGAGCTTCATCTGTTGCTTGGTGTCGTAAATCATCTTCTACAGTCTCTCTCAAAAAATTTGACACATGCTCCTGAATGGCTGGCGTTACTTCATATCCAACAGCAGCCATTTCATGGTGGACAACTGGCTGGAAATGAGCGCAAGAAGCTTTTGAAGAATGTGGATGTTTTGGAGAGATAAGCCCTGCAGCACTCTTTTTTTCCAGCTGTTTCCTTTATTGACACACTCAAAATTCAATGGTGTTGTCCATGCTTGTTTTGACAATACTCTTGTTTACAGCTATGCTGAAAGAGTTGAGCAGTTCAGAGTCTCCTATTTACAACTTCAGGGCACCACCATCTCTCCCAAGGTTCATGCTGTCATTCACCATGTTCCACAATTCATCCAACGCTACAATAGCTCTTTGGGAATTTATTCAGAGCAAGCAACTGAAGCAGTCCATCATCTTTTCAGAAACAATTGGCAAAGGTACAAGAGACCAAGCAACTACCCAGAATATGAAGACAGACTGCAAAGATGCATCATAGACTTCAACAGCAAAAAATGGATTAGGAATATTACAAGTTTTGACGTTTTTCTCAGGAAAAAATAACTAGAATTGAAACTTTGCTTTGTAAGAATTGAAGAATTGTTATTTACCAGTGAATTTACTGCATAAATATTTTTGTTATGTTTTTGGGATGAATAAAAATTCTTAAAACCAACCTTGTTAGTTACTTACCAGCTATGTATTTAATGAGATTTTATGCAAAATTTGAAAATGGATTTTCTTCCACGGACGGTGTGACCAGATTTAGGGACTTATAACCTAGTAACCACCAATGATAGTACAATCATACCCCCAAAGGATTTTTCTGGGTCATGACATCAAGCAATATTTCATTTTTTTACAACAGTGACAAGTTACCAAAAAAAGTAGATTCGTTGTTAAATAGTTATTCCGCCTTAGCACAGAAAAATAAGGCAATATTGTTGACCTTCTGGGGAGGCCACTCTATGAAGAGTATAAACGTCCTTTCTAAAAAAGCAGCAACAAATGTAAAAATGTAACAATTTGTGAAACAGCAAACGCAAAGCGTTCAACAAGGCTACATAAAAATCAATTTTGAAGTTGGTCCATCCTGTACTAATTGTGATGAAAAATCTGTAAAATAAAAAACAAAAGCCCAAGATGAATTGCGAGTCAGATAAACATCTTCAAGATTTAATTGGTTTGTATGAGCAAAAAAAATGCGGTGTTTTAAGTTCAGAATACTTTGAATCACCTAGAGAAATTGGCATCTCTGTTGGGACCTAAAGTAGTATGCTTCATAAGTCAAGATGACAAAGCCAGAGTCCCCATATAATTAACAGTAGCTAACAAACAAGCTCTGCTTTTAATGCACGACGAACACCGCGTTACTTTGCCTGATCACGACTGGGTAGTAGCATTTAGACACAAACTCATACCGTCTGTTTATGCTGGCATTGAAATCAAAAAGATGGTTTAGGTAAACCGGAAGCTGTAACATATTCAGGCCCAACTTACATAGCCATCAGATCAGACATGAGCCTACAGCTATGGACGGGATTATGAAAGGCTAATTGAATTTGAGAAGTTTGACATTGTTACAAAGGATCCAAGCAACAAGTTGATAAAACCGATTTTTATTATGTCTGTGGGTGGTTGACTTGATGAAAAAAGATGTTGCAGGCCATTGTTTTGTAAAGCAAAACATTGGTGCAATGTTTTAGCAACGAGTGCCCCTGGTAGAAGTACGTTTAATTGAGTAGAAAGACCAATGGCTTCTCTAAGATGAGAACTTTCAGGACTATTTTTCCACATGAACATTTTGGAAGCCACCTTGACACAAAAGGTAGAAAAATGGACAAAGAGTTGGAAAATTAAACTTTAAATGCTGGTGAAACATTGTCAGAAGTATGAAAGCAAGTAAGTATATATAATTTTCCATCATTGGCAGAGTAAGTTGTGCCTGAAAAGTCTGAGCTTGAAGTTCAAAATTTAATAATCAAAGATCAAGTTTGGATCCAAAACCATGTAAAAACAAGTCAGTACTTTCTACAAGTTATCAAATGCTGTGATTTAACTTGTTGCCAACCGATTATATCGGTTGGCAACAAGTTAAATCAGCAATAATTTCAAAATACGAGTTCGTATTTTGAAATTATTGCTGATAGATTTATCCCCCCACCTGTTCCAGTCTTTCAAACTATTGAGGGTCTTAAAGCACAAGATGTGATTGATATAAAATCACATAGATTTCCATCTCTTTACTGTAACTAGTCTATAAAAGTTACCTCGATTGGCAAAAGTTTTCCAAATTCCTCCATATGATATATATTGTCCATCTTTTCAGTTGTCATTATTCGAACGGATCTGTAAAATCTGTCAAGTTTATGTTGCTTCGCTAACTATATTAAAAAAAGCATGTATAACTGCACCAACAATGTGAGTCTGTGTCCAGTCAAATACTACATGCACCCCAACGACAAAGAACTTGTCCAATGCGATTGGCTGCCAAAAGGTAGAGAGAGCTCATGACAATTATTGCTACGATGATTTGGATTTATTTGTAAAAATATGTTAATAAACCAAAGAAGTACTTTTTATTGTAGTTGTAAATTACTAATGTTACTACTATTTAAAACATTTTTTTTTTCTTTTTATTTTATTTTCTGTTTTCTTAAAGAGTTGGGGGGGAGGGAGAGTACTTAAAAAATGACGTAATTTTATAGCGGGGTCTCTGAAAGTTTGACAATTTGTTGAAAAGAGGGAAGAGGAGAGGTAAAAATTGCCAGGAAATTGTTGACTTAATTAATGGACAGCCCCAATAACCGTTTATACATATTAATAACGATTTGTCTGCTATATGCGGTCAGAAATTATTATTGTGTCAAACTTTTTGTTGCTGTTTCATACCAAATAGAGGTTGTAGGCTCTTAAGCAATATAGTTGAAAACTGATTAAGGTTTTCAAAAAAATAGAGCTATATTAATTATACAATAGGAGTAAAAACAAGCAAAATAAAGTATTTAGCTGAACCAAAAAAAAAGTTTGAACACAAATTTTTCAACTATATTACTCAAACAGAGCCGACGACGAAGCCGGGGGAGGCGAAAGAAGGGGGTACTGGACCACCCTTCTTTTCCCTCCCGAACTTTTTTTCTAAAGAAACTTTTTTTTAAGAAATTCTGGGTATGGAGGACTTTTTTTAGAAATTGACGATTGCGCTCTTGCACTTTAAAAATGAGCAGCCGTGGCGCAGTGGTAGCGCACATGTCTCAGAAACAAAGGATCCGTGGTTCAAACCCCATCTTTGGACAAATTTTACGACATCGGTTAGGAAGGAGGCTTGAACTTCCAATTAAATGCTCATTTGCGGTGCTCTGTGATAAGATCGTAAGGACTTTTTGGGGCACCTAAATAAAACTTTAAAAAATTTAAACTCGTGTTGTCGGCCTTGTTAAATACTGTTTATTTTTTCTATTCATATTATTTATTTTACTAATCAAACTAAAAGTGTTCTGTCAAGTTATTAATTCTATCAACCAAATTTTTAAAGAGTTGTCTTGAAACATGTTCCTCCTATAATACCATATTATTAGCACATGTATATGTTTGTTAATAATTGAATTATCTAATTTATATTTACCCAGTTCACTGATTGCCTGATAGTGTAAACCTGACGTAACGTACGTATACAGAAGTTACTTTATTTTAAAAATTTTGGCAGGCTGCATTAAGTTATAAAATATTTGAAAATTTAACAAAAGAAGTGATATTTATGTTTGTCTACAGAACAGTAATTTTTGTACAGTTACATATAAACACTGACATTAAAAGCAAGAAAAAGTATTGAAGTCAAATAAGTTAACAAAATAAAAGTGGATTATGGCATAAATAAAAGTGGATTATGGCAAATGATTGTGGCATTTTTTGTATTGCAGTAATTTAAAAAAAAAAAAGATTTAAAAAACTAAACTAAGTGGTTAAAATCAAACGTTTTAATGAAAAAAGAGTAATAAAATAAAGAAAAGGAAATTATCAAAAAAAAGAACAAAATAAGTTGTCATGCTATGAATATTTTTGCTATTATAAAATGTGTTTTGTATGTATAAACTCTTGAAATATTTCACTTGAATTTGCATGTGTGCAATTTTGCAAGATTTCTAAATGTGTTTCTCATCAAATATAATGTCTGTGTTCTATAAAGAATGCTCGATACAAAGTTTATATGCAATTACACCAGACTACTGGTAAAGTACTTAAAATATGCAAAGTATAAATTTTAAGCTGAGGTAGAGGTTGTTCTAAGCTCGTTACTGCATCTTTATACCAACTTGTTAATTATAAACAGTTTAACATTTAAATTTTGGAAAAAGAAAATTTTTACAGATGTTTTGCCAAACTAGCTTAAATGTTCCATATAAATCTACGAACCCTGAAGAAGTTATTGTTCAACCTAAATTTTGAGAAGGCTGATAAGGCGTACATCAATATTTTTCTTTATATATATTATATAGGATGAAAATTGATTTTTTTTCTAATTTTTTTAGAGCAGACATTTTCTTTTTCTTCTGTAGTATATAATGTAAAATAAATTATTAGCATTATAAACATATAAGATTTATCAAAGTTTGCTGCTTTATTTAATATTATTTACAAGCAGTTGCTATTAAAGGATACACATTTTATATTAATTATAGAATACAATAACGAGTATTTTGTTCAGGTTAAAAGCTATATATCAACAAACATGTATTGAGTTTTGAAATTGAAATAAACAACAACATGCATACAAGGTAGAAACAAGAAAGATTGCAAACATGCAACTTGCATGTTTGCAATCTTTCTTGCTTCTACCTTTTTACACTTAGTTTTTCATAAAGGTGTGGTAAGTTGAGAGTTATTGCTTTTGGTAATCAGTTTACTATATCAAAACACACTTGTGGACATCAGGTTATAGATTTTTTCTAATAGCTTATTATGCTACAATGCTTTGTGATCTTTTATTACTATATATTACCAAAGGATATCTAAATTTGCTCTTGCTTACAATTGCTTTTAATTTTAGAGTGTTGCGAATCATCTGGGCTAGCTATAACAACCAATAAGCAATACTCTCAAATTTTTTTAGTGTTGTATATAATTTATATATGGGAGTACTAAGTGTAAAGTTCTAAAAAGAAATTAGGCTATTTTTTCAAAATACTTTTCTCGCTAAATGATTGGATAAATGGGAACTTAATTTGAAAAAAAATATACCAAGTTAATAATAGTCTATTGATATTAGTAGGTAAATTTTAAAACTGTTTTAAAAAATCTATCGTATGAGAATCACAGCATAGTCAAGTTTCACCATTTTTATAGTTTGTTACAATGGTTGTCTTTTTTATATCTTAGAATTATAAAAGCAATTAGAAAAACAAACTAATTTTTTTAAATCTTTATTTTTAAGAAAAAATTCTGAAAATCACGGATGTTTTGAGTTGTGAAGGTTTGTATAAGTATTTGTACTACATTGCACAAAATTGGATAGAAAAATCATAATTTTTTTTGCTATTATTATTTGGTTTTTTATGAAATTACTCAAATTCACTTTTATTATTCAATTCGTTTTTTGACATTCGTTTTGATTTAAACATACGCGCAAAAGCCTCTCTTTCAAAATCAGCGAATCAGATTGCACATATCTCTGCCTATTCTGAGTCTGTATAGGGTTTCAAAATATGCAACCGGTAAACTGCGAACTTTTTGCGAACCATAGTTCTATTGGTCGTTAATGATGTAATATTTTTTATTTTCCGTTTGCCGTTAAATTGTTCATTTTACTATATATTTTTATGGACTTCAACCAGAAACATAAATTATATTTAATTTAAAAGAAATACAATCTAATTTAAATAAAATAAATCAAGTACTATTATACTTAATTTAAATTAAAAAATTGACGAGCAAACGTTTTTTAAAATATAACTGTAGTGGTCAATAAAATGTAATCTAGGTTCGCAAAAAAGTTCACATTGCATGCATGGCATGCAGTTCGCAAAGTTGCAATTCTAATTCTTAGATAAGACAAACACTCATTTGCCTTGTATGAGAATAATCTCAAGATTAAACCCAACCGCGTTTTTATTAGTCACACAGTAAAAAGAGAAATATCGTGTAGATTAGAGATTTAGAGTTACGGCGCTTAAAAAGTCGAACATCAAAAAGTTTTTTCACTTTTGAATTATTTTTTTTTTATTCTGTTTAAAATTTACTTTTTCTTTTTCAAATAGTAACTTTTTAAAAAAAAATCTATGTATTTTTGCGTTGCCGCAGTAAATTATAAATTTAAAGAATTTAACAAAATTAGCGAATTAGTAAATAAACTCAAATAAAAGTAATAAAAAAGTGTATTAAACTGAAAAAAAATTTAAAAAATCAGTAAATAAATATAAGAGCATAAAACAATTTCAACTTGTTTTTCTCAACTAATAGACTTCTATGTAGATCAATAACTATAGCATTGATGCCAACGACACCCACGATTTAATTGTTTACAACCATCTTTGATTGACATGTCAAGTTTGATCAGCTGTGTTCTTTGTACACGCAACTTGATTTATTTTTCCCTTAAAAAAAATTTCATTAAAATAAATTTAACTGTTAGTGTGTATGTATGTATGTATGTATGCATGTATGTATGTATGTATGCATGTATGTATGTATGTATGTATGTATGTATGTATGTATGTATGTATGTATGTATGTATGTATGTATGTATGTATGTATGTATGTATGTATGTATGTATCTATGTATGTGTATACACACACACATATATATAATAAAAATCTTCTTAAAATCTTAAAATCACGATCGCTTGTCCAAATTTGAATAAGAATAAATTTTTTTAATTATAAGCTGGAATCTACTATTTTTTGTAAAAACCGCCGACCTCGTTTCTATGTATTACTGTAACCCCATTGTGTCAAATTTTTTTTGCTGACCTGATGCCGACCTTTAACAGTTAAAGGTCGGCAATTTATTGTCAACCTCATTTTTCCTAATTCCCATATTGGGTTTTTTTTTTCTTCCGAAAAGTAAAGAAAACCAATGACTTTTTTGCTAATTTAAATGTATTTGCAATGCTTTCCTAACTTTTTTTATTATACTCTCATTAACTTCTATTTTTAAAGTGTTGTCCATTCCACTAGAAATTAAATCTACAAGTTTTCAAATTCTGAGCCACCTCTGATTTTTTTCCCTTACCTTGAGTGAACTTATTTTATGTTGGCATATACAAAATAAGGTCTTTAGTCCTGTTTTACTTTTAAACAACAAGAAAACTTTTATTTGTAGATACCTGGATATGAATTTTTACATCAATATGAGTTATATCCATACAAAAGAAGTTTTTATTTAACAACTTAATGTATATTGTATATATACATTAATGAATAATGTATATAAACATTTAAAGTATATATATCTACATTTATCTATATACATTTATACAGATATACGTACATTTATACATATATACATTTATACATTCATATAGATATACATTTGCTGAACTTGTTACTTTATTCTATATGACTTTTTCCGAAAAATAAAAAAAATAAAGATAAAATAAAAGATTGCTTCCCCAACCCAAATCCTTAGTAGATGTAGCAGTACTCTTGCATGTGTTCCTTATTTACTCAGCTGATGTATGTACTGAAGACCCCGGCAACTGGCTATTTCAGTATGATCTTGGACTGCTTATCTAACCACCCAATATAACTTAGATTAGTGAAACAATAGATTGTAATTACATTGGTTCAAAAACATCAAAAACATTTTTATAGATTCTTTATTTTAGACTTTTTTGCTGACTTTACCATTCTGAAAAAAAAGCTTTTTATCAACTTCATCCACTTTGAACAACAATATGTTACCATTGGTTAAGACCATATATCTTGAACTCACCACAGGCAAAAATCTATATTTAGCATGACCAAGTTTAGATAAAAAAATCAATTGGTTTGTTTGTTGTCACTATGGGAGCATTTGATAGCACAGAGATTTGTTAGCTAGTTGGAATTTTCCTTCATTTCTGAAATTGGCAATTATATAGCAAGTATTTACAATCAATCTAATATGAAAATCGTTAATTGCTATGATGTTACATTAAACTTTAATGACTGCAGTACCCAACTCTAACATAAAATTGATATTGTGGTAAATTATATTCATGTTTTAACCACCTATCAAGCGTTTTAAAACAATAACCAACCTTAATTGAACATAGGTTATCACCAACTCTTTATGCAAAAACACTGCTTCTATTTATAAAGATACATTAGAAAGGTCTTCATTTTACAACAATCTCCAATTTCATTGAATTTAAACCTTCTTAATACTAATAAATAACAATTAAAAAAACATGTGGTTTAATTCTCCATTCAGCGTTCTTAACAAAATAAGATAAAAATGACATTTCCCCTTACATCATAAGCAATATTTCCAACAGAGACGTTGCATATATAGCCACTATAATATTAGATCCCAGTCTTAATGAAAAATCTTATATTGGTATTAATGAAAATGCATTAAAGGTTAGGTTTGCAAATCACTTAAAATCTTTTAACCCAAGCAGGAACAACAACGATACAGAACTTTCTAAGAAAACATAAAGATGCAGATATCATGCATATTGATACCTGCACCTCCTAATTAGAAAATGCCAATAATAACCAAATTTAAATCATACAACAAGAAGGTATAATTTATTTGACTTGTAATATTTAATCAAAAGCAATATTAAAATACTACTTTTGATCATGAATCCCTACTTTATAAAAAAAAAGTGTTATTCCAAAATTAAGTTATTCCAAAATGTAGCTTTTAATGGTGAAGCACACTTAGCTTTTGATATTACTATTTAATGGCCAATTTATGTTGTTTGTTAAATCGCCAGACCATTTGATTTTCTATTTACTATAATAATCAGGATTCTTACAATATTGATCTTTTAAATTTACTACCTTTAAATTAAATTACCTTTCAAATTACTTTAATACTTACAAAAGTAATTCTGAATTTTGATTTAAAAGTCTTCAAAAGACAGAATTACTACAGTTAATTTCTGGTAAGTCAATAGTTAATTTTAAATTTTGTTATTTCGAACTATTACACTTGGTCTTTTGAAATTTTCTAATTGATTTCTATTAAATTTCTCTGGTTAGGTCAAACCTTGAATAACTTGAACCATTTTTTTATCCTCTTTCAGCAAATTTCTTGGCTTAACTTAGATTTTTCTTATGGGAAATAAAGAAATCAAAATAACCTGATAAAATTTTTTTAGAACTTACTTCATATAAACATAAGTAATAGTATTCTAATATTTTTTGTATTTATTTGTTGTATTAAGATTTAAATGGAATATATCGTTATTAGACATAAATAAAGCTATAATTAAACTGTTAAAAAACAATATACTGCTTTTACATTATAAAATACCATTAAAAAAGCAATTACTTTATAGTTTTAATAAATTCTTTAATAAAAGATCATTTGCATTGACCCATTTTATTATTAAATATTAAGGAAGTCATTTTAACGGGAATTCGCTTGAGTTGAATCATTTTGCTTAGTCCTTCGGAGGTTGGAGTTATTGGGAATTAACTGTATTTTTTTTTAAACTAATTCTTATAACTACAATGCTATTTTGACAACAAGTAGGGATTGTAAATTTACCAACTTTTGATTTATCAGAAATTCGTTAAATGAAAATCGTAATACTGGTAAATCGGTAAATTATCAATAAATTTTATATATCAATAAATCAATACAACTTTTATTAAATGACGTTTTTCAAAAAGTAGCTTCGCAGAAAGCTTAAACTCGGATGTCTTGTCTCCTGATTGAGATTTCTTCAGTTTACTTCAGTTTTTTTCAGTGCATTTTAAAAATATACAATCTTTCAAAACATGTTAAGAGCTGTGGCCAAAGCTGTCGAAAAAAAGTATTATAAAGTTTGGTCAGATAAAGATGTTATAAGGCATGGTCAGATAAGGCGTGCAACCACATGCCTTGTCTCAGAAGGCTTGTATATATAAGAATCAAGAATGTAGAGTCCTAGAAGGACTCCAGCTTTTAATATTTTTTTCTTGGTTTCTAGTGTTATGAAATGTGACTGCAATAAGAAAAAAATTCATGAGATTTTATGATGATTTAGAACTTATCATTTTTAAGCCTGGAGTCCTGGAGTCCTTGTCACTATTATACATAAGTACTTAGGGTTCAAAAATTGATTGTTGCTCTAACCTTAAAGTCTTAAATTTTTTTCTCAAAAGTAGTCCATAAGGTTTTTAACATTTTTGGAGCTCCTGGGTACCAAAAACAAGAAAGAAATAATCTTTTTGTGATGCTAAAATTTGGAATCCTTTTTGGGACTTTGCATCCCTGATAAAAATTGTTTTAAAACATAAATACATAAAGAGCTTTTATATATATATATATATATATATATATATATATATATATATATATATATATATATATATATATATATATATATATATATATATATATATATATATATATTTATATATATATATATATATTTATATATATATATATTTATATATATATATATATATATTTATATATATATATATATATACATATATATATATATATATATATATATATATATATATATATATATATATATATATATATATATATATATGTATATATATATATATATATACATATATATATATATATATATATATATATATATATATATATATATATATATATATATATATATATATATATATATATATCTATATATCTATATATATATATATATATATATATATATATAGATATATATAGATATATATAGATATATATAGATATATATAGATATATAGGTATATAGATATTTATATAGATATATATCAACCCTCAGAATTAGGGTCAGCATTCGGCAATGCCAACCTAACTACCGACCTTAAAGTGTTTGAGGTCGGCAGTTAGGTCAAAAAATAGCCAACCTTGTTTCTATATTTTACGGTAAGACCTTTGTATCAAATTTTTTTGCCAACCTCTAAAAGATTGAGGTCAGCAAAATATTGCCGACCTGATTTTTCCTAATTCTGAGGGTTGATATATATATATATGCATGCGGTAGTGGTGTAGTGGTAAAGCGCTCGCTTTAAAAGCGAGAGGTTCCGAGTTCGATCCCCACCACGTCCCTGGTAGAACGACGCTCAACTTGTTTCTCCGCGCAGCAGCATTGTTCGTCAAGGTTTGTATTTCGGAGTTATAGAGTTGAGAGAGGGTTATAACCACTATTAAGTAGCCTCCTCATCTGTAGTGGCCTTCTAGGCCTTGAGGAGGTAAATAACAAAAATAAATATATATATACATATATATATATTTATATATATATATATATATATATATATATATATATATATATATATATATATATATATATATATATATATATATATATATATATATATATATATATATATATATATATATATATATATATATATATATATTGTTGCTGTATGATTTAGTTGATAACATTTTTTTTCAAAAACAGAGCGTTTTATACTTAAATTTTAGAAAAAACAACTTTTAATGGAACTTAAAGTTTCATGCCTATTAACAATCATCAGCCATAAAGTACAAAATCGAAAATATAAAAAACCGTTTAAAAATTACAAACTACGGTAGAATGAGTTCTGACGTTATAGTACAAGAAGACGTAATGGAAAACTAATCTCTGCTATCAAATAATGAAAGGAGAAATTTATTTTTGTGTCTGCATTTAGAGACTAATTCGCCTCTTTTGTTTAGCAGATTGTTTCCTTTGTAAAATAATATTTGGAACTTCTCTTTTAAACAAAGCTTACAAATTTTTGACGCAGTATTGTATGATTTACGATTTTATTGATTTTTGATTTAACTTGCCAACTCATCAAGTGAAGTTATTTTTAATAAATTGTTACACCTTTATGAACACGCATTAAAGCAATTGGGATACACTTATAAGTTGACATATAAACCAAGTACAAAAAATGTTCCAAAAAATAACCACAAACAAAACATAATCTGGTACAATCCTCCATTTAGTAAAAATGTTACATTGGTCAACGCTTTTTAACCCTAATTGACAAGCATTTTCCTAAAAACCACAAACTACACAAAATATTTAACAGAAACACAATTAAGATAAGCTACTCCTGTATGCCAAACATCAAATCTATTAATAACTCACGCAACAAAAATATTTTATATAGTGATGTAAAATTATCAGAAAAAGCCTGCAATTGCATTAAAAAATCTCTTTGTCCACTGAACAACATTTGCTTGTCTAACAACATTGTTTACCAAGCCAGCCTAAGCTCAATTAAACCTCAATACAATGATAAAGTGTACATTGGGATAAGCGAAACATCATTTAAGATACGTTATGCGAATCATCAAAAATCTTTTAACATTAAAAAATACAAAAACGACACTGAGTTATCTAAGGAAATATGGGAATTAAAAGAAAACAATTTCACAACTTCAATCAAATGGAGTATTACTAAATGCTGTAAATCATACAATCCTGCGTCAAAAATTTGTAAGCTTTGTTTAAATGAGAAGTTCCAAATATTATTTTACAAAGGAAACAATCTGCTAAACAAAAGAGGCGAATTAGTCTCTAAATGCAGAAACAAAAATAAATTTCTCCTTTCATTATTTGATAGCGGAGATAAGTTTTCCATTATGTCTTCTTGTACTATAACGTCAGAACTCATTCTACCGTAGTTTGTAATTTTTAAACGGTTATTTATATTTTCGATTTTGTACTTCATGGCTGATGATTGTTAATAGGCATGAAACTTTAAGTTCCATTAAAAGTTGTTTTTTCTAAAATTTAAGTGTATATATATATATATATATATATATATATATATATATATATATATATATATATATATATATATATATATATATATATATATATATATATATATATATATACTTAAACAATTTTAAAATGTATTCTACAAATAGAGTGCTCAATGTTTTTAAAAGAACAGAGCAATTATAAATTAGTAGAAAATCACTTAACAGAAAATTTATCTCATTTAACAGTGTTTCATCAATAAAGACTCATCAGAAATCTGATGAGTCTTTATTGATGGAACACAGTGTTAAATGAGGTAAATTATTTTGTTAAGTGATTTTCTACTAATTTATATATATATATATATATATATATATATATATATATATATATATATATATATATATATATATATATATTATTTAAATATATAGAATTAAATATATTTAAATAAAAAAAATATATATGAATTTTAAATAAACATATACAATAAACAAACTTTTATTTTGTTATCAAAATTATTTAATTAAAAATAAAAGGAACCAAACATTTTTACAAATTGTGATCTATTTGAGACATTACATAAATTAAAAATATTATAAATTGTGATCTATTTGAGACATTACATAAATTAAAAATATCATAGTGGACTGTGGATAGGTTATTATTATTCAAGTCTTAATCAAATTTCTTTTGTGTAAGAAACAAAATTCTTTTGTTTAGTGAAATTATTCAGAACAAAGCATAAACAATTATTAACTAATTGTGGAATAAATTTTTATTAGTCTAGTGACTAAAACTGACTTATGACTGTTTTTTTATGTAAAAACATAGTCAATCTATATATTTTGTATAACCAACAGATCTGACAGCAAGAAATAAATGGATTATTACTACTTTGATAACAGGCTTAAAAAGTTAATATCATTACTTACATTTGGGGTTCTGATGCCACCTCGGCTCCAAAACACAACTTCACAAGTATTTACTTTGCCAGTCCTCTCATCAAATGAATGACACATATTAAAGGGAGGAGAATACAAATGAAGTGAAACAGCTTGTTGAGTATGACTTTTATTTTCAATGCGATGTAATCCAATAGTGTCTATAAAAAAAAATTGTTTTTATCAAAAAAACATCTGCAAAAAATATCAGTTTAATGAAAGCAACATAATTTTAAGGTTATTAAGACAAAATAGACAGCATTTTAGTTGAGCTTTTTGTTATTTATATTCTTCATTAAAACTAAAACACAGATATTCCTGTTCTTGCACCTTGTTCAAAATCGTCTGCCCTACCAGATAAACCAAAATACAAAGTTTAACTTTGTATTTTGGTTTATCAAAATACTAACTTTTTTTTATTCTATACTTTTTTTTGTAGGTACTCTTCCAGTGAAAGGAATCATCTGCTCATCCTTAGAGTGATATTTTTTTTTATGTACAAGACATTTTAAACCCCTTATTATTTATTTTATTTCAAAAAAAAGAAAGGCAATTTCTTAAAAATGAGTTCAAAACATTGCATCAAAAAACATGAACATACATTGAACTTGTTTTAATAGTGCAAGTGAAAATACATTTAGTGGTATGTAAAAAGATTTTTTTTTATATTAGGAAAAGAAAAAAAAATTTAAACTGTAAACAAAATAAAGATTGCATAATATTTTTCTATAACAACATTATACCTTGCTTTGTGTTAAAATTTTTAATTAAACTAGTTTTGTTGTCATTACCACAAAAATAGTTTAATGTTATCATACTTAAATTTTACTTTTTATTTATAAGCAATGTAAAGTGAAAGTGCTTGTGAAGTGCTGATTGATTTTATTAAATATTATGCACTTTTTATTTATAAACAATGTAAAGTGAAAGTGCTTGTGAAGTGCTGATTGATTTTATTAAATGCTGGTACAAAATTTTAAACACCAAATACACTTCTTTTCCTTATTTAAATAAGAAACATTACATTTTTAATTTTGCTTAAATTTTAAAAAATTTTATCAACTCAATGTTAAAAAAAATAGTTGTCTGAAATATAGTAACTTTAGCAATAGGAATGTTAAATTTATAGAACAAAACTATGGTCTTTGTATTAGAACCATTTTTTTTTTCAACATCTTTACTTCCAACAAGGCTGCAAGCAACCACTATTAGAGTTGGAAGTTACTGGAAGAGAAAAGATGATGTTTATAGAGCAAGATAATGATTGACAGACAACTTAAAAGATTGCAAATTATATGAATCAGGAAAACAAGATGAATTGAATTGAAACAAGATGAAAGTGAATTCAAAAGAACTGATGTTTGAGGAAAAACTTATATGAATAAAAAATTGGAGCACTTAGAAACAGTCACAGTAAAAGGATGAGACTTAGTTGAATAACACAATTAACACAAAAATGAATTTTAGTAGATGGCACAAGAGACGCTAGATACTTTTCCAAAAAAGATCGGAAGTATATATAAGATAAGATAAATGGTAGTATGTATAAAAATATTTTTTTAATAAAACAAAATACCTTGTAAACATGTTATAACTTTTTCTTTGCTACAAGTAATATTTTTTGTTTGTTAATAATAATGCAATTTTAATAAACAATGAAAAAAATATATATATTTTAATTCATTTATACATATGTAGAGAAAAGAAAGCAATTAATTTATGTTAAATGATAACAAAATAAAAAAACGTAATATTAAATTTAATAATTGAATATTAAAAAACAAAAAAATTAAAACAAAATAGACATTCCACAATATGTTCATTTAGAAAATAACACTTCTAGATTTGTCTTTCTTAATTAGTAAAATAAACTTGTTTAGCGGTAATTTATTTCATTGTGGTAGTTAAAAAGAAAATTTTATGACATCAAAATCAGGAGCTAATGAGCTAATCTGTTTTTTATTTAAAACAAGATCTGTCATAATATGAGTTACATTTAGAAAAATATATCATAGATTTCTCACATATATAGACTTCTGTAACTAGTGTTCTAGTGCCCTATTTGAAAAATTGCTTTATTTAATACCAAAATTTTTTCTCCAGTAATCAGCTATTGATTAATTTTAAAATGTGGGTTAGGTCAGCACTGCACTAATATAATCAGTTCACTTTAATTTATGAAATGAAAACTTTATCCCAGACACTTATGCATGAAGGAAATTTATTTGCTGTTATTTATGACAGCAAAATTTATTTGCTGTAATTAATAACAGCAAATAAATTTTGTTTTTTTCATTCTTCCTTTTTTTCTTTGTCTAAAAAACTGGCTTCATTTAAGTTGGTATTTTTTAAATTAAAGTTACCAGAATATATCAGTACATTACTAACTTAAAACTGCATTAGTAAATTTATAACAACAATACCGTGAATGTATGCAACTTGATTTTTTGTATAATCTTTAACTCTGCGTGGCGTCATTAGGGCATGATCTATATTAGCAGTACAACCTACTTCATTTGGCCAGTCATAGAGCTTTTCTGTAAGAGTTCCATCCATTACTTTCATCCAGCAGTGAGAGTTTGCATGATCATGAATACCACTAAAAAATAATTTAGCTGTGAATACCAAACATTTTATTAAAAATAAAACAAAATTTTTAGATATGAAAACAAAAAATATAATTGAATCACTAATAACAAAATTAATTTTAACCTGAGCTTGTAACACTTTAACAAACCCACTTCAAAAAAAGAAACCTTTTATGAAAAGGACATTATGAAAATCAAGCTAAGTATGGCACTACCTTGAGATTTACTTTAACTATTTACTTTTAAATTGTAACTGCTTACTTTTAGTATATAGCTATCTACTTTAAAATTGCTTTTATGGACCAGAAAATTGCAGACCTAAATAAATTTTAAAAATTATTTGAATAAATATTAACTTGATTTTTGTTTTTTTGTAATGAACTTTCACAATCACTGCTTACTTGTTTTGTATTTTTTCTTTACTGATGATTCTCACAGTCACTACTTTTTACATGTTTTTCATACTGATTATGACTAAAATTATTTTATTTTACTTTATAAGTATTTTGAATACTTCACTAGATATAATAATGATATTAACCATTATTTCAAATAGGACTTAAAAACTTGATGTTATCAATTTGATTTTAAATACATTATTGTACTATATCTTGTGTTAATGATGTTCTTAATTATGATAATAATAACTATGCTAATTATATAATAATTGTGCTATGTTATAATTATATCAATTTGTTACAATTATGTTAGAAACAATTAGTATTTTAAACAATATAATTTATTTCAAACTTTAGCTTTGTCAGACCTCAGCGAAAAGCGAGAGCTTTAGCTCTTGCTCTCGCCCACACTCCCCTAAAACGTTTTATGGGAGCAATTTACAGCTCTTGCAAAAGTTTTATTTTCCTCTCAAAAGTGTAATTATCATTGTAACTAAAATAAAAAATATAAAGTCAAAAAAATTTAATTAATCAGATAATAAACAGGCACCGTTTTTTCAAAAAAAAAACTTTATGTCTTAAGAATTTTTCACATTGCAATAAATGAAGTTATGTGTATATTATTGAAACTTTAACGTTGCAAACATATGCTTGTAACAAGTATAAAACCAAATTTTGTATTTAACAATCAATTTTATATAAATAAACAACTCTCATAAAAAGTAGTTTGGAGGAGCAGCTCAGATGGTTTGCCATGTTCATTTTAGGAGAGCTTTTCTTTGCTCTCGTGCTCATTTACTCCCGCTGAGGCCTGCTTTGTTAACAGTTTCCCAAATTACAATTGTTTTTAAAATGTTAATTAATAAACTAAAAACATTGAATATGGTAAGAAAAATTTTTTTTATAACCATCTAAAACTAAATTACCATATGTAAAACTAGATTTTTGTTAATATATGTAAAATGATTGAGTAATTAAAATGTGTTATTAACACCTGTGTTATTTTGTAGAAACTAAACAACTAAATTTTTATGAGTCAAGCTAAGTTAGTTAAAAGCAAATTTTTTTAAAGTAATGTTTTATTGCCGGTTGTTGCTGTATTTTCAATACCTGAATAAATATAGTTCATAAAACTAAAATTGTCAAAATTGTTTGCTAGATTATTTTGCTTAGACCAATTTATTTAAATTTTTTTATATTTCTTTTATTTACATAATATTAGTTCAATAGACAAGTTTCTTTTCTGTACCTGAATATTTTGATTATTTTGATGAAAATGTTTTATAAAAATTTAAGCTTTAATTTTTTTAATTTTATCTGAATTTATTATATTTTTAAATAATGAGAAGATTTTATGTATTTGTAATTTAAACTTTTGTCACAATGGTGTGCAGTTTTCGCAACTTTAACTTCTTCGCTAAAATACTGTTAAAATGAACATTAACTTCGCATATGTAAAATGTTTAATGCCTAACCCTTTATCACAAGGCCTGATACACATACAGATGCTTTTTTTTTTGTTTACTTTTAATACAGCCTATTCAAAAAAAAACAAAAAAAAACAAAGAATAATGAAAAAAAAGATTGCTGCACCAGCCCAAACCCACAGTCGATGCAGTGGCACACCTTTGCGGCACTAGGCTATATGAAAACTGTTGTATGTATCAAGAATCTCATGTTACTTCAGAGCAAAAAGTTAAGGTCACTCTTGTCATTCACATATCTTTTCAAGATCAATAAAAAAAACAGTTCACACTTGAATTAACTATAGACAGATTTATGCTTTAAATTTTCGCCAAAAATATGATTAAACTTCCAAGTTAACTTTAGCAGTGGCCTGAAAAGTGAGGGTTAAAGTAT
Organism: Hydra vulgaris; assembly: GCF_038396675.1. Classification (NCBI taxonomy): domain Eukaryota; kingdom Metazoa; phylum Cnidaria; class Hydrozoa; order Anthoathecata; family Hydridae; genus Hydra; species Hydra vulgaris. Next base: position 21,473,341 of record NC_088928.1, on the reverse strand, counting down.
CAATTTAACATGATTCAGATTTACAAATTATTATTAATTTTAATTTTTAAAATATTCAGTATATGTTTAGCTGTTTCAAAAGATTTAACACTTTTGAAAAAGATTGTATCAGCTTTAATCAAACCAAACAGCATTATAGATAACTTAGAGACATTTTCTGTTGTGTAAATAAAGCTTGTGTAAATAAAATAAAATTTATAACATAACTAAGTTTAGTTATACTCGTAATACAAGATTTACTGGTTTTAGTATCAGGAATCATTTTCTAAAATAGTAGACTGTTCCCATTACACAATATCAGCGAGAAATTTTTATTTACTTAAAAAAAAAAAAATTCTGCAAGTTTGATCAGATTGATTGACTTTGAGAAATTGATTTTAGAACTTGGCATGCTTTGCAATTGGTTATTTTTAGATCCATGCTTGTAGTCTGCCATTTTTCAAACACTGGATTATTAAACCATTCTTCTTTGAAATAAGATGCAATTTTAAGAAGAATAATGAATGTTTCAAGAAAACACTTGTTAGATACATTCTAGCAAAAAAATGGAATGTATGACCCAATTATGACTATTTATACACAAAGAAAAATCTTATAAAATTGTATTTATAATTAGTAGCGGTTTCACTCATACATTTTATAACATTTTTTTATACGTAATATAAATGCTGTTTTGTTTGGTTCATGCATATGTAAAGGACCAGAATCTAACTCTGCAAAGTTTTGGGTAATAATGAAATTCTAGTCTATAAGAACAACTACTAAAGCTACATGACTAATTTTGTTAAAACATATTTTATTTTTCTTCTTTAAACAATAGTAACCTAAAAAATGAAAAATATTTGTTATAAAACATTTTAAAACATTAAAATAAAAATAAAACAAAATTAAAATGACTCCCTGATTTCACTGATTTGATGCCGACCCTGTAATATTATTACAACTAATATAAATTAAAGTAAACAACTTTATGATAGAAACATATTATAAACTAATAATAATAAAAAATTGCAATAGCTAGTAAGCTAATTATTAAAAAAATTAATCAAAATTAAAAATATTCCCTGATTATCCTTTTTAAATTAATTTGGTGCCAATATTTTAAAATTATTACAACTATTTTAAATTATATATTAAAATATATTTATATATTATTAGTTTATGATATGTTTATATAATAAGATTATAACCTTATTATATAAACATATCATAAACTAATAATAATAAATAAAAATTGTAATAAAACTAATAAGGTTGTTGCTTTGAAGTTATCTGGTTTTTTGTTTAAATGAAAAATTACAAACATTTAAATAAACTTTATATTATTAATTTTTTTTTTTTAATTTAAAACTGTTTTTAATTTAAAACTTATTGAAATTAAAAACTATAAATATTTTTGCCTACTAAATTAAACTATAATTCAGTATATTACTATTAAATTACAGTTTGATTATTACATATAAACTAAAAATGGCTCTGTCTCACAATTTTACTTTATGTTTTACCCCAAACCACTTTCATTTTAAAAAGTTACCAAAAGGCAAATTTTGTTATAGTAATTTTAAAATTTTATAGCAGCAGTTATAATGAGCATTTTCATCACCAAATTTCCTTAGATAATAATTTTTCAGCTAACAAGATCAAACAAATCAAAGGTTATTTTTACATAAAAGAAATATTTCTTGAAAGCTAGTTATTTTTTATATCTTTTTTACTCCAAAACAAAATTGTGCATACCTTCCATGACCTTCTCCCCAGCAAAGCAAAATCAAATTAAACTTTCCATTTCCAGAATCAACTAAATTTCTTGTATATCTTAAAGTAAAAAACAAATGTCATGAGTACTTTTTTAATAACCAAGAAAAGTAATAAATACGTCTGATAACAAATAACAAATAAACTATTTAATAAAAAAATATTTAATACTATATAACATTAAATATTATTTTATTTATAATGAAATATGTAATATATAATATTAGAAGGTTTATATAATATGTAACATAAAATAAGAACATGTTAATGCTATTTATAGCATAACATAATTTAAATAAGTTATAAATACCTTAAAAATAAAAAAACTGAACAATAGTTATTTCTGCTTTAAAAATTTCATTCAGATAAATGTGTAGAACAATTTTGAGTTAAGTATAGATGTTGAGAAGTTACCTTAAGAATTTACTAAAACTTGTCCTTTTAAGAAACAACTAAACAATAGATTTTATTATTAATGGGTATCATTAGAATTTTGAGTAGAGTGATTATGAACTTTAACGATTTGATTAAATTAGTAATTTTTGTCAATAATTATTAGAGATTATTGATGCAGAGTTAAATAATTATAATACTATATAAAAACTATTTTATTTTTATGCAACTACCTAAAGTTTTGAAAAAAAAACAAATCATAGGTATACGAGGGAAATGCATTAAGTTTGTTTTTTTATTAAATTTGTGTGTTATATCGTTTGATATAACACACAAATTTAATAAAATTATTAATGAGTTATTAAGATTTTTGATTTCAACTATTACACCAAAACTTACTATTTTAACTATTACGCAAAAACTTATTTGTTCATTATCTCAAAATAATGTTTTTGGACTTTGAGCATTATCCTTGTATACCAACAAAATATAAGGGTGATGAATTTTATTGCATTTGTACTTTACAGTTGTATCATCATCATAATAATAATGATTAAAATAATCAACGTATAATCATGCATTAGTTAAACATACATCCATCTCATTATTATCCTCTATGTGTTTTCCAGGGAATACAAATAATATATATACAAAATAAATTTTTTTTTATTTTATTTTACTTTGTTTAATTGCCTTTAAAATGCTTTCTAGTGTCTGTCTAGGCCCAATATTATAGGTAAAAGTTTAGCTATTTTCAGTATATAACCTAACTTTGATAAAGTTAATTAGATATTCAACATTTTCAATCTTGTATGACATGTACTATAAATAATAAAAAAAAATTTTGTGATGTGCATAATAATTAACTTTGCTTTATACATTTATTATTAAAAAATTTATAACAATTATTTATACTATTGAGTCTAAATAATTAACTAAATTATTTTTGACTTGTCAAGCAATTAATTAATAAGTAAAGGATATTATATCTTTATAAACATAATAACATTTTTTACTGTCAAACATCCTAACGTACTAGACACATGTTGACATCCATAATTTCTATACGGAGATTATATGGATGTTCATTTATACAAATGAAAAAGAATGAAGAGAAACAAAGTCAAATAAGATTTAAGAATAATGTTTTCTAGCTTCATAAGTAATAGAACTCAAAATAAAAACAACATGCTCAGTTATATCATTGTAAGCTAAGTAGCAGTATTCAAAATAAATGCTAAGTAATAGTATTAAAAACAACATGTAATAATGCAATAAAAATATCATTACTGTCATAATAGTATTTAAAATAAATAACAAGATGTTAAAATTTTTAAATTTTGAACATTTATATAAACTGAATGACATTGTTGAATCATTTTCAATATAATGAGCATTTTTTAAATTTAAATTATTTATTGAGTACTCAGTTATAAAGTTACTTACAGCTTAGCCAACAAAAAGTAGTTAATTATAATAAAAGTTTTATTTATAGTAAAAAAGATATTTTGAAATTTTGCAAAAACTTATTTTACATTAAAGTATTGCCTTAATAAATTTAAATTGTATAACATACAAAGGAAGCAACAAAAAATTACTTTTTAAAAGAAAAAAAACAAATATTGAAACAGTGTTTTAGTATTAGTGATTAAAGTAAACAATTAATCTTCTGTAAAACTTAAAAAAAATTAACACTTAAGGTACTTGAAAAGTTTTTTTCTAGAATTTTACTGACTATGGCAAGTTCTTTTTTTGTGTGAAGGTTTTACAGATTTTTATATTTTAATTTGTAAAACTTCCAAAACTAAAGAAGATAAATTAATTTTATTTGGTATATTAAATTTTTTTTTGGAAAAAAAAAAAACAATAAAAAAAGAACTTATAATAAATAATAGTTTGAGTTTAAAAAAAAAAAACCCTTAAAAAATTGTTTATAAAACTAAAACATTAAATTATACTTTACCTGTAGTCATCAAAATGAGCATACTTTTTCCACTCAGGTAAATTTGATTGATAGGTCTCCATTGCGTCCTGAACTTCATCAACATTGACCTTTTCATGGTCAAATAACTCATTCAATTTTTCAATTAATTTTGTAAGTGTAAAACTGTTGTCTGGTTCATTCATTTTTTAATTTTTTTCTTCTTTCCTATTTCAAAATTAATTTGTTTTTTTTTAAATTATCATGCAATATTATTATTATATTTGTCCACAAACACATACTATAAGATACAATTACTCTTTATTACACTAAGGCACAATCTCTTTTACAATCTTTATTACACTAAGACACAATCTCTCTACATATGTTAATTTCTAAAAACTCTCTTCTAAGTTTATTAACCATACATACTTCGCACTCATAAACAGCACACACTTGTAGATACGTTTATAAAAATTAAAGTTATAAAAAATAAACATTCTAGTTTAAGCATTTAAGATGACACATATTTTTAAATTTTTAAAATATTAGTAAATGAACTTGATCAAATATTAATTGATATATTTCTGAGATTTTCCGAAATCCCATGAAGGATAAATTTTAAATAAATATTAATAATAGATTACTACAGGTTATTGCTTACTTTGAACAAAAAATTGTTGTATTATATATTATATATACTTTATATTGTATACGTATTTATATTTGTTACATTATAAAATAATAAATCTATCGTGAACCTTTAATATTAATATAATCATGCACACGCTTATACGCACATAGAAACACACGCTTAGTGATAACAACTGTTGATAACGTGAACTTACTACCGTAAACAATTCTCGCGATAATTAATGCTGAAATTGCAAGTAAATTAAAGTGCGAGACAGCAACTAAAGGTGAACGCTTTCATAAGTTTCACTTATTTATTAGCCAGCGCCATCTGTCTTACGATTGATAACCAGCATTTCAACTATGTAATTGAGGTTAAAGTATTTTTATTTTAACAAATATTTTAACATAAAACAAAGAGTAATGCTATTTACATCAAGACCTATCCTAACGCTACACTTTTTTAAAGTTTTTTATGTCTTTTTTATTAACAATATAGCTACTTTTAATCTCAACATACACCATACAAACTGTTTTAGTATAAAAAATTAAAAAACATTTTATAAAGTCATATCTTCCAAATAAGTAAAACTGTGTGTTACCTTAACTTACATTTTGCTACTGAAGTAATACAATTTGGATCAAATCGTTAAATATATACGTACACAACCATAGGTATGCGAATTCATACTAGTGACGTCAAAATAGATCAATAAAAAATAAATTACGTCGTTACACGTATGAATTTGCACACGAAAAGTTGTATCCTGGATTCCAATGTCGTAATGCTCATAGTTGATGAATTTGTATTAGGCAATAATAAAATGTTAATGTCTAAATAATTGTTTAGAAAATATGAGATCTCAAACAAAGGTTTACAAAATTATTCAACTATTATAAGCTACGCTCGCACCAAAGTCAAGTTTATTTAAACTTTTTTTAACATCGAAGAGGCAAAATAGAATAGGCAGCATCAGTGCCGCGGCTACTAGGTCCGAGGCCCCCCCTCCCCCACACACACACACAAAATCTATTATTGCCATATTTTATACACCCTCCCTCATCATGATACTCTTATACGCAACAGCCTGAAAATAATGCTATATATGGCATATTATTGTGCCATTTAAACTTTTCTTTATCAAACCTATGTTGATTTTTGTTAATTGTATATATCGCATAAGCTGAATATATTACATAAATTGTGTATGTTTAAGATGAAAACATTTTTTAAATAATAATTTATTTATTATTTTAAATAATGATATCATAAAAACATAGTCATAGCTCAATAAATCAGTGTAATGGTTGAAGACACATGTTCGAAATAAATAATAGTATTAAATAAAATATTGTAGTATTTGTCGCTATTTTATATAGCAAATAAAACATTTAGAATTTATCACATAGAACATTTTTATTAATTGTATTATTGTGTGTGTAACACACACACTCACACACACACTCACACACACACTCACACACACACTCACACACACACTCACACACACACTCACACACACACTCACACACACACTCACACACACACACACACACTCACACACACACTCACACACACACTCACACACACACACACACACACATATATATATATATATATATATATATATGTATATAAATATATATACATATATATATATATATATATATATATATATATATATATATATATATATATATATATATATATTTAAATAGCTTACTGTTTCAATACTTTATTTGATTGACAATGGATAACGATTAGGTGACTTGTACATTTAAGACACTTAAATCAGATTTAAATTGTTGCCAGGGATCTAATCCCGACTATTATTAATTAAAAAGTAATAAAAAATTGTTTAAACGAATTAACACCCACGCGTACGTATATTGTTTGCGTGAATGCACAAACAATACGTTCAATCAAAACTTAATCAGATTCGGAAAATTAACTTAATACAAAACAAAAAATAAATGAATAAATAATCTAATTTCCGTTAAAAATATTTTGAAAATAATAAATATCTAATTTAAGAATGAAGTGTAAAATTCTTGATGCATGCAACAACGGTGCAAAAAAAAATTAACTTTAGACGCGCTGCTCCAAAAATGTTGTAGACCAGTGGTAGACTTTAGCCAGATCGAATCGGTTCTCGCAAAGTTAAAAGTTATTAGATTTAAAGGACTGTCTGTGGGTAATAATTTAATTTTACCAAAAACTACCCCTTCCCTATCCTAAATCTTACTTTTTTAACGATACCTTTTTTTTGAAATATTTTGTTTCGTCATTTAATAAACATTTTACATATATATAACTTTCATACTTATAAACATAAATATATTATTATGTATATATTTATAAAAAATAAAATAAGTTTAAAATAATGACAGGAACAAGTAAAGTCTGCAGTCTAATTATTTAGTCCCTTTTATATGCGATTTTACAACAATTTTTCACGTGAAATAAAAAAAAAATTGATTTTTGAGAGTTTTGGAGCAATACATTTTGCGATAGAAACATAAATACTAAGTTTTGAAAGTTCTATTCATAAATAATAGGAGCTCTAATTTTTCAGAGATTTAGCATGGGTATATCTGTTTAAATTGCGTATTATTCGACAGGTTTGCTCGATTTATGCTATTGGGTTCTCGAACTCGCGAACCCAATAGCATAAAGTCGTGTTCTAAAAACAGTTTTTGTTTTCAGTAACGCAACGCAATAACAACGGATTGATATTCGGACATAAGCAATAGATTTTCAAAAAAACGCAAATGGTAGTGGGATTAATATTCGGACAAACAAACAATTTGACGTCACCAAAATGAACGCTATACACCATTTTACCTAAAGCAACGACACAAATCAAACGACTAATTCGAAGCCATTTCTAAAGAAATGTTGGGCTAATAAGCAACCAGAAAAAAAACTTGAACTTTTGGTTAAATGAGACTATCCCAATAACAAGCGTCGAGTCTGAGCCATCTTTTTCTGCTGCTGGATTATTTATGACAAAAATTCGATTTAGAAATGTCAATTTAATTAATACACCTATTTCCCATGAGGTTTTTTATATATTTTTTTACTTTGAGATCAAAGTATAAATCTCAAAACTTATTTTGTATTACTGCATTTAAAGAGCTATTTTTATTTTTTTGTAGTTCTATCGAATTACAATAAAATGAAGACGAGTATAATTAAGAGTACATTAAAGAGTCCATTAAAATTTATATCGATCATTTTCAAAAGATTTAATTTTACTATAAAAAATCTGATATAAATATTAAAAATAGAAGACTTTACAAAGCACTATTTAATGGAAAAAATATACATAATAAATCAATAAAAATGATTACAAAATTGACTCTGTAAATAACCAATCAATATAATCAAAATAAAATAAACTTTTAGTTTGATTTTATAGATAAGTTAATAGTAGAAATAAATATTTGTTTATAAAGTGAGATATTTTTCCATTTAATGTACAGCTTTTATTTTATTTTTATTTAAACAATATCGGTTAACTTTTCTGGGATAATAGTATTGCTTTTTTTACGCAATTCAGCTAATTCAGCTAATCAAATTTGCATACCTTAACGTCAACTTTCTTTTTTCATCAAATGGCGAATCATTTTTTGATCTTTGAGGTATTTAACTTCCAGATATGGAGCAAATTCCAAACGTTTGTATGTTTATACTAATTTCAAATAAAAATACTTCGCAAAAATTGCAATAATTGGAGCCTGGGAACAAAAAAACCCTTAACTTTTTCCTCCCTCTCTCCTCTTTTCCTTATTTCAAACGTGAGTCACAAATTGATAAAAAAATTTTGTACTATTTCCAATTAAACTTATATCCATCGATAAATTTTAAATTTAATAGTATAACTTTTCAGCTTTTCAAATTTGTAAACCTTCAATTTTAGGGGGGTTCAAACTTTATAGGGTCATATTTTTTAAACGCTGAAATATTATAGAATGAAACTTTAAATTTATCGATTAACTTAAGTCTAATTGAATAAGTCTAATAGTACAAAAAATATTTTATCAATCTGTTGCTCTCACGTGTGGGGACAGGGCAAGGCGAAAATTTTGGGGCTTTTTTGTTCCCAGGCTCCAATCATTGCAATTTTTGCAAAAAGTCCTTATTTGACATAAGCATAAAAATATAAATAGTTAGAGTTTGCTCCATGTCTTTTTTAGTTTTTGAAATGGCTCATGCTATCTCAAAGTAAAATGCTGGATTAATATAATATAATATATATGAAGAGTACACGGGAAAAAACGGCATAGTCGCATTTAAAAAGTTTTAAGAAAGTATTTATGAATCATTTATAAAAGTCTTTGTATAAAGTTAGGAAAAAAATTTTTTTTAATAAAAGTTACAAATGTTTTATTAAAAATGTAAACTTCAGATAAATTAATCAAGAAATAATTTTTTCTAATTTACTTCTATACTTCATATGAAAACTTTTATAAATAAATAATATATACTTTCTCAAAACTTTTTAAATGTAAATATGCCGTTTTTTCCCGTGTACTCTTCATATGTGTGTGTGTGTGTGTGTGTGTGTGTGTGTGTGTGTGTGTGTGTGTGTGTGTGTGTGTGTGTGTGTGTCAAATCCTGCGTTTTACGGAACCAATTTTTGTGCTAAAATTTTGTTCCACGTCTTTAGAACTTTGCGTTTTGGCAGTATGGTAGGGTTGTGTTTTGTAGCATTGTAGCATATTTTTTTAGAATTATATGTTAACTTAAAAGTATTTTTAAAAGAAGAATAGTCAAAATTTTTTAAAAAGTATTTTTTTATTATATCGATGAACGTTAAAATGTTATTTATTTATATCACTGTGTTATACTTCTTATGTTTAGTTGAAGATATGATCTTTTTTTTTTCTATCCTGTTCTTTTTTTTAAGTTTATACATTTTCTATGCATATGCCAAATTTAAAGAGTTTATTTTGAGTAGCAGATACTCTATTTTTACACTTTTGGTACAAAATTTTGTTTTTCCGACTTGGAAAGGAGGGAGGAAGGAGGAGGAAGGAGGAGATTGAGGAGATTAAGGAGGGGGGGGGGAACGATGGAGGATGTTTAATACTTTAATAAGCCAATAATAAAAAATAAAAAAGTCTTTTTTGTTTATACTTTATAAATGTAATATTTATAAAGTATAAATGTATCACAAAATCATTATATAGAAAAACCACATAAACTTTTTAATAATATTTACTATTGGCTTATAAAAACGAATATAAAATATCCTCCAGGAACCATCCCCCCCCTTCCTTCACCCCCAAACCAATGTTTTATATATAATATATTATTATAATATATAAAAAGAAGTTATCTGATTGAATTGCACGGAAAACTTGTTTTAAATATAATACATGTTACTTTTAGTAAAAGTAACATGTATTATATTTAAAACAAGTTTTCCGCGCAATCCAATCAGATAATTTCTTTTTTAAAAGGCTTTATAATTTATAATAACGTAATATATTCCTATTTTATGTATATATAATATATCATATATTCAAGGGAGGATCCATAGAAGGAACGATGGGGGCGATCCCCCTCCCTTAAAAAGTTTTGAAAATTTTTATTTTTGTAAATTTATCTATTAAACACAGCACGTTGTTTGAAAACGAAAATAATGTCTAAATAAAATTACAATTTTAATAAAATTATGTGGTGCAAATTTAAAATTGTGTGATTATTTGCATACAAATCATTAATTTTGAAAATCGCCCCCCTCATCCTTACTAAATTGTCTTCATTTTCTAAATCGGAAAATATTTAAAATCGCACCCCTTACAACATGGTCTGTATCCGCCCTTGCATATATTAGTAATATATAACTGATATTTGTTTAACAATATATAGACATATATTATGTTTAATATTATTGGGCAAAAATGTATCAATATAATGCATATAAATTCTGTTTAAAATAAAATATCATTGGATATTAAAAAATAGTTAATTGGATATAAAAATAGTTTAATGGCTCAAAATGCAATCGTTAATGGCAAATGTCTCTATCAGTAAATATCGCAGACAGTGCTTATATCAGTTAGTTAATTTAGTTTTGTAATATTATGTAATATGTATTTTACCATAAAGTGATTTGCTAAAAAAAAAGTGAAAAGTAAAAAAAATTTTTATTTCAATTTATAAATAAAAGTATTGTATGTCTTAAATTTGTGTTTTAAATTTAATATCTCTATACATTACAAAAAACCTCGCACACACACACACACACATGCTCACACACACACACACACACACACACACACACACACACACACACACACACACACACACACACACACACACACGAGACTTATAAGTATTATAATGTAATGGATCTCCGTGTGTTACATATTTAAAAGTTTATTTAAAAGTTGAATTTATTGCGTTATATTTAAAGTTCTCATAAATAAACAAAAGTTAAACTATTCCACTCTTACATTACAATACTTAAAATTCTCATGTGTGTCTGTGTATAACTTCACATTGATTATTTTTGTGACTGTTAAAAAAATTATAGAAACTTTGTTGTTAATGTTTATTGTTAGTAGAAACTGTTTATTGTTACTAAAATTTATTGTTAATATAATGTCGTTTGTAATAAAAATGTCAATGATGATATTGTTAATAAAAATATTGTTAACAATAATAATATTGGTAATAATAATATTGATAATATTCATTTTTTGTAAATATAAACTTTGTTTTTGGTATCTATAGTATTTTAAATATAGGGCTGATCAGTATAATAAATAATGACACCCATGATGTGTCAGAAAATTAAAATTTGTACAAATAAAGATTTCTAAAAATTAATAAAATTTCTAAAAATAAAAAAATAGAAAAATAAAATTTCTAAGAATAAAGATTTTAATTTGTTTCTTAAACAACTGGAACATTTTTATATTGTACTTTTACACTTTTCATTTAGAGTAGTTTTTAATTGATATTAAAAACTTAGTTACTGATCAATCATTTGTTATAAAAGGTATAAAGTAGTTTTAAGACGTATAGCATTTTCTTTTTATTGCCACATTATCCAAATGTTAAGTGTTTATCCACATAATAACTTTTTTAGATAAAATAGCCCCAACATGTTGCTTGCACTTTATAAAGCATTTAAAAACATTTAGTTGATAGTTTCATATTGCCTTCTGATTCAATTCATTCAGTGTAGTAATCATAATAGTTTAAAAAAAATCACAACGCACTCTTTTTTTTTCTATTTTTGAATCCTGAACCTTTTTTCTTGAGTTAACAAATTAGTTTTCCAGAAACGAATCACTATTAAACTTAAACAACGAACACTCTCTGAAAAAAAAGCTAAAAACTACAATAATCAAATTAAACAACTAAGGAATTTTTTTAAATTTGAATAAAGAAATAAATAAATGTAACTTAACTTTTAATACAAATCGATTAAAAAAATATTATCAATAACAAGGTATATATGTAACACATGCATATATACCATGTATGCAACTGATTTTTTATGTGTGTTACACATCCAAGAAAAAGGTACTCGATGACATGACTGACTTAAGTCTTCTGCGAGCTTCATATGACTACAAATAAGTAATTCTTTTTATCAATCTTACACAAATTTCGTTTTTTATCATATTTATACACTAACATTATTTTGAAATGTGGTAAACAAACTTATAGTGAAACATCTAAACACTCCTCCAAAAAATCAGCAGATTTATTTTTATTGTATTTCTAATTTTAATTGGAGTAATATAGAGATATATTTCTCGGATTATTTTTACGTACATCATATTGTTGTAATTGGTATTTATTTTATTCATGTCTCGGAGTTGTAAGCAACTATATATTTTTGTATTTCGTATATTTCGAACTTTATATTTATGGTTTATATTTGTATATCTTTACTGTCAATCAGTGATTGGTTACTTGTAATTACTTTGTAGTTGAAAATAAACAAGTATAAAAAAAAAAAAAAATTTGTGTGACAGCTGCACCTTTTTCTCTCTGTCTACTTTTGTTCAAGAGGTTAGATCGAGTTTTGATAAATTTGAAAAAGAAGCTATGATATTTGTGGGCACTGACAAGTATTCTGCTGACCAGAAACGAAGAAGAGTACGCAAACGCCAGCATGACGAATTGGCATCTATTGAGGCATTATATCAGAATTCACTGGGAGAGAAAAAATAATTGCTGAAGTAAATGTCATCATGGGTTGGCTTTTAGCTGAGCTTGAAAGACGGAGGCAAGTTTATACTTTACTTCTCTCTCGTTTTGGATTTCTTGTTCGTCGTCCAGATATGGATTCTGTTGCAATCACAGCGCACGCCCAAGAACTTTTATAAATCTACCTAAATGAAGTGGATTTATATATTCCAAATGAATGTTTGCATTTCAAGAGCTTTATTCCTAGTTCAATTGAAATTGGTACCGGTGAAATCAGAAAACCAAATCATCTTGATTCACTTCTGGTTATTCGATCAAAGAAACTTGAATCCACATTTCCTAATGTCGACGTTGTTCTAAGTATGTTTCTCTCTGTTGCTGTTACAAATTGCACCGGATAAAGATCTTTTTCAACTTTAAAATGGGTAAAGAATTCCTACAGGTCTAATAATGGACAAAATCGCCTGTCAGCTCTAGCATTTCTTCAAATTGAAAATGTACTTTTAAAAGAAATTAATGTGGAAGATATAATTGAATGATGTGATAAAGCGTTTTAAATATATGTAAACCAAAGATGTGATTGTCACTTGCTTATTTTTTGGATTAACTTATTTTAAACATCTATCACACTAATTTGTAGGTTATTGTTCTGATGCAGTAATCTTTGTTAAGCAAGCCATATGAAAAAAAATTGCGTTTAAATACTGATTTTTTCGAGGAAGAAGAGTGAAAGGCTGAAGAGTCTACAATCATTATTTTGCTGGGGGGCCAGGGTGAACCAAAGACGGGCCTCGTTAAAGTCTACCTTTAGTAGTACCAATTACCCTAGTAAAACAGTTTTAACATTGTCCGAATATGTAAAGTATTATCTACCAAAAGTAGTAATCCTTTATCTTCCACAGGTGATACTTCAGAGTTGCAAAATAAGTACAACTAGTAATGTGACTTGCAAAATGGTACCCGCAAGTGGTGGGACTTGCAAATTAAGTACAGCTATACTGGTATTTAATGATATAGGAGAACACCGAGGCAAGATAATTTTTCGTATAATATATAAAAACTCGCATAACAACTTAACAAAAAAATTTAAAAATAGTTAGAAACAAAACTGTATTTATATCTTGTATTTTAAAATAACAGTTGTTTTTCTTCAAATATTGCAGTTCAACAACACCGAAGGGCGTGGGACACGTGCCCTACCCCAGCCCCTACTTTTTTATAGAGGACCTTTTGTTTTTTGTTTTTATTTAACAATTTTCAAGATGTGAAAAACTTTTTTTTTTTAAATGCAAAAGTTAAATTTTTTCTTTGTTTTATATCGAAGATATATCAACAACTGGACAGCAAATTTAATTTATTTATTCGCTTATTGAACAATAAAGTAACCTTCGAATTTGTGAATTCGTAGTTTAAAAACCAAATCTTTTGTCACCCTTTTTTAGTTGATGTCGATGGTTTAGGCAATAGAAATGAGCTAAATCTAAAGAACTTAATGCAAAAAAAATATTGTTTTGAAAAATATGAATCCAAAAAAAAAATCTTCAAACTCTTAACTACACAATTGAGTACAAAAAGAAAGAAAAATCTTTGAGAATAATTTTGAAGTAAAAATTAAAGGGCAAGCTTATTTCCTCTTCGAAATTTAGTTTTACAACAATTTATCTTGAATTATATATAGTAGGTGAATAATAAAATATATATAAAGATAAAGACTATTAACTAACCGACTATTCTGGAAACTTTTCAAAACATGAAAATTCTTCTTCAATAGATTATGTAGATTACATAATCAAGTTAAACAAGAAATTTCTACTTTTATTATAAATTTGGTTGCTGTTTCAAGCATCAACAAAATAACATTAACACTATTCTAACTCTAAGATTTTCTTACGCATAACTGTCAGACAATGACCTTTTTTTATTAACTATCTTATTATTTATATATTATTATAGTTATCTATCTATCTATCTATCTATCTATCTATCTATCTATCTATCTATCTATATATATATATATATATATATATATATATATATATATATATATATATATATATATATATATATATATATATATATATGTATATATATATATACTTTTTTTATATTTAGTATATTTACTCTAAGATTACGTCAGTCTGTATTACTTATTCAAGGACAAAGCAAACGATTCAGTTTAAATAATGTTAACGATTAACTACGTGTTTTGAATTATTGATGTCTAAAAACTGCGGAAACTGTTGTAAAATTAGTAGCGTACGTTTTGATCACGTCAAGTTGTTTGCATCTCCGAATATCAATTCCACAACCACTAGTGTTTTTAAGAAATTCATTTGTTTCTGTGCAATGTTTGTCCGAATATCAATCCCAAAATGCCTTACGTTTCTGAAAAAAATTTAATTTTCAGAACGCAGACGGCTATTGAATTGTTTAATCCAGTTAGTAAATTTTTATGCTTGCAATACCTAATTGTTTCGGCTCAAATAAAAAATTATCGATCGTCATTAATAAACCATCATCAATAAAATAAAATTGCATTAAATTTTTTAATTATTTGTTCCAAAGTTTGATATTTTGATTTGATTAGTAAAGCTTTTTTTTTCTAATATACCAATAATAGACACGCTCAATAAAACTCAACGCACCTACAAAGACAATAAACAAAAAAAGGGAGTCGGATAGAATAAATAGGCTATTTTTTTTTAGTGTGTTGTCTAACCGTTGTTTTTTAAAACCGCAGCTAAGCTTACTTTCAAAAGCCCTTAGTGCAAACTTGTTGCAGAATCATCTATGAGCACAAGTCTGCATTAGTGTAAACTAAAATAAGTCATAAATGACTTATTTTAGTTTACACTAAAACGTTTTTTTGGTGTATGGTTTTTAAACAAGTACTTTTTAACTTATTAAAAACAAAAAGTACTTTTTAACTTATTAAAAACAAAAAATAAAAGAAAATGTAAAGGTAAAAGATAGATTCCTCCGAGGAAAATAATGAAAACTTTGTATTCAAATACCAACTCAAAGATGCAAATATTTAATTTGAGAGTAATGCTACTCAATGTTGTTTAAAAAGTTTGATTTGGATCAGTTCTTTTTTCACAACATTACTGTTGACGCTGAAGATCCTTTGAGGGAAAATCTTAGAAAGAGTGATGAGATTACAACATATCTAGATAAGATATCTTCAGCAGAAAAATTGGTTGATGCACTTGGCCAATTAGCGTTTACGTATAATCACGCTTTAGCAAAACTCTACAATTAGATTACCCTTACAAACTTTTGCTGTTGAAAATTTTCA
Organism: Hydra vulgaris; assembly: GCF_038396675.1. NCBI lineage: Eukaryota > Metazoa > Cnidaria > Hydrozoa > Anthoathecata > Hydridae > Hydra > Hydra vulgaris. The sequence continues at coordinate 21,457,162 of NC_088928.1, read as the reverse complement.
CTTTAGCAGGTTTCCTAATATTGACACGAGGGAGGTCGATATAGGAATTTAAAATTTTGAAATTTTGCTGCTGAAATTTTTACTTTATCCAGTGGGCATTGGACGTCCTAAGACGTCCAACGGACGTCAAGTGGACATCTGTTAGACTTTCGATGCCCACTGGGTAGCAGGTTTCCTAAAATAGAAACAGAGAAGGTTGATACAGGAAGTAAAAAATTATATGGGATGTGTCAAATTTGTCTGTGAATGTGTAACATTTAAGGGTATGATATGTAGAAGGAAGTTTTTACTAAATCAGAAAATCCTCTTAAATGGTGCGGTGCGGATAATCTTTCGGTAATTAAAAAGTTGAATTAATTTGATGAAAACTGATTGACGACAAATTTCAGATTTGTTTAAGAAGATTTTACTAAGCTGCTCAACCTACTTCAACAGGATTAGTTTAGCAGCTGTGTGGGTCAAGTTGAACTTTGAATCGTTTTTAACAATAAATGATTAATTTTTATTATAATGAAAGGTAATTAGCAATATACAGTATACTAGACACGCTTATAAGCATGTCTATAACCTTTAAACTTTTAAATTTATATACTTTAATGACGCAAGTAAAACTTGATTAAATATTTTACAATTATCTTGTTTTATTAAGCTTTTTTGAATTTAATAACTATTTTGGCGAAAAATATTATGTAGATTGCAAAATTTGTGAATTACTTTTTGTTAATTTTGTTGAAAAGATATATATATATTTTTATGATTTTTTTTTCCAAACAACTTCTTCCAATTTAAAATCTTTGTTATTTTTTTTTTTATTTAAGTCTACTGATTAAGTTTTCTTCATGTTTTTTTTAAACATATGTAGAAAAAGTCATTTACAGTATAAACTTATTCACACTGACTTATATGTTGATTTTAATAAACAATTTGCTTTAAAGGTTTTCAAGTTTTGAGTAAATATAAAAAATATATATTTATATATTTTTAATATTTATTTTCAATTTTCGCTAGACATTTATTAATAAATGTCTAGCGAGACGTGTTTCTTAAGATAGCTGACTGGTTTTCTTGTTCAACAGTAAAAGTTTTTTAAAGTATAACAATTTTGACATCCACCTTGCATTGTGCCTCGTATAATAAATCCAGAGAAAATCATTTTGCTCATTACTTAGATACAACAATGTTGTTTGACTGATTTCCCTATAATCACGTGTCTCATTGTTTCTTAGCAAAGAACTGCAATGAGATTTCTTTTTGTTTATCAAAGACTGTGAAGTTTGAAGGATGTCAAGGTTGTCAATAGTTTGTAAAATTAGAATTTCAAAGTTTTGTTTAAATCTAAAAACCAAACAATGCAGTCATTATTTTAAAGCTTATAATACTGATTACAGCTTAATTTCAAATATTAAATGACGTAATATTTTACTAAATAACTTTTGTAACATTAAGATTTGAATGATTTTTTAACTTTTTTTGAAATATTTTGGAACTACTTTAACAGTAAAAGTTTTATAGAGTATAACATTTTTATAAAGTTTTATAGAGTTTTACAACATTTTCACATTCACCTTCCATTGCGCAAAGCGCCTGGTTTATTAAATCCAGAAAAAAAAAACATATTGCTCAATACTTAGATACAACAATGTTAATTGAACGAGTTTGCTATAATCACCTCTGTTGAAATTTTAAATCATTGCTTATTGCTAAAGATTGGTGATAAGCTTTTTTTTTGTTTGTCAATTGTATGGCAGCGCTGGTAAACTCATTAATGTTATACCTGAAAATCCTCAAAAATATTTTTGAAATCAGGACCAATTTAAACTGATTTGATTATATTAAATTTGTTGAATTATCAATTTGTAAATTATTTATTTGTTTCTAATATTGCATCAATTGAGAACTCGAACAAATTTTGTTTTATAGCTTTCTGAAAGAAGTTTAGAAAACCTTTTTTTCTAACATTTTTGTTGTCAAGAGAACCCGTTAACTTCTTTTCCCAATGAAACTATAAACAACTTTTTTAGATTTCCAGAAGCTTTTTATATCATAGTTACAATTGTCTGCATACAAATCGTCCATTTTGCTCCAAAATGAATTAAAGTAAAAAATGCAAGAACAAAAATATTGATTAGACTTCCAAATTAAAATTTTGTTACACGAAAAGGAAGTAAAATTGATAGAATGAAACAAGAAACTTTTACTTAAGTCAATATAAACATGTATATATATGTGTGTGTGTGTGTGTGTGTGTGTGTGTGTGTGTGTGTGTGTGTGTGTGTGTGTGTGTGTGTGTGTACGTAACACAAATTATTGAGTCATCGAAGTTCATTTATATCATGATCAAAAAAAACTTTACCTGTTTTATTAAAGTGTTGTTAGATCTTCTCAAGATATTTGATTGCGAATCTTTTTTCTTCATGAAATCTTTCTTGTTCAGCAACTTTCCTATCATGACACTTTTTTCTACATGGCTAAGTTTAAGATCAACTGAGCTCATGAATGGCTTTCTTATCAGACATCATGCTGATCAGAAATTTTTTTTATTTTATGAATCAACCAATTCATCTACCATACTTTTTGGCCAGAACCTCATTGTTTTTGTAAGCTTGTAATCCGAAGAAAACATAAAAGAACTTGACAAGATTCTTGTATATTTTTCTCAAATTTATTAGGAATGTTTCTAGTATAAATATCTAAGTCTTTTGATTTAGCCATTTTACTCACCTAACTAATCAATATTTAAAATTTTATATACTATCTAAAAACAAGTTTGAAATAAGTTATTAGTGTGCTTGTAAAATGATTACAAAATTGACCACAATGTAATATAAAGTAAAAAAAGCATTAATTAATATAATACCCCAATCAACGTTCTAGTAGGTTAACACCGGTAATGACAAGTTTCTTCTGATTATGACAAACTTTGAAAATCTGTTTCAATTTTCAAGCTTCAAATAAAATCTGTTACTCCTAAACATTGTCCAGTTTTCTTCAAATTTTAGAATCGTACTATTTACGCTTAGTAAGAACCAACATATCCTCCTCTAACCAAAAAAATTCATATTAAATGACACATAGTTTGCATACCGCATTACTAAATTTTTTTGATTTCTTATAGTTCTATGGTTTCTAATGCTAATTCTTTTAATTTCCTGATAACGTTTTTTTTTGTGAACATATTCACATCCAATAAGGCTGCAAACAAGCACTATTAGAAATAGAAGATACTTGAGGAGAAAAGATAAGGTTTTTGAAGCTAGATAACGATTAACAGAAGATTGCACATTATATGAGTCAGGAAAACAAGATAAAGGAGCCAAATTCCAAAGAACTGATAATCAAGGAAAAAACTAGACAATTAAGAAGTTTTGGAGCACTTAGGAACAGCAAAAGGATGAGACTTAAATAAATAACGAGTAAGACGAGAATGAGTTTTAGTAGATGACACAAGAGCTAGCTTTTTAGAGCAGCGCATGTTAGAGTATTTATAGATGTGAAGTGATGGTTGAGGGTTGGCTGCAAGAGCAGCACTAACTATGTTTACAATGCCCTTTTGCACCTTTTCTAAAACATAAAGGGCATCGTTCAAAGATTTGTTCCAGATATGGCAACAATATCCATACAAGGACGGATTTAAGATTTATAGAAGTAAAGAATAGAATACGCAGTAAGTATTTGACGAGCACGATAAAGAAATCCAACCTTAGCAGATGCTAATTATGCAAGTGATATATGGTTTCCAAGAAAGATCGGAAGTCAAAGTTAATCCTAAAAGATGACGGATAGATGATTCATTGAGTACATTATCGTTCATATATAGAAAATTGCGATAACGATTTGCTGAAAAAAGTTGAGTTTTATCTGAAATACAGTTCATCAGCCACTGAATGCTCCATGCTATAGCAGAATTGAGATCATTTTCAAGTTCAAATACCTCCTCCAAGCAATCAGAAAGTGTTTTCTTCTTATCAAGACAAAAATAAATAGTAGTATCATCAGCAAACAATACCACCTTAAATGTTAGAATTTCTAGGAGATTGTTCATGTAAATTTAAAAATGTATAGGGCCGTGGATAACACTTTGAGAATTCCCTGAAGTTACAGAAAATAAAGAAAAGTGTTGTCTATCAAGGAAACCTTTTTCTTCAATAATCAATGATAAGTGATTCAATAATTTAAAAGATGTTACCTAATACACCGCAAGAAGAGTGCTTATGGAATAGACCAGTATGTCAAACTTTATTAAAGACTTTAGAAATGTCGAAAGCAATAGCCTTATCCTCTCTGTATCTACCTAATCTCGATAAAATCTACCAGTTATTGCTGTTAAAAAATATGTACTGGAACGAGAAATTGAAACCAATATTGATGATAAGAAAGTAAGTTACTAGTAGACCCAACAACACATGGGGAGAGGGCCGGGGGGCCTTAAAGACCTTTTTTCAGAGAAAACTCTGGATATAAAGGACTTTTTTTAGAAATAGACGATTGCGCTCTCCACTTTAAAACCCATGTCGTCGGCCATGATTAGATTTAAAATAGGAGATTATTGATCTCTTATTTTAAATAGTCTTATGATAGAAAGAAGACTAATGGGAAGGTAGTTAGACAAGTTAGGTTGCTCCAAAAGTTTTGAAAATAGTTATAACAGATATCGCATTCTATCAGACTATAATACAAGACACTGATAAGCACTTGTAAAATAGTTTTAGAGGTATACATAACAGGTCCGAAGAACACTTCTTCAAGATTAAAAGGGGTATGTTGCCCAAACTATAAGCTGTAGAAGAATTTAAGCAGGAATTTACATTAGATACAGAAGCTGGAGTAGTACAAATGTCAAGTAATAGATCAACCTGTTTGTAGGCTAGTTCAAGTAGGATGTATTTAGTGGAACCAAGAGATAAGATTGATGAAAAGTTTATAACAAACATTTCAGCTTTTTCATTAAGTGAGGTAACAAAATCTGAACCATCAAGAGAGGTATAAAAACAAGTCATTTCACCTCTTTTGCATGGTTAATTCTTAGGTTACAAGATTTTGTACCTTAGGAATAACGGGCTTTGGCGCTAGATAAAGCCTTTTTACAATTGATTCTAGCAATAGTAAATAAAAGTCTGTTTTCTCGAGAATTGTTTTAGTGACAGATACGGAGGTAATGGTTACTATTGGAAATTGAAGCATCACAATGAGAGGAAAACCATGGAAAAGAGTGAGGCTTGACTTGGAATTGTTAAGAAAAAATAAAATTCTACATACCAGCCTGAATCCAAGAAGTTACATAAGAACCTCTTTTGTTAGCAGGAAGACGAAAGATTTCTACCTAAGGACCATCACAAAAAAATCACGGAATTAGTACCAGTCAGCTTTAAAGTAGTTTTAATAGGTACGATTAAAGGGAATTCTGATGATGAATAAAATTGGTAATAGTTTTAGAGAGATCAAACCGAAATCAGAAGCACTTAAGGGTAAATGTACGAAAACTTAGCACTGATAAGGATCAGAAATAAGATATAAGTTGAGTAGAGAACGTAAATGATTCTGGAAAGTGAGTTGGAAAGTTGACTATTTGTGTTAGAGTTTGAGAAAGGCAAAAGTTGTGGGCCTTAACAACTGCAGAGTCAATGCACTGACACTAGAACCAAGCCATTTAGTGCAAATAATAAAACATTTCAATATTAACGATATTGGCTGAATGTTAAAAATAAAAAGAGTTCAACGTAATCAAAAATAACATCAAAAAGAGTGCAGTCTTGAGCTGAAGGAGAGCAATATAGAACAAAAAAAAAAAAGCGATAGGATGAAGGAGTTCTAAACGAAAGCACATAAAAGGTAGTTGTGGATTTAAACCTAGTTTTCAACAAAAGGGTGAATTCTGTATGTAAATGTCTAAGCCAAGCATATGACTATTGGAGTTTTTACAAATTAAAGGAAGATAACCATCATCACTAAGTTCACAAGAGGAGATTGCTGAACTCAAATTAGTCTCACAAGGAGCAAGTTAGAATGGTAAACTTTGCTACAATCAAGGTCATTATTCATGCGTAATATTGCACTGTTTGTACTCTGATACTTTACAGCTGTAAATGAAATCAGCCTTTATGAGAGCTACGACAGAGTTCGGGAGATCAGCGGCTTCAGAACCATAAATCTGAGTTTTAGAGCTGTGATCTCATTAGACGATAATAGAATTTATCTAATAAAAAAATAGAAGTTGTTTAGTAAACAAAAATAGAGACAAAGCAAAATGAGTCAAGAAGATGAGTCAAGAAAATCCAGCATATAACATCCTAAACTGGAAATAATGTATTAATAATATATCTACGCTAGCCTAATGAATAAAGATTTTTGATGAAATTGGAATAAAAGGAGATTCCATTACTAATTTTTTGGTGCTTATCTCGATAAGAACGTTACTTGGAATAAACTCATTAATTATGTAAGGAGTAAAGTCGCTACCGACAATTTCTCCACACTTGCTTTGTATACTTCTCTTGCTACCTTCTGTGAGTTGGGTAGAAACTTTTATCCTTTTCCAAGTGCTTCTTTTTCTTCTTTTGTCAGTACTTGTTTTATCAGCATGTTTGTTATTATTTTGTTGGAAAGTGTTGTCAGCATTCTCACCTTTTCATTGTCCATCCATCGTTTAAAGTCACTGTCATAAAAAGGAGCATTTGGTTTTAACTCCAAAATATTGCTTAAAATTAGGGATACAGTATCGAAACTTCATCTAAAGTAACTTTAAATTTAAAATACTCAAATAGCTAAAAAAAAAAAAAAAAAAAAAAAAAGTAAAATAAAATAAAACAGGGAAAGGAGTTATTTGTGCAAACTACTCATTCATTTCCACTCCCCCTTCCCCTCCCACCCCTCTAAGTTTCTCTAAAAGTATAAACATGTAATTTTTTATGAAAAAATTACACTAAGTTTTTTTTTTATAAATACTTTTAAAGTTTCGCTGGAATAGTTATATTACTTGGACTGTACCAAAACTTTAAACAATTTTTGGCTTTGTTCTCCCCTCAGCTAGTCTATTTCAGTTCCTCGTTTATTGTAATCATTATCAACATCTACATTTATATTAAAGTTTTTATTAAATTGATCAATACCGATGTCATCATCAGATGTGTCATCATTTTCTGTGTTGCTTGTATTTACGTGTATCTTTTTTCAAAAAAAATTTAAACTATCTAATACTAGTCTTATACTATAAAACAAGTATTATAAACGTATTATATATGTATTATAAACCTAAATGTATTATAAAGCTAAAATTGTATTATTTTCAAAAATAAGGATTCTAGATTCAAAATTTTTGCGAATAAACAATTTTTAAGGATCGCTACTCATAATCAATTATGAATAGTAATCCCTAAAAATTGAATATTCGCAAAACTTTTGAATCTAGCATAGTTATTTTTAAAAACATTCCAATATTCGCTTAAGAAGCTCATTATAAGTATATAAAAATCTCTTTGTAAATCATCAAATCAAAAAATAACATAGCAAAACATGTTCATACCATGCAACTCTTAAACAGTCTTGAAAAAGCCGGACGCAAAACTTGGACGATAAAACGTTTCCGTAAAGGCCGGACTTAAGCATTATATATAAATTATTAGAATTTATCTTTTATGGGACTCTATTTTTATTGTTTCATATTATTAAAATTTATCCTTCATGAGATTCAAGTAAATTTCAATAAATTTAGAGTAACAGTATACAAATAATATAAAATATATACAATACATACTACTATTTTTTTTTACAATTTCTACAATGCTTACAAAAAGTATATATTTTTTCTAAAGTCAGCAATAAAATGTAGCTATTCGATTATTCTATTATATATAGTTTTTTCATTATTAATCTTTATTTAGAATTTATTCATCGTGGGATTCTGGAAAATCTTAGAAATATATTAATTAATATTTGATCAAGTCATTTACTTATATTTTAAAAATTAAAACATGTGTCACCATACAGAAACTAGTATATACATGTATACAATTAAAAACTTTGATCTTTGTAAGCATATGTACATGTGTGTGGGCTGTTTGTGAAAGTATTAGACGTGCATGATTGTTAAAACTTGTTTGCGTGCGTTTGTCACCATAGAAACTTGTTTGCGTGCGTTTGTGGGAAATTTGTTATAAAAATATTGAATTTTAATTATAAAAAATTTTAAAAGAATTTTAAAATAGGAAAAAAGAAAAAAATTGAAAAATGAATGAACCAGACAGCAGTTTTACACTTACAAAGTTAATTGAAAAATTGATCGAGTTATTTGACCATGAAAAGGTCAATGTTGATGAAGTTCAGGACGCAATGGAGAAATATCAATCAAATTTGCCAGAGTGGAAAAAGTATGCTCATTTTGATGACTACAGGTAAAGTGTAATGAAATATTTTAGTAAATTTAAAAAGTAAAAAGTAAAAAACCTTCAAAAAAAACTTGCCTTAACCATGAATGTTTTTGAAAAAACTTTTTATTGACTTTATATGCTTGCTGTTTTTTTTTTGTTTTATTTTGGAGTTTTACGAAAGGCCTAGGTTTGAATGCAAGAAGCAAACTTGAGTAAATTTCGACTTGAACTTTAAAAACTTATTTTTTCACGTAAGACTTTTAAAAAAAGGTTTGAGCTATTTGATAAACACAACTTATAAATTTTAAGTCCGAACTTGAGAATGTCAGACTTGAAAAGCTAAAGCTGAGCTTTCTTTCGTTTTTTTATCTACTTAATGAAACGAGATTAGGAATGGAAAAACAGTCGCGCGAGCATCCGTAGTTTAAATTTAAATTGTTCAGATCTGTACTCACGTTTTTTATTTATTAAAAAAAAAATACTTTCCAACAAATAGTATTTTAAAGCAAATTTAACATATTTTTTGAAATAGTACATCTAAATTTATACTTTTGAGTAATAAATTACAAAAATATATTTGACTAAATTCCATCTCCTATAACATAGAAAGGTCGACGAGCATCAAATTATATGATAGCTAAGTTAAAAAAGATTATTAAATTGTAAACACTTCCAGGTCTTAAAACATAAATAGATAAATTTTTTATTGAAGCATCTGCAAAGACCTGACAGTTTAACGAAAAATATTCATTTCTGTTTAATTATTTATTATACTTTTTCTCCTCTAGAAATATAGAAATATGCGTTCTCTCTATTACTCCAATACATCCAAGAAATCCGTAAAGTTCCTAAAACGTAAATAGTCAATAGTAAAGGAAACATCAAGCTATCATCAATTTCTGTTTTCATTTCATGTTTTCATTTCTGTTTTTCATTTCATAGAAGCAGCAAAAAGATTTTCCGATGTTAAATATTTAACATATTGAATATATTCATTAAAATAAATACATTAAAGCCAGTTTAGGCAATCACCAAAAGTGGCAAGCTGCTGTCTAATCACTATAACATGTCGGAAAGTTATCGTTTTGCCATTTATGGTGGCTGCCACTAATGGTTCACTAGATTTACCGATGAGCAAAACTCCAATCAACCACTAAAAAATCTTTTTATAGGTTCAATGCAAATCTACTAAAACATCGCTTGCTGGGTAGTAATAAAGGTACTCTAATCAGTGAAAACAAAAGTAGGCAAATTTTTTTAGAATGTGTTGCAACTGTAGTCATTTGGAGTTGGGTTGTCGTGAAAGGTTGTTTTAACTTGGCTTGTTGTGAGTAGGTAAGCCTCTCAGTTCCTAAATAACTAAAATACCATATTAGTAATATTTCCGAACAAATATATATAAAATATACTTTAATTAACTTTAAATGTTTTTAAATGCTAGTTTTATTTACCTCCACAAACACTGTAAAAATGTTTGTTTAGTTCTTTTAATGGCCTAGCATTTGGCCTCTAGATATGTGTGGTTTTTAATTAAGATCTTTAATCTTTAATTATTTAATTTCAGGTCAGCTTATTTACTATAAATGCAATAAATTTTTAAATTTATATAGTAATTTTTGTACTCCGACGAAAAAAAGACTTTATAAGGCCTAATATAAGCAAGTATATTTTATAGATATTTTATCTATTTTATAGATAACAATTTAGAATCCTGAAATAGATTTTTATCTTACGAAAGAAAAGAACCATAGCGCTACATACAGTACAACTATTACACAATTAAATAACAATGCAAAAACTCTGGTAAATAATGGCCTTTAGACACTTGGCTGTGGATTTTAATGTTAATAATGTTAGGTAGGTAAGGTAGTAGGTTACCTTGAATCAAGCTTAATAATAAACAAATAAAGGTTTGATAAACTCATAGACTTTTGTTATTTGTCTATGGTAATAAACACTCAAACAAAGGTCAAACATAACCTACCCAATAATCATTTTTAACAAAAGTTACTAAAAGAAAAGTAATCGAGAGCAATTTATTAAAAGCTCAATTTCTGTTTTTCTATAAAAAATAAATTGTCAAGTCTTGTTCTCAAACAGGTAACACAAAGCTAACAGAAATAGTTTTTGAATTTGTAATTTAAAAAAAATACTGTGTTTGTACATTCTTTTTTAAGCAAAGCCAGTTATTCAAAATAGCAGCTTTATGAAAGTCACAACACTTAAAGGAAATTACTGCGGCTTCATTTGATGCTAAAGAAAAGGTCTGTTGATTTTTTTTTTTGTCTGTTGATTGTTATTTATTTTTCATACTAAAAACAACTTGTATTTAACCATGACAAAATTATTGGAGAAGTTACCGAAAGTTACTACTGCTTCATTTGATGCTAAAAGAAAAGATCTATTAAAATTAATTAATACTATAACAAAACTAACTTGTATTTGTTTATGACAAAATCGTTAGAGAACTTACGGAAAGTTACTGCTGCTTCATTTGATGCTAAAGAAAAGATCTATTATAATTAGTTAATACTGTACAAAAAACAATTTGTATAATTCATTATTGCTTTCAAATAGTACTCAATACACATTAAACGAAAATAAATTCTCACGTATTACAAAGTTGCATGTTCTCTTTAAGTGTTAAAATAAATATTTACAAGCAATTGAAAAAATTTTTTTTGCGAAATTAGATTACTTACTAAAAATAAAATCTCACTTGTGGTTTAATGTTTTGCACCAACAACAGAAATACAGAAATGACAAAATGACTTCATCTTAGCAATATAAAACAAAGAAAAAATTGCCAAAGTTAATGGCTAGATAAATAAAGTGAGCCTATATAATCGGTGGTATATAGGCTTATATTAAAAAACAAAATAAAACATTAATATTTTATTTTGTTATTTATGTGTTAAAAAGAATTCGAATAGAAAATAAAAAATAAATCAAATATTTTTAATATTTCATCTATTTTTTATTTTATATTTATATTTTTATTATTTAAGATATATATCTATTTTCTATTTATATTTTTATTATTTAAGATATATAGGTATATTTATATTTTAATTATTTAAGATTAAAGATTTTTATAGTTAAAATAATAATTAAATTTGTTGAACTAATAATTGAACTCAAACCTCTTTTTGTGCGGTAGATAGGGACCGCGTTAAAGAAAACGCATAAAAAAATGTATGACGTATGTGCATACATATTACACGTTTTAATCGTTGAGATTGAAATTATTGCGCGTTCAAAAATTAAATCATATGAGATCGCACAAAAAAAATCGCAGAAAACAAAACGCACAAATCGTTGCGAAATCGTTGCGTATGCGAAGTATCGCATAAAAAGAGGTTTGAGTGTATTGCGATTTTATAACAACATGTTGCTATATGAATATCGCTGCTTTATAACTATCAATATTATGATATATCAATAGCTACATATCGTAGCTTCATAGCTTGCTAAAACATAACTATAAATTTATAGGTAGTTGATATAGCTAGTTACGACAACAACAACAACAAAAAGCAATATATTTACCAGAAATATAGATGTTTTACATTAAAATGTTATAAAAAATATTTGTACAGTCTACATTCTGGATGGTTCACTCTCATATAGCTACGCTAAATCGAGGAGAGCAACCATGAACAAAACAAAACAAAACAAAAAAGAAAAGAAAAAAAAAGAAGCAAATAAAATAAATAATACACTCACAGAAGGTTGCAATTTGTCTACATTCATCTTATATATTTTTTATGGTGGTTTATCTATTATCACCATTGATACTACTGTTGTTTCTATTTATCTTGATGTAGCAAGTAGTATTTTAATTTGGTTTTGAGAACATATTTTTTAATGTTGCTAAAAGGGATTGATTTTAATTTATTTTGAATTTGATTCCAGTCCATTAATGCAGAGTATTTAAAGGAATGTTTGCCGTAGGATTTTGTATTATATTTTTGCACACTCAGTGCACCTCTGCAAGAATTTCTTCTAAGTTGACAGCTAATTGTATTGCGTAGAGTAAACCATTTATTAAATATAGGAGGTAGCTTTTTGTTTAGGTAGCTGTGAATAAATAAACAATTTTCAATTTTGATTATATCATGCAGTTTTAAAGTTTGTAGTGTGTTAAAAGATGGAAATATATGAGAATTATTTGGTAGAAATTCAATAACCCTGACTGCTTTTTTCTGCATGATAAATAGGCGATTTACAATACTTATGTTTTGACATGATAGATAGAAGGTAATATGTGAGATAAGAGTGAAACAAAGCATAGTAAATAGATTTTAAAGTTTTTTGTTGCATAAAATGTCTTAGTTTTGACAGGATGGCAAGGAATCTATTCAATTTATTAGATAAATTGTTATTATAACCTTCTATTAAAATAGAGAAGGTTTGTGTCATCTGCAAAGTGTTGGACTCTACAAAATTTTAAAGCTTTAAACATGTCATTTGTATAAATAAGAAACAATAAAGGGCCAAGGACAGATCCCTGAGAAACACCTACTTTGATATCGTTTAGGTCAGAGCTCATCCCACTAATGGATACTAATTGAGTTCTATTAGTAAGGAAAGATATGAATCAAGAGTTTGAGACTCCTCTAATACCATAGTTTGATAGCTTATAAAGTATGTCAAAATCTACAGTGTCAAATGCCTTTTGAAGGTCGATAAAAATGCCACATCCAAACACTCCTTTATCCAGAGAATCTTTAACTTTTTCTCTTAGACTTAATAAAGCAAGTGATGTAGAGTAGTTTGTTCGAAAACCAAATTGTAATTCACAAAACAGTTTATTTTCATTGAAGAATTTGTATAAGCGGTTAAACATTAGCCTTTCAAGAATTTTATCAATGTTGGATAGGAGGGAAATTGGCCTATAGTTTGATAATAATAGTTTTGAATCAGTTTTAAAAATAGGTACAACTTCGGCAGTTTTAAAGTTTTCTGGGAAAATACCACTTGAGAACGAGATATTAAAAATGTTAGAAAGAATTCTTGAGAGTTCCGTTTTTAATAGTTTTAGAATTTTAACTGGCAGACCATTTGGTCCAGAAGCTTTATTTGCGTCTAAAGAGTTGATAATTTTTGAAATATCATGTTCGTCAGTAGGTTTTATAAAGAAAGATTTTTGAAAAGGATTTGATAAGTAATAAGTGAAATGATTCATGGATAAAGGAATTGTTGCCTGGACATCCTTACCAATGTTAGTAAAGTAGTTGTTGAAAGCATTACAAATATCAAAGGGGTTTGTTATTGTTTTATTGCTATGTATGATTACATTAGGAGTTGTTTGAGAGTTACTTTTAATATTAATAATGTTTTTAATGCCTTTCCAGGTTGCTTTTATATTTTTTATGTTTTCAGTAAAATAATTATCATAGTACTTTTTTTGCTTTCTTTGAGTTTGGATTGGAGGTTATTACGAAATGTTTTATACTTATTGTGAAATATGGTTTTATTAAATTAAAAAGCTGTAATGTGAATACAATCTCCACAGCTTTTTAGTTAACGATTTGTTATCATATATATATATACTGTTATCATATATATATATATATATATATATATATATATATATATATATATATATATATATATATATATATATATATATATATATATATATATATATATATATATATATATATATATATATATATATATATATAAAATATATATATATATATATATATAATATATATATATATTAATATTTCATACTATTGTAGCTATCTATTCAATAACTGCTTTTCTTTTTTAAGTTGTAATTAAGAAAAGAATTTATATAAAACTGTTCAATCCTTAAACATCAAAGTATTCAAAATAGTTTATATATTTCGATTATTTATATTTTACTTTAGTTATTTTGTTTGTTATTGTAAAATGATTATTATTGTAAATTTGGTTAACCTTAAAAATAATTTAAATATTTTATAGATTAAATATTAAATAAAGTACTTCATGTTTAAATTTGTTATGGTAACTAAAATAGTAGTTTACCATGAAATCCATTAGATGTTCACTGGGTGCAAGTTACCTCTTTGTATAACTTTCTTAAAAAGGCTAAAGTACTTAATCCAAAAATAGATGGAAAATCCATAGTTTTTACAAGTATGCAAAAATTAGCAATTGTACAACATGTTACGTCAATTATGTTTAGTGCGTTTGGTCAAATGGTCTCTAGTTATATTATAAAGCTGACCATCTATAAACAACTAGAACCAAAAGTGGACTACACAAATGTACAATACAATCGAAGTGAGGACGGTTTGATTCTATTTTCTTTTTTGACTGGTTTGTTATTGTTTTTGTCAAATTGCAGGAACTAAAGTTCTTATTAGTTATAATTAAAGCGATCATTTCTTTGAAAATTGTACTTAAATTAACTAAAGAAAACAGTATCTTGTTTTATAACTGGTAACTCTATCCATTTATTGAAATCTTTTGATGTTGCATTTTATGGACCTAAAAGATATTGAAAGTAAACATTTGATCAATCGAATACCTCTTGTTCAAAAAAAGTACAGACAGTTACAAAAAATAAATCTTCGTTATTTACTTTATTTACTTATAAACACTATATTCGTCTGATCAAACGGTAACTTAAAGAAATGAAAAACAAACAAGCAAAAATAAACAATAAAGAGTATAATGCTGACGGCATTTAAGTGTTAAATATAAATTTTAATCCAATGTACCTAAATCAACATTAATGATAAACATTCTTTTACTTACAGAAACATCAGTTAAAACTTTTCTGTCATCATATTTATTTTGTAGTGCATGGAACATCAATTATAAAACAGTGTATATAAATATATCTATAAGCATAAATAAAACATAAATTGAAATATATTTATATATACAAACAAACACACACGTATATACGCAAACAGTGTTTTTTTCTTCTCTGGGAACGTGCCGGAACACCATTCAACACTTTTTTTTTGTAAAGATTTTTTAGATCTGCAATTTGCAATCTGTAAAAAAGCAATGAAAATTTAAAAAATTTTTCCACTAGGTAATATTAAAGAACAAAAAATTCAAAAAAGGGCTTCTAAATTTGCAAATGGATTCCTTAAAAGGTAGGCTATTTACTCCCATGATAGTGATAATACTCCCCTAACTGATAAATACTTCTTCTAGAATTTTCAAGATTTTTATAAGAGGCATTAAAGTGTTATTAGAATCAAGCAGACTGCTGTTGTCTGAATGCGAAAAAAACTTTTTTCGCATGCAGACAGCATCTCTCTTTTTTTATTCTTTTTTTAGTTGACTTAATGAACTGGAAATTTCACTGAAAGCTACTTAATGATAACGACTTTACTTTTCCATACTTTGAACTTCGAAAAAAAAAAGTTGAAACAAAATTTGGTTGCAGCTATACACTATATATTATAGTACGTTTGTATTAGGTCTAGGCAAACTTTTCTATTTTACAATGGTTTCAGATACTATAAGTCTATTTTTTGTTACCAAATGGTTTATATCTAGTGACAGAAACAGGGGGATTGGGTTATACATTCCCCCCCCCCCTTCCTTTTTTTTCCCCTGCTATAACCTAATAGTCCAAAAATATTATGGAAATTAAGGACCTTTTTTTTTTTAAGGAGACGCAAGTGTGGTACAAAATACAAAAATATTTCAACATCACCCCCACCACCAAAAATTCCTGGATGCGTCACTGTTTATATCTTGTTGTTGGTGAGGATTTCAAGCTGAGAGAGCATAGTCTAAATAAAGTCTTTCAAGCTTGTATATAAAACTTTCATAGTGCGAATATCAAAATTTCTGAAAATATAACTAATAGAAAAGCTTTATACAGAAAGTCAAATTTCTTAATAATCTTAGGGTTTTACAATGAAGATGATTGACAGACATTATTACTTAGTAAAAATTTCAATGTTATAAGTTTTTTATTATAATCTATAACAAATTAGTTTCAAACTTTGTGCCATCAATTAATGCTCTGTCGAAAATGGGTCCACAATTGCTAACAAAAGAATTAAACAAACTAATTTAAAAAAAAGATTGGGCTTCAAATATTTATCACCAAAATCAGATAATCTGATTTCAACGTACGATTAATTTAGCATTTAAATTGACTTGTAGATTTAATGTGATTTAACAATTTAACACACAAAATAAATATTTTTGAAAAAATATTCTCACAAATTAATGATACACTGTAGAAAATCAATGGCGCGTTGTAAAAATACAATGATACATTGTTAAAATTTGGCCAGGAAGTCCTGTAATTTTTTAGAAACTGCTTAAGTCTTCAGTTTGTTATACCAATATAAATTGCATAGCAAGCAAATTAAAGCAGTGTGTTAATAGAAGTCAACTTTTGAGTTTAAACTTTACATTTACATTTTTTTTTAACTTAATTAAACTTTACATTTAAACTTGTTTTTTAACACATTAGTTTGATTTATATTAAGCAACATAAATTTAATGTTGATATATTAAATAATTAAATTCATCAACTTTAATTTGAAGTTAGCTTACCGTAATATTATGATGCAGTTGTAAATGGTACGAACTTAACTGCATATAATAACTTGTCTAATTTCATATAGCATCTTTGACAAAGGTGACATAGGGGAGACCGGGGCTAGTTGGCTCGGTTTTTACTCTATGAGCTCTGTAGCCCTAACAAAATATTTTTTTGAAAATATTAAAGTGTAGTCTTAAAGAGTATCGATTAGGTTAACTTATAAAATTTGCATTCATTTACAAAAAAAAATTTTTGGAAATTTTTTTACTAATGATTTTTGCAACAATTTTATCCCAAAATTTAATATTACTTTTAGCTGGTACCAAATTTTAGTCCGTATAAAAGCCAAACAGTAGCCCACTTTTTATCCGCGAAAAAAAAAAATTAAAAAAAATTTTTTTTTAAAAATAAATTTTTTCAACATTGTTAAAAATTGAAAAAAAATAATTATTATTTTATAAAAATATATATTTTTTTTCCATAGTAAATGCTATGAGCCACTTACCCCGTGAAAAATTTGTCAACTAACCCCGAAAGCTTTTTTTTTAATAAACAGTCTATAGATCCTGAAAAACCGCAGCTTTGAAAAAAAAGTCTGACTGGGTATAGTAAACCAATTGTGACTGGAACCTTTACAATAATTTTTTTTTATACGACAAACTATTTTCTATGTAAAGTAAAAAGGAAGCGATGTTCTAAAAGTTACGTTTTTGTCCAAAAAACGCATAAATCTCAAATCTCCCATGCGCATGCGCAAATCCTGATAATACTATAGTGAATGATGAATAATAAGGTCAATAAGGAAGTTTCTGTGTAATTTTTTTCACTTTCTGATGAAAGGCTCTGAAGATAAACGCAGTTCGTCAACTTACCCCTGCGGGCAACTAGCGCCGGTCTCCCCTATATGCAAAAGCTCTAAAATTTGTTTCGAACAGAATAACAAACAATGAACAAATACAAAATGAACCGATATCGGTGCATTTTGTGGCAATTAGTTGCAAATTTTTCGTCTTTAAAACTATTGTTTGCATCAGGTTGTAGTTTACGCCGGAATGGTAAAGAAAAAGAAGCTGTTTTACAATTATCCGAATATAGAAGTTTTGGTTTGAAAAATGAATTTAAATACAAATTTTTATATTATTATAATCAAAAAGGTTTAAGCTTCAAGTTCTTTTTATACGGATTTCGTAGTAGTTTCATGAAATATAAAATATTAGTATGTGAAATTAATATTAGTAAAGTGTAATTAATATATTAGTAAAATGTAAAATATTTTAATGTTTAATGTTTTGTATGCATAGAATAATTTTCAATCAGACTGCCACATTAATACAAGTTTTGTTTAAAACTTTGATGTTTTAAGAAACTTAAGCTTGTAACTATGCAAAATAAACGGTTGCCAGGCATTTCAGGTATCATTATCAACAAAATAAAAGTCCATTGTACCACTACATTTGCAGTATAAAAATACTCTATGTGGTAATTATGGGAGTAATCCGATAAATTATTACTTTAGTCCGGTGTAGCAGCTTAAAATAACTCCCTGTAATAAATACTTCCGTAGTACTTATTTCCCAGTCAAAAAGTACTACCCCAGTCATTTTAGGCTAGTAAAAAATACTCCCTTTAGTAAATAAGTACTCCCAATAAGAGTACTTATTTGCTTGTATACTAATACTCCTTTTAAATTAAATTCGAAAAGCAATCTTTTAATGACGATTGATTTTACATTTGTATATCTCTGTTTTATAGTAAACTGAGCATTATTAAATTATAGTTAAGTCCTTAAACTTATTAAAAACCAAGTAAACTTAGGATATCAAGGCTGAAAAAATATTTTAGGACATTGCGATGAACCGGTGTGTTGTAAAATAGTTCCTTCCATATCGAAAGTAAATTTTCCATACTCTTAGAATAAAAAATGGCGTGACATGTTGGTTTTGTAGCAATTGAAAAGTACCTTAAGAAAAAATTAATCATCTAGAAATTAAGGCTGATAAAGGAAAGAAATCTAATTTTCGAAAAGCTTGCAAGAATTTTAGCATTTTATCTGGACAATTATTATACCGTAGCAAAAAGTTAGTCATTGCTTGTAAAGATCAACAGCAAAAGATATTATCTGATATTCATTTTCGTCTAAATGAAAATTCCAAAGTAATAGCAATGGCTTCGCACCGTGGAAGAGATGCAACTCATCACAAAATCTTTAGCAGATTTTACTGGCACAGTATTAAATTCGACGTAGAAGAATTTATTCAAAAATGTGATCAATGTCAAAAACATGGTAGAATAATAATTTCTTCAACAGAACTGCATTCCATTCCAATATTATGTAAAGCAATGGAACAAGTTGGAGTTGATATTTGTAACTTACGAGAGGTTGATGGTTTTAAACATTTAGTTGTCTGTATAGACTATTTTACAAAATGGTTGGAAGCTAAACCTCTTTAAAAAAAACTGCTGATTCAAATGCACTCTTTCTATATGAGGTAGCCTGTCGACACGGGTACATTAAAATACAAATTAATGATCAAGGAAGAGAGTTTGTAAATGAAGTCAGCGAAAAATTGCATACAATGACAGGAACTGAGCAAAGTGTAACTTCTGCTTATCATCCCCAATCTAATGGCTTATGTGAACGTCAGAATAGAGCTATAAAAGAAGCATTAGTTAAAGTTCTTGATGAAAAAGCTGTGGAATGAGAACGAAGTGTAATGGCCCTACATTATTAAAGGAATATTATTTGCACATTGTGTTAGCAAGCACACTTCAACAAAATATTCACCTTTTTTTTTTATTATATAATTGAGAACCTACTTTACTTATAGATGTTAAATACGGATTGGTTGATATTAAAAAGCATAGCATTGAAAGTTTTGACAGAGAAACTTTTGATGCAGTTCTTACTTCTTTTATTTCTTTACGAGAAGAAGTTTACCATACCGCATTCAAGAACATTCAAACTGCTCAAAATAAACAGCAGAAAAATTATAATAAATGCCATCAAGCACCTCATTTGATTGGAATTAGTGAGAAAGTTCTTTTAAAAAATCAAAAAAGGATAGATATTAAAGGAGGAAAATTTGTATTTAAATGGCTTGGTCCATAAACAGTACATTCAATTTCTAAAAACAACTTGTGGACTTTGGTTAACGAAAAAAATACTACTCGAAAGAAAAAATACATCGTTACTTTGCTTAAGTCATACATTGATAAAAATAAAAAGTCATTATATAATGATATGTTGAGTTCTTGTGTTGAAACTAAAGAGAAAGTTACAAGTTTATGGTGCATGTTACCTGACGAAGTTGTTGAAATGGTATTGATTAGTGCAGTGAAAACATCCATTAATGTTACGGAAACATATCAATCGTTGTATCATACCTGTATGCAAGTTGTATAGTATTATCTCTCAGCGTTCAAAAATTATGACAATATAAAACTTGCAACTCCCTCAAATTGAGGGGGGTTTAAACTTTACATGGTCATAGTTTTTGAACGCTAAAATATTTTACTATGAAATTTAAAATTTATTGATGAATATAATTCTAGTTGAAAATGGTACAAAAAATTTTTCATCAACTTGTTGCTCTCACGTTTGGAACTAGGGGATCAAAATTTTGGAGCTTTTTTGTTCCCAAGCTCCAATCATCACAATTTTTTGCAAAGCAACCTTATTTGACATAAGTATAAACATATTAATGTTTGGAGTTTGCTCCATGTCTGAAAGTTATCTATCTCAAAGACCAAAAAATGCTTCGGGCGCCCCAGCCTGTATGAGATTTAAAAACTTTTTGCAACAACAAAAAAAAATTCTTCCGCCTATTTTCCTTAAATTTCGAGATCACGAACTCTCAAGTTTTAACGGAACGAAACAATAAAATAAAAGTCGCGGGCTAAAGCATAAACTGGTTATTAGTGCTGATTCTCATCGAAAAGCCAGAAATAATAAACGCAACTCTGAGGAAATGTTTATTACTTAATCACTACACAAATTATGTTTACACATTAGCATTAATGTTTTTTTTCCATTCTGAGGCCTTTCATTGTTGTATGCATACTTTTTATTTTTGTAATCAATTTTTTGTTTTATTTATTTTTTGTTTGGTGACATAGTTTTTGTATATTTTTGTTCATATTAGTGTTTATTAAAACAATTTGTCGTTTATTATTATTGTTAGTACTGTTTAGGTGTATTGTATGTCTTGTTTATTCCTCTATTAGTCTTAATTTTTGTCTTGACAACTGTCAAAAAATGTTTTGTTCGAAAAATAATTCTCCTTTATTGTAATGTACTTTATTTTTTCCTTCAGGCGTTCACTGCTCATGTGTGACCATTCGGCGAATTTTATATTCCAAAGTTTTAAGATAATATAGTTTTCTTCTAGTTTAGTTACTAACTTTTGGTATACTAATCTTACTCTAATTTAGCAAAGAATTGTTTTTATATTTTATGACGCTTTCTGACTATTTAATTTTTTTTTTCTCTTACTTTACGTCATTAAAGTAAAAACTTTATAAATTATTCACACGCTTGCTGTTAGTGAAAGTTTTATTGATGATTAACCAGGAAATTCAAAAGTTATTTAAGTTATTTAAAATATTTGGACCCTTTAGTGGAGTTGCAGCTCACTTGAACAATATTGTTAATGATGAAAAATGGAAATCTGCATGGATTATCATTTGTGCCAAAAAGCATTAATGGTTTACAGTTAAACAAACATTTTGGAAATCACATCAAGTAATCAATAAAGTTGACTCAAAAAGGCTTTAAAACCTGAAAAACTATGGTTAAATTTTCCAAATCTTTATTATCTTAAAAATGAAGGTAAACAGATTTTGTTGGCTTATAATTCGTGGCTAAATGACAACATCATGGATGCTGCCCAAATGCTTATTTGTAAGCAGCTAGGACCAAATGTAGAATTTGTATCAATCTGTACTCAATGCTCAAAAATGTTCAAATAATCCATACCAGCCAGTCAATAATGAACATATTCAACTTATGCATAATGGTTCATACCATTAGTTTCTTACATTTTGCTCTAATGGAAGAGTCAATATTTGTATCTTTATATAAAAACAATGCTAAAAGTAATGAAGACTTACTTATAACTTTTCTGTCTGTACAAAAACAAACAGATGATTTTAGTTGTAGATTATTTGCTGTGCCTTTGCAGCCGAATTATTAGCAGGTAAATCACCTATAGAAGCAAACTTTAATGTGTTAAAAATGCGGGGACACTTGTTATCATGTTTAAAGACTTAGCATCTTTCA
>NC_088928.1:21350000-21427500 GCF_038396675.1 Hydra vulgaris | reverse complement strand
ATTTACTGCTAATATCAATTGCAAACTGATGCATGTTTGTTCCTGAATATCCTTCATCGTGAACAAGTTTCGGGATACAGTTGCATAGCTGAAGTATTGAAGATTTTGAAGTATTGCAAATTTATTTTACTAAAGATATATTTTTAGGTTTATTGATGTATTATTTGTTGTATTAGCATTAAATTACAATTTTTCCAAAACTAAATTAGCATTAAAAGTAAAAAAAATAGATAATAAACTATTATTTATCAAGTAAAAACCTAGTTATCTGTCTTTTACGTACTACGTCATGCTTTTTATTCATACTAATATCTAATTTAATTACTTTTAGCATTTTATGCACGTGGTTTCCTATAAAACTTTTTCCGTGGTAAGCTTGACGTTGTACTTTAAGCTTTAGTAGTATCGTCTCAATCATCTTAGTGCATGGTCTCTGACCCATTTCTGATGAATGTTTTTCAAATAGAGTATTATAAAGATCAATCTAAAAAAAACTTAAAGTAGTATAACATAAACCAACAATAGTTGCATAGCAGTAATAATTATATTATTCATTTCATAAAAACAAAGACTAATCTGTGAATGACAGGGTTGATATTTAAAACACTGTTTTTTTAAACTCTGATCTGCATATGAAATTATTTCATATGCAGATCAGAGTTTAAAAAAACAGTGATCAGAGAGAAAAAAACAAAAATTAAATCTGTATATGAAAAATTGCTTTCGTGCTTATGAAAAAATGCAAATTGCTTGACCACAAACTTGTAAAAATGTGTTCTAAATACACTCAAACTGATTGACGTTTAAGCTTTTTTCTACAATTAGTTTGCACTATAGCAAATGTTTGCAAAACTGTTTAGTGCATACAAGTTAACACCTATACAATTTCATTTCTTATTTCATTTACAAACACAAATTCTACTTTTATAACTACACATATCAATATGAAATAGATAATATAAAATCATAAAAATATCAAATCAATGAAATCAATAAACTGTATAACCTTTTTCGCTTTTTCACTATTAAGTAACTCAATTTCTTTAGAGTAGAGAGATTGAATATTTTCTAAATTATCTGAATTGTTAACAGCAGCTAACAAAATGACATCATTGATTTCTTGGATTTGATTATCAAAGTTAAGAATTTCAGTTTGAAGATTTAACAATTGTTTTTGTTTTGATACAAAAACTGGATATTCTTCTGAAAAGTTAATTCTGCTTTTGACTGCTTCTGCAGCAATCATAATATCTAATTGGTGGACTTCTTCTTCAAACAAATTAAAAAAATTCAAATAAATACCAAGAGCCATATGGAGACTAGGTAAAGATACCTAAAAATATAAATTGAAAGTATATAATGATGTACTTTTATTAGGCTGCACTGCAAAGTTATTACGACAAATAAAAACAACATTACTTGATCTAGTGGTATTTTCAAAATGGGCTTTGTGATGACATTATTGAAGTTTTTTACATTTTTCTTTAAACCTCCGTTTTCTATAAATTTTTCATGATCCAATAGTAGATCTTCTAAGGTACGATCTTTTATTTCAGAACTTTTCTGCTCACCAAGATTCATGTCACTTGCTGTTGCATAACAGAAAAGACAACAATGCCTCCCTTAAAATAAAATGGATAAGAAATAGTTAAAATTATTAATCATAAAAAAAAATTATAAAAAATCGTATTTAATAATTATTAATAAATTTTTTTATTATTTTTACTATAATATACTATTTAATTTTATTTAATTATATATCTATATATATATATATATATATATATATATATATATATATATATATATATATATATATATATATATATATATATATATTATTTGTAATACTATATGTAAATATTATAAACCATATTGTGGTTTTTCATTCAGCAAAAAAGACCCAACCATTTTGTTTGAATTTCAATATATTTCGAATTAAGTAACAAAAATTATGAAAATACTGATAATTTGTCATTAATAAAGATAGAAATCACCTGATGCTCCTGAGATTCCATAGAGGGCACATAAAAACTGATAATCACCAAAAACAAATACTCTAATATTGTTATCCCTGTTGAGGTGTGTAGAAATGTTTAAGATAAATTTAATATAAATATCATTTGTAATATATTACATTTATTTTAAAGTATAATTTATTAAAACTAATTAGTACTAAATTATTAAAACTATTTAATTCAACTAAAAATAAAGCACATTAGTTATTAAAAAGAAAAACAATTTTTTTATCTTACTTATACTTCATTTCTTGAAGATCTTCTATTTGCTTTTCAAACCTTGACATGGCTACTTTGACATTGATTCTGTAATCCTTCGCCTCGAATATGCTAAAAACTATGGTGTTGTCTTTGCTGTTTGGGTTTAGGGTATTTGCAACCTGGTAAGTCATTTTAAAACTCCCCCCACCATAATCACCTCCAATTTTAATTTGTATCTCTTTATCAGGAATAAATTTGTGGTAATGAAGTCTTTTACAACTACATAAAAAGAAATTATTTAATAATTAAATACATTTTAAAATAATAAATTATTTAGTAGGCAATGGTTTTCATTTTAACTAATAACAAATATACCCAAATGAAAAAAAAATTTACTTTATAAATTATGTTTTAAAAAAATTTTCATTATTGGTTGTTAAAACTACCTTTCTAATTGATCAAGATGTCTTAAAATATGCATTGGTAAATTTTCAATATAACCCCAAGATGCATATTTTATTTCAAATGTTCCTTTCTCTTTTTTTTCAAAGGTAAATGGTGCATTTTCCACAATATGGTCATCACCAGATAACTTTTCAGCAACTATTCTTTGAGAAGAATGTGATGCTGTATTTATATTAAAGCTCTTCAGCCATCTTTAAACAAACAAAAAAAATTATATGTCATGCCATAAAAATTAGTATAGAATAATATTTATATAGAAAAATATTAATCTGGAAACTGTTTAAGCTTTTCCCATGGTATGCACAGATCTGCTTTCACTGCTACCATGTTAGTGGCACTAATTACTACTCTTCCAGTATTTAGATTATCCAATATTAATCCTTTTGACTCTGCTTGAAAAGAATTAAGGAGTTTTGATGATCGACAACAAATTGCATCATTGGATGTACCAGACACAACTTCCAATTGTCTTTTAATAGAAGCATTTCTGACTCTAACTGTTGTGGTCGATGCTTGGTCACTGCTTACATAAACTTTTGGAGCAAGTGAAAACAAAACTGGCTAAAAAAAAAGATTTATGAAAAGTAATACCTATTTAATTAATGGTTATTATAAATTAAGCTAACATTAAAATATATTATTACTCTAGGACCTCCACTTTTAAACTCAACAACTTGTTTACCATCTTTTGCCATCTTTTGCTTGAGAACATGAAGTGCAGCATCTTCAACTATTCTTGGAATATTGTCATCCACTGTAAGATTGAAAATCTCAGAAATATTGTTGTTAAATAATGTTGACGATGATGATGTTGATGATGTTACTGTAAAAGATGATGAAGCCAAATTAGAAGTAAATAAAGATATAGATGGTGATAACAATGAGGCTGTTTGTGCTATTGATTTATCAATGCATATACTCTTATGATTAGTATATAAATCATACTCTTTCATTACATTGAACTTTTTTTCACATATGCACTCAACAGTTAACATGTTTAAAAGAGAATTTGTTTTTACACTGGTCACCAAGTCTGTAGGTAAAATAGGCTCTTTACATTTTGGACAAAATGTTTCATTAAGTTTTTTTACCTTTATAGTTTCTACTAGACAGAAAAAACAAAATAAATGTTCACATCTTTTAAGAGTAACTGGTTGTTTTGGTATTTTACTACATAAATTACACTGACAAAGTGGTAAATGAGGATTAAATTGGTTTTTTAATTCCTCAATATCTATATCTGAGTCATGTGCTGTCACAATGCTACTTTTTATTTTAGCAATCATTGAAAATGACCATACTTTTTTACTAATATCAGGGCGACCAATGAGCTTTTTATTGTGTTTAAATAATTTGGCTACATTTAGACCTTTACTAAGTTTTTTTACCTGCTGACAACAAAAGCATTCCTCACAATGAGGTTTCCAGTTCATACATAAACAAAGTGTTGTTGATGTCATTCTTTTGATAACATTATTTATGGTATTATAACATTTATGGCAAATTGTTTTTGGATAAACATTTTCTATATCATCTGACAGCATGACATGAAACACTTTTTCAATTTTATTTTTTTGGTTTGTTCCAATAGGGTATTTTTTTTTCCCAACCAAATATCCACAGACCCGACAAAGAAGATTCAAGTTCTTGTTATGAATCTCCATCTAAGAAAAAAAAAGTTTATGGATAAATATACTGATTAACCAACAAGCTTTAACCTTATTTATTAAATAGTATTTACATTCATAATTTAAATTAAGCTAATAAATCAATAATAAACTGCATACAAAATAAAATATTTTATTTAAAATTAAAATAGAAAAACTTAGCAAACTTTTTTACAAAGGACAATTTACGTTAACTAAAATGGTGTCAATTTATGACAATCGTTGGATATAAATTTTGAACAAGAAAAAAAATTGAGTGCGAACATTACTCATAAGTAATAAAAAGATCAAAGATTCATATAAATAAAATTATAAAAATTTTTCAGTTTTACCGCTCAAAAAAAAAGAAAAAAGACTTATAAATCTGTAAACAAATCAAAGAAAAAAATTTTTTTTAAGTAAATCTGCATCAGTCATAAAAAAATGTTCTCCTATTATTTTACTTACTTTTAAAAAAAATTAAGTTACCAAAATACTATCAATATTTCACAACTACTTATCCTAGTAGATAATGATAAAAAAAGCAAATAGTAATAAAAAAACTAGTTGTCAACTAAAAATTAACTTTGTTGCGAAGGCCCGAAGCCATTTTGAAAGTCCAAAAATTTTTATAATCCAACTGCGCTTGCGTACAATAACTTGTCGCTAATTGAGTAAGAGTGAACGACCGTGTATTATGGTTAATAAAAGATGCGGTTGCTATGCCATTCTGGTATCCATAGCAACCCAAAATTTATCATTGAAACCGAAATCCTTAAGTAAACAGTTAACAGTACAAAAATGGTCCTCAAATCTTTTCTATATGACGAGTTATTAGTTTTGTCCACTAAAAGTGATTTCTAGCTTACAGTGCTTTGGGGAGAAGAGGTTTTGAGGAAAAGAGATTTTGTTATGAATAATGCGTACGAATCCTGAGGGTCTGTAATTAGTGGTTTTACTGCCTAATGATCATATGGCTTTTATTCTGATTTTCACTTGCGCATCTATAAAGAATCTCGTAATTCAATTATTAAAAAAATTCAAACACAATTTTTGTCAGGGATACTGTTAATCATCTTACCATAAGTAAAGTATGCACATCTTGGGTGAAAAATCCTAATGAAATAAATTGCTATTTGCATTTTCTTTAAGAGGGTGATCAAGAGCTATTAATATTAAGTATAAGTATCAAGATCAATCTTGATACAATTGACACAAAATATTTTTCATCTTTGAAGTCTCTAAAAAATGAGAGTTATCAAGTTATTTGGATATTTTTTACATCACTGTTACAGAAACATTTAAGAGAAGTAAGCGCACGAAAGGCTTCACAATAAAGGAGTTATTAGGTATGTTAAGTGATGCAAAAGTATGGTCCGGTAAAACAACTATTTGATACATCTCTTTCAAACTAAGATTGAAAAGGAATAAGATAGTGGATTATCTAGACCTTAGCTTTAGAGAAAAGATAGTAAAATGGTCAATTAATGAAATCTAGCGCATTTTTTAGTGCTATTAATTTATAACTACTGAAGTAGTTGTAGAATATTTTAGTAACGCATTTCCAAATAATTAAAAAATTTATTTCAAAACTTTTTGAAAAAAGTAAGAGGGGATCAGAGGGACAAGAATGTTCCTTGCGTAAATCAGTTTATACACCTTTTACATATGTAAAAACTTGTATAACATGATTTTTATATTGTATACTAATTTTATTTAGTAATAATAAAAATATGCACAAAATCATGTTTTTGATACAGGGGTGGATTAAACCATCACTAAATCATCACCACCTCCAACTCAAACATACACCTCTTATATACTAATAGTCTTTTAATCATAATCACTTTTTGCTTATTAAAATTACTAATTAAATAGCTTGGTGCTCCTTCCATACCCTTGAATATGTTCGGCAATTAGAGTTTTACACCTATTTAATTTATTTGCATTTGCATAAGAAATGACAAAGTTAGTACAATTTTAATAAAATGAAAAATAAAAACTTTATTTTGACCACAGTTTCTTCAATAAACCCATATATCAAAAAAATCAGTTCATAAACTGTCATAACCTTTTAACAAATTGTTTGATATTTTTACTCATTTAAAATACTTTAATGAACCTCTTTCCATTCCAATAAAATGTTCAAACAATTTGAATATACACTCTGTCAAACCTGTACTATACAAAGTTTGTAAAAGAAATTAAACTAGCCAGCTAACACAAAATGTTCAAGTATGTTCGACAAATGCTGCAAGCTTTCAAGCATGTTATATGAACGTTCGCAATGTTCCTTGGATATTTTGTGATAGCTATGTAGTTAAGTTTTAAACAATACATATAATATAAATAAGCTGTAATTTTGAAGCAATTTTTAATAGTATCTATTTGCTAACCATATCAAATAAAAAATAAAAGTGGACAAAAGAATGTACTTTTACACATGTTCATGGGTATATAGTATGTTAAAATGTGTATGGTAGTAAAAAATAGTGCAATAAAGTGTTATTATGTATGGCAATGTATGTTGATGATAACCAGTGCCTGAAAGTGTCAGGAAAGAGAAAAAGTTTATGTAGAGCATACAAATGTGAATGAATGGGTATTTAGCATGTAGAATAATGTCTAACCCATGCATGAGTATTGGTGTATTGTTATGATTATAAAAATGTATTTAGATTATGTTACGCTAAATAAAGCATAAACATATTTTTATTCTATAAATTAAATATTCTAAAGATGTTTGTATTGTATATATTACATATTCTTGTATTATAAATATAATATATTTTCCGCCTTTTATATCATTATATTATTATTTATTTAAAAATTCATTACTTTCCTTGGTTTTTATACAGTTACTTATGGCCAAAGTTTTTTATATTAAGGTATACCAGAAATTTAGTTCATTCTGGAAATGGAAAGTTTAATTTGATTTTGCTTTGCTGGGGAGAAGGTCATGGGAGGTAAGAAAATAGTTTGCTTATATGTAAGAGTATTCTTTGAGTTGTTTAATTTTATTAGCTGAATTGTTGTTTTATTATCTTTAATTGTTTAATTTTATTATCTAAGAAAATTTAATGATTAAAAAGTTTATGACAACATGATTGATGCTTTAGAGTTGCTATAACAAAATTTGCCTACCTGGTAACTTTTTAAAATAAGAGTGATTTTATGAATGATTGATTATGAAAATGAGAGCCATTTTAAGTTTGTTTGTAATAGTTTAAAATAATATATTAAGCTATATTGTATTTTATTATCCAAAACTATTTATAGGTAATACTAAATAAATATACAAAATTATAATAAATAAATATACAAAGTTATAATATACAAAATAATATAGTATAAAAACTGAATATAATATATAAAAAATGTATAGTATAGTGTATAAAAATGTATAGGTACAGTGCTTGCAGAAATATATAGGTACTGTTCACACTTATTTACTCATTTGTAAACACATATTTTAAAAAACATGTTATATACTATACTGATTACACAGGGTAAACTATACTTCTATGGATTAAACAAATTTTTGTGTTTAATGTTATGGGATTTAAAATGCAAATAATAACAAAAACTTATTTTATGAATTGCTGTAATTATTTGCAGTGATATTGACGTTGCAGTGATAACAAAATAGTTAGAAAGTTCCTTAATCGAAACTATAAAGATTTGCTTAACTAGTGATGCAATCACTGATTAAGTAAATCGTTATAGTTTATTATTTGTAAAACTTAATTTTGTACAATTTATTATTTGTAAAACTTAATTTTGGCTGGGCAATTTATATCCTTTTCTAAATAAATTTCATTCAAAAAAAGGATATAAATTGATATAAAATAAATAATAAATAACTTTTTTGAATGAATTTCGTTCAAAAAAGATATAAATTGCTTATCTAAAATGAAGTTTTACAAATATTATTAAAATTTATTAAAATTCTATTAAAAATTATTCAATAAAATATTATTTTAAAGGTTTATAATTGTAATTATTTATTTCTAAATTGCGCAATTCATTGAATTGTTTAAATTAGTATTAGTATTAGTAATTGCTGTAACTGGTGTGAGCCAGTGAGTGTAGTATTAACACACTATGACAGCCGATTTGCTTGATTGCTGCTCATCCAGCAATCAAGACCTGCTTTAAAACTGTTATCTGATTGTGCTTTAACCAACTCGCTTGGGAAGTTATTCCATAAATTAGCCGATCTATTAAAATAAAAAGTTTTCATGACATGCTTGCTTAGTGATTTCTTTGACATATTTAAAGCTGTGACCTCTTGTTAAAGTTTGTTGAATATTAATTTTTTTGATTATTTCCAAATTGTTAAAACCGTTGAAGAATTAAAAAAGTTGAATCATATCTCCTTGTTGCCTCCTTTTTGTCAAGGTAGTTAAGTTGAGAGCTTTTAGACGATACTCATAGTTGATTTTTAAAGTGATGGTATTAATCGAGTTGCACGATGTTGGACTCTTTCTAATAACTCAATTTCTCCCTTTCGAATAGGTGACCAAACTTGTACTGCAAACTCTAACAGTGGTCGCACAAAAGAAACATAAAGTATTTTCAGCAGTCTAACATCTAAGCAAACGAAGCATTTTCTAACTCAACCCAGCAATTGGTTGGCTTTGCTTACGCATTTTATTACATCATTTTTCCATTTCAGATTGCTTGAGAAGGTTACTCCAAGATCACTTTCAGATTCTGTTTTGTTTAACTTTTGTTCATTGATATAAAGGGGTGATTTTTTGTTATTCCAGCCAAAGTGCATGACCATACATTTTGAAATATTAAATTTCACAAGCCAGTCTTGAGTCCACTTAAAAGCTAAATCAAGATCTGATTGCACAGAAAGAGTTGATGCACTGGAAAGCATTTCATTCAAAATTTTGGTGTCATCTGCATAAAGTTTGGTTAGATTTTTTAGAGTTTCAGGCAAATCATTTATAAATAGTACAAACAAGAATGGTCCAATTACTGACCATTGTGGCACACCACTGGTAATTTCTGCCCAAGAGGATACATTTTTGCCTATCACAACTCTTTGTTTTCTTTCTTTTAAAAATGCTTCAATCCATTGTATTATCAGACCAGATACTCTATAAGCTGTAAGTTCAAGCAACAATCTTTTATGTGGCACTGTGTCAAATGCCCTGGCAAAAACCAAAAAAGATAACATCAACAGGTTTACCATTCTCTAAGGCGGTTGAAATAAAATCAAGTGTTTCAAGTAGATTTGTTAAGCATAATTTATCTTTAACAAAATCGTGCTGTTGCTTGACTATTAGTTTGAACTTATATAGAAAAGTTTCAAGTTTACATCTGATTATACCTTCCATTTTTTTACATGCACTTGAGGTGAGTGATACCGGTTGGTAGTTTCCTGCTAAGGTTTTTTTTCCTTTTTTGTACAAAGGAGTGATATTTGCTGATCTAAATTGCACTGGCAGTTTGCTGTTTTTAAACAATTCTTTAAAAATATACGTAAGTGGAATGGCAAAGGCTGATGCACAATTTCTTTAAAATAGCTGAATGTAAATTATCAACACCACTTGATTTGTTATCTTTTAAGTTTTTTAATCTTAGATAGACATCTTCATATGTAAAATCTTCATTTGTCATAATGAATGTTTCAGTAGTTCTTAAATCAAAAGAAGGTAGTGACCATCATCTTCTTTCACAAATACAGCTTGAAATTTTTTGTTTAAGACATCAGCAATATCTTTTGAATTTTGAGTGGTTATACTATTTTCTCCCTTTAATGCTTTTTTAGTATCTTTGACTGCTTGTTGATTGTTCATGTAGCTGTAGAGAAGCTTTGGATTCTTGATGGCTCTTTTTACCAGATTAAGCTCAAAGTTTTGTCTCACTTTTTTAATCTTGTCTGCTACATTTTTGCAAATCATTTTGTATTTAGATTTTAAAACAGGGTCTTTCCATTTACAAGAACAGTTTTTATATCTTAAATTTTGTTTGCTTTTCATAAGAAACCTTAACCTAGCATTAACCCAGGCTGGTCTAATTTTTAAAGAGTTTAATGTCTTTTCAATTGGAGTGAAATGATTACATGCCACCTTAGTATAAAAAATCAGTTCATCAAACATTTCTTGTACGTTTTTGTTACTGAAGCATTGTATCCAGTCGACATTTGAAATTAGATCAGATATTAGTTCAAAATTGGAACTAGCAAACATAAATCTTTGTTTACTTTTATTGTCACGGATTGCTTTATCAGACAAGATGAAACTGAAACATTATTAGATGGCCTCTGGTTATATTTCCCAGAACAAATTTTGAATCTATTTCGTTAACACTCGCTGAGTTGTAAAGATTAAATCTAAGGTATTCCCAAGTTGTTCATCTGACAGATAAAAATTTGTTATGTTAATATGCTGATAAAGAAAATAATCATTTAAAATATCTGTAAATTTATATTCAATTCCATTCTCATTTGAAATTGCATCAACACAGCCATTTGATCAGTTGATTGATGGGAAATTGAAGTCGCCCATGATAAGTAAGTCTTTGAACTTATTTTTGTCTATATATTTGCGTGTCAGGCCAAAAATCACATCAAATTCTGCCATATCCAAAAAATCATTTGGCCTGTAGATACATCCAAGTAAATACTTGTCATTATCACTATAAACAACTGCCCACACTTGTTCTAGTTTACAGGGATTTAGAACAGCATCATTTAGTTCATAGGAGTCTAATGAGTTGTCTATATATAAACAAGCACCGTCGCCTTTTCGACCGTCTGATCTGTCTTTTCTGTACAGATGGTAACCTTCAATGTTTACAACTGAATCACTTTTAAACCATGTCTCAGTCACAGAAATTACATTTGATTTGTATTGTTCAATTACCACTTTAAACTCATTTTACTTGTTATCAAGTAGCATTTAGGTATAAACATTTCATTGCAATCTGACACTGAATTATGTATAAAATTATTGATCTGATTTCTTTTTGAATTTGATGATCTTATTGCCATGGATGCCATACCAAAAGGGGTCTTTGTCTGGTCTTGCTTGATTCATTTTATTTATTTTAGTTCTGAGGTTAAAATCTTGGAGTCTCTGAGCCTCAGTCAAAGATAAATATCTTTATGTCCGACATTACTTCTCAATTTTTTAGCTGATGCTAATATTGTGTTGCAAAGAATATCCTCAGCTAGTTCAACAAGAATTGGACCTGGTTTATTAGTTTTAGATTTCAGCTGTCCAACAAATTTTGGTATTACATTCTCTTGATTTATGAGCTTAAAAATTTCATTTACTTTTGACTTGTCTTCTTTTGATTTCATTTCTATGCTTTCTTTAGTTGATTCGGCCACTCCATAAATGATGAAATTTTTTGCTCTTCTTTTTCTTTTGTCTAACTCATTAATGGCTACATTTGTTACCATCAACTGCTCTGTAGGCTTCTTTTTTTGTATACCCTGTTTGACAATAAGCGACCAGTCACTGGTAGACTTGCTTGACTCAGCTGCTTAATTTATTTCTGTCTTCAGATTTTTAATGTTTTCATCATTTTTAGTTTTTGTTACTGTAACTTTACTGTAATTGTCACTGTAAAAGTGAAAATAATTATAAATTTATCTTTGTTGATTTTACTAAGTATTTTTTTAAATGAAACAAGCTGTTTCAATTAAGGAATCAAAGTATTGCAATTTAGGAACCAGCCAAAATAATCAAATTTGTGTGGTCTCCCTCTAGATTTCATTGTTTATTTATACATAAATTCAATAATATGGGTAAGAAGGCAGGAGCAGTTAAAAGCTTAATATTTTTATTGCAACCTTAATCAATTTTTATAATATACAAGTTTATTTGGTACTATTAGGTGCTAACACAACAACACACAAAGAATAATGTAGAAAATTTTGACACAATCTTTATTAACTTCAAGTATTTTAGAAAAGGTTTTAAGGCTTCTAAATGCTGTTCTTGTTGTGTTTCCATCATTGGATGTACCAATATATTCGCTTATTCGAGCATCAACAAAAAATTCAGAATCATTATATCCTGACATTCCAAACTACAAATCCAGAAATAGATAGTTTCCAGGTCCGAGGTACATTGTCTACTGCAAGCAATATTATGTTTATTTTGGATTATTATTAATGTTTTTATTCCACAAACATTGCAAACTTAATAAGAGTTATTTATTTGAAAATAAAGTGTAGAAACTTTGTCATTGATCATAATATGTTCTAAATTATGCTTGACTTGGTGATTGTTCTGCTGAGCTTAGCATGCAAAAAGTATCATACTCTGCTTTTACATCATGCTGGTTTTCTTTTACGTATTATTTATAGTTTAGGTAAACAATATTAGGTTCTGGATGTTTTTAGAGTGAACACAAGAAACAAAGATTTGTCAATTTAAACTGGCTTTTCTATTCATTTTCAGCAGCTGTTTACAAATAGGTTATCCACTTTAACCATTAAATCGTTGCTTATAAGAAGAAAAGTGTTGTAAGTAGTTTTGGTTTGTTCATGACTTTCTGAATCCTGTCAGCAGAATGATACTTTCTTTGGTTGAATGTTTATAGTTTGAGGTTAAGTCCAAAATATGCAATCATTTTCAGCTTTTACAATATAATTGTCGTCAAAGTATAATATGCCACATTTATGCCTTGTGACTAATAATTCAATAGTTCATTCAATAATTCATTCTACAGTCTAACATTATAAACATGATGAATTATAGGATCCAATTTTATTTTCCGTCAAATATTTTAATTTATAAATAAAGTAAAATTTAAATCTTGGGTGATAACAAAATAAAAATGGTTGCTTAAAGATGTATAGAAGATATTTTGTTTTTATCATTGGCCACTTGGGTAAGGAATCCAAGCAAATATAAATATAAACAACTTGACGTTGTCATACATTACATTATTAATCTTTTTATAACTTTTAAACATATATTAATATAATTATAACTGATTAAACATAATTATTATAAATTTTTGTCACTTTTAAACATATATTAACTTTATATATTTAGTGATTTTGATTACTCATTAAAAAAAAAGTCTGAAAATTTTTATTTTAGATTTATTTAGATTTTTTTGGTTATAAAAGCAATTTAAAAGAAAATACTGTTTAAATAGTGAATAATAGTAAATACAAGAAAATAGTTAAATTTAAAAGTAAATAGTGTAATAATTAAAGTATTTTGAAGCTAAAAATGTAAATTTGTAGAGTATAGGAAGTTTTAGGTTAAAACAATCTCATGCTAATACCTTGCTTTGGAGTGGGTTTGTATTAAATACTCATGTTAAAATAATTTTGTTGTTATTACTTCTATTATGTTTTTTGTTTTCATATCTCAAAACTGTTTTATTTATTTATGTGAAAGTTTAATATTCACAGCTTAAACATTCTTTTAGTGCTATTCATGATCATGCTAACTGCCACTGCTGGATGAAAGTAATGGATGGAACTCTTACAGAAAAGCTCTATGACTGGCCAAATAAAGTAGATTGTACAACTGATATAGCTCATGCCCAAATGAAGCCACACAGGATCAGAGATTATACAAAAAATCAAGTTGCATACATTAATGGTATTGTTATAATGAATTTACTAATGCAGTTTTAAATCAATACTGGACTGGTATATTATATTCACCTTAATTTTAAAAATACCAACTTACATGTAGACACTTTTAGATGAGGAAAAAAAAAAAAAGAAGCATTAATTTCTTTAACAAATATAAATCATACCTAAGTGTCTGTATTAAAGTTAGCATTTCAAAAATTTAAGTGAGCTGAATAAATTATTAATTTATATATGAATTTAACACTGTTGATTTAATCAGCAGTGTTTAAGTCATATATTACTTAATAATTGATTTCTGGGTAAACAAAATTTATTGTTATTTTATAAATCGATTTTTCAATGAGGGGAATAGATATCAAAAAACAGATACAGAAATTTATTTACATGTAGAAATTGTACATAGAAATATTTGTACATAGAATTCTTTGTATTTTTGTAAATAGAAATATTATATATTTGTACATAGAAATTTGTACATTTATTTATTTGTACATATATTTGTACATTTGTATATTTGTACATAGAAATATTTGTACATAGAAATCTTATAAAATGAGCCATATATAAATATTCAACAGGTTTGGAACAAATAAAATAAAAAATAAGTATAGTATAAAATCAAATATCATCATAAAAATACCACTTTATTTATATTATTTCATACAGTCAGAGTGACTACTGTTTATATTTTTATTTTTATTTTTTTAAGCAAATTTTATTTTTATTTTAGAGTAAATTCTATTTTTTTATGGTTAAATACAACACACTTAAAAACTGATTATGATATTTTGTAGATTATTTGCATTCATATTTATATATTATGTCTAGAAGTCATAGATTTTAGCTTTGTTAAATAAAGTATAGTAGTTTCACCATGGCTAAGGAGCCTGTTAGCCATGGTGATAGTACTAGCTTGTCCTAATAAATTCTCACATTACCCAAAGAAGAATATTACTCTGTGGATAACCAGATGATTCTTTAAACTGGAAGAGTACCTGCTAAACAGTATGTTAAAAAAAAGACAATTTTAGTAGAGGCAAAAAATTTTTTATCTGTGGTACATCTCTCATAAGTCATCTGCTTGAGGAGATGCATATCTTTAGCACAATTTTAATATAGGATAAATATATATGTATGTATATCTATATATATATATATATATATATATATATATATATATATATATATATATATATATATATATATAGATCTATAGTTTGTTGTCTTTGGGAAGAGCAGAAGGAAAAAAGTGATTCTTACGCCAACACATACGTCACTTTTAATTACTTTTGACTTTCGTCCAACATTTTTGTGTTGGACGAAAGTAAAAACCATTAATTTAATTACAAATAAATCGTTTTTTAAAAAAACCACAAAAACGCAAGTTTAATTGACCAGAATGTTTTTAATAACATTCTAAATGTTTTTAACAATTTAAGCAATGTTTTTATTTTTTATTTTTTTTAATAAAATGTTTTTATTTTTAATTTTTTTAATAAAATATTTTTTTTTTTTTTTTTTTTACTGTAAATCATGTGCGGAGTGTTGCTACATCGACTATCTTATAGCCTGACTCGCAAGGGAGTGCTGCTACATCGACTGACAAATAGCCTGACTTGCAAGGGAGTGCTGCTACATCGACTGACAAATAGCCTGACCCGCAAGGGAGTGCTGCTACATCTACTATCTTTTAGCCTGACCCGCAAGGGAGTGCTGCTACATCGACTCAGGGTTTGGTTGGGACAGGCAGTCTATCAATTAATAAAAAAAAATAATTCCGGTCTTGCATTTTAATTTTTTTTTTGTCAACAAAATATGGAAAAAACTTTCGGACAACATCTAAGGGTTCTATATATATATATATATATATATATATATATATATATATATATATATATATATATATATATATATATATATATATATATATATATATATATATATATATATAAAACGAAAATAACAAAAAGTTCAACTAAAAAAAGGCTCTGCATTAAATCTTTTTGTCCTCGACATAAAAAATTTTATGTTACTTTCATTAAATTAAAATTTTTTTACAGTTGCGTTTAGATAAAAACAGTATTATTTTTATATAGATACTATTGGGCTACATCGTATTGAAAATAAAAGTCATACTCAACAAGCTGTTTCACTTCATTTATATTCTCCTCCTTTTAACATGTGTCATTCATTTGATGAGAGAACTGGCAAAAAAAATACTTGTGAAGTTGTATTTTGGAGCCAAGATGGCATCAGGACTTCACATGTAAGTAATGATGTCAACTTTATTAGTCAATTTTCAAAGCAGTAGTTATGCATTTATTTATTTTTGTCAGATTTGTTTTCTATGCAGTAATAAAGCACAAAATATTTTATTCATTACATTCAGGGCAATTTTTTTGTTTTAAGATGCTCATCGTTTGTTATAGGTTAGAAATATATCTGTATTCTACCTAATTTGGTAGAAATTAGATACAATACAGATATATTTTGATATAAATACAGATATATTTTGATATAAATACAGATATGGTTTGATATAAATACAGATATAAATTGATTTAAGGTAAATGAATAATGTTATGTAAATAGTCACACTTAGGGATTATGACTTAATTAAGAAACATTAAATATTTTATTTATGTTTTTGATGTGCTGTGAATGAGAAATTTCTTAATGCCATGGATAAGGAATTTCTTCAAAAAATTTTTTGGTAAGAGGGTTGAATTAGTTGTATTTTATTAGTGCTGTTAAATCAGTTGACTTTTTATGTATTGTTGTTTTTAACTGCTCATTATGGTTTTCGACAATTGTTAGTTCCGTGAATTATTAAGATAAATATGTTCAAATAAGATATTTTTATGAATTAGGCGTATTTGGGATCACGAATTGTGGTTGCTTTTTGCTCCTTTGAGATTTGTTTTGTTTGTTTTTTAATTTTTGTTTGTTTTTTTGTGATGTTATTTTTCTTTTTTAGTTTGGTATTTTTTTGTCTGAATGCAAAACTTTTTTGTCTGAGGTTTTTATTAGGAGTCATTCAAAAATTCATAAAGTACGTCAGGCTAAGTTTAAGTTTTAAAATGCATGAAATCATTTGCTTCCTTGCGCCGAAATTTTCATTTAAAATAAACAACATTTAACATAACCCTTTTGAATTTTAGTTACATTAACTCAATAATTTCCTTCTTCTATTTTAAAGTTAAATTTATGGACATCACAGTTCATTTAACTATAAAGTAAATCAAAGCAACCAGGTAAGTTAAATTACAACAGTTAAGTTACTCAACTTTTATAATTAATAGACTTGATATGTAAAAGTTAAGCAATGTTTTCATTTATATCTAATAAGTTGTTAACGCATAAAAAACTTTTTGCCAAAGATTATTTTAACAAAAAACTTCAAATAAAATATGAAAAACACAATACTATTTTGTTTTTTGTATTTTCGATTTATTTAAAGCAATATTAAGATATTACCTTTCCATTTTAAAATTTATTTTAAAATTAATTTACAAACGATATTACAAATTAATTTAAAAATAAATTTATTTGAACAAGAGAATTTTATCAAACTACAACTCTTTTGTTTAAAAGTTTAAATTTGAATCTTGAAAATTTAAACAATTTAAAACAATTCACGTAATTTTGCGAATTTTTAACGTTTGCATACCATTAATTACAAGCGTTGATGCTTCCCATTTAATTAAAACCAAATTAATTCTTTTTATGAAAAAATAAATAAAAAAGGAGAAGAATTAGTCTGGGGTGACTTGTAATATATAATTATGTTAAGCATTGCGACTGGTTGGACAACTGAAATTTTTACCAAGATAAAACCACAATAGAGCAATTAAACAACAATGTAAAAGTTTTTAAAAATAAGCCTAATACTTAACTTCTCATTATAATATATTTATAAAAAGTAAAACAATCTCTCGTGATTGCTTTGGAAACCATTCCATTTTAAAAGTATTCTCAGATAGATGGATCT
The DNA here is from genome assembly GCF_038396675.1 of Hydra vulgaris. Taxonomy (NCBI): domain Eukaryota; kingdom Metazoa; phylum Cnidaria; class Hydrozoa; order Anthoathecata; family Hydridae; genus Hydra; species Hydra vulgaris. Next base: position 21,409,593 of record NC_088928.1, on the reverse strand, counting down.
TTAACAAAATCTGCAACACTTTTGAAAATGTGAAAATTCGAGTTTAAAATTTCAAAATTTAGACGTTCACGAATTGTGCATTATAATTAAATCTATTTTAATGACATTTTTATTTTAAGGGAAAGATAAATCAAATTGCTTTTTCAACGAATTCAGCTGATCAAAGTTAACATTTGAAAGTTGATTGTTGACGATTGATTCGTCAGTGTCATTAGTTGCTATGGTTATTAATCGTTGCTATGGTTATTAATCTGCATAGAAGAGTATAATAATAATGAGATTTTTTGATTGAGATTGAGAAATTATCTTTTGCTGTTATTATAATATTTTTTAATTTTTGGTTGATAAACTTTATTTATAATAGCGCCAACTTTGTTTAATTCGTTAATTTGTTCTAAATCATAAATAATATTTGTAATTTATATTACGTTTGTCCTCCTTTTTCCCCTCTACTATCGCTATAAGTGATTACAACATTTGTAACACCTTTTTTAAACACAACGCGATGTGGATTTTTTGAAAACACAAAAAAAAAGTTCTTTTTTTTTTTGTTAAAATATGCATTTTTTTATTGATGTTTATTTTATTTATATTTTTGTGTTAATTGTGTTTTGCTTTTTTTATGATATTTTCTAAATATTTAACATGTTTTTATAGAATTTGCATAATACAATTTATGCATAATGCATAATGCAAATGCAATATGCATAATGCAAAAAACTTGTAAATTTTTAAAACTCTCTTTTTTTTTCTTTTCTTATTTAAACAAATTATTAACAAATTTTATAATAATTTTATAAATAACAAGAAATTTTCCGTATATTTTTGAAAATTTCAAAAAAAGATAAATTGTTTTATAATTAATGGGTAGAATTTTATCTATTATTTAGGCAGTTGTTTTGGTAAAATTTTATGGTAAAATATTCTGAAGCAGATGATAATCTGCTTCAATAAAAATTTTAAAAAGCCCCCTTTGAAAAACACTTTTTTCGGTATTTTGTTATGTTTTTTTATTATATCTATAAGTAGCAACTATGATCATTCGTTTTTTAGATTTTCTAAAGCTATTTTATCCTGTTGTTTGCTAAGCATATTGATGCCGTAGCAAGCTTTGTTCAAGGCTAAACATAATTTGCGTCTCCATCCCTAAAAGTGATGGGGCATTTTTTAATATCTAGTATATTGGCCTACAAGTTACAAAAAACTGTAAAATTATATATAAAAAGACTTGATTGAATATTTACACTATTTTACAATTGATTCTAAAAATTTTATTTAAAAATATAGTTAGCAATTAAAATAGAGACCTAATGATTTCGAGATCCTAAATTCTATCGCTATATTTAAATAAGTGCTTTTAAGACTTAGGTCACACTCGCCACAACCTTGCGTTTTGACCTAATAAACTCAATAAACTAAAAAGTTATGCTATACTTTAAAAACCAATACTCTCAAGGGGCCATCCATAAAGGACGTTATGCTAATAGGGAAAGGACGTGGGTCCTTATAAATATTTATATATATATATATATATAAATATATATATTTATATATATATACACCCAAAAATAACTTTTAAACAAATACCTACAGGAAACTTTTTTTTAAGTAACGATGAATATTTATATATATTGAATATATTTCGATTGATTACATACTGTTAAACAACTAGTAGTTTCTCGCATCTCAAATGTTGAGTGCTCCGGCTTTTTATTAAATTAAAGTGCAAATTCTTAGTGCAAAACTCGTCCTCAAGGACATCGCTATCACCGATGATTTTTTAAATAGAGTATTACAAACATTGAGCACCAACTATCTGGTTAATCAAGGCTTATATTAGTATGTTAAAAGTTTTTAAGAAAGAAAAGCTTTGTTTTTATTACTGTAAATACAGTCAAAATGATTTAAAAATCATGTCTCAAACCCTCACTTGCTTTAAAAACGGCAAAAATTATGCCAATTTTGAGAAGCAAGAGATCAATGTGCCAACAAGCTATTGAATTACAGTTTTTTGAAAATAGTTTATGCACCTATATACTTTCTATAAATTAAAAGACTTCAATGGGTGATTTTGCTTAAATGAAGATATCTTTAATTTAAAATAACTTTTGACAGAAGAAAAAAACTGCCATTAGAATTGGCTGATATTTAATAAATAAAGTTTTTCAATTTTGGTTGGTCTCTGTTAGTTGTTTAAATTTTGAAATTACTTTGTTTGTAAACCCTGAATTCAAATATCATACTTAATTTAGCTATAAAAAAGTAGATTTTTGATTTAAACTAAAATATTTAATACTTTTAAAAAATAAAAATAATTACCCAATTTTTTTTTATTAGTATACATATTATTCTAATATTTATAATACCATTTCTATAATATATTTTTAATATTTATAATACCATTTCTATAATATATTTTTAATATTATGTATAGTTTAACATTACACATAAATAATGTAATAGTCCGCTATTTTTTATGGCACAATTCATAAAAAATCTCACATAGTGGTTACTTACAATTCAACATCTAAGTTGTGGAACATTTTTCGACATAAGCGTATTTATCGTTTCTATAAACTTGCAAACTTTCTTAATTAGTTGCTATCAAAATGCCTAATATTAATATAATTTATGAATATGTTTAGAGGTTTTCTAATGATATTTTTTATGGGATGTTTGTGGATTGTTGTGTAATAAAAACTTACATGAAATTTGTTAAGTGCAGAGTTTGAATTGAAGTAATAGAAGATTTTGATTCCAAGTCGTAAATATATAAAACAATCATTTGATAACATAACTGATTATACAAAATGCTGTTTATTTTCTGAACGTTCATGTGGGGAACATTTAAGATCAATACTAACTGGGATATTTAAATGCGACGAGTTATCACAAGTGTTTGCTGATGGTTTTACCAAAAAACACGTAATTGAATAGCGAATACATGTAGAAGTAAGTAATGAACAAGTTGTATTTGCTTTTCACAAACAGAAGTATAGTAGATACTGGTATGCACCAAATCCATGCTAACATCTACGCCATGAATTCTCTCCAACCAATAAGGAAAGAGACAAATAAAAAGATCTCCGAAAAGCAATAAAAGAGTAGTATGAAAATGTTAATAATCTTTTCCTGGTTCTTTTCCAGTATCTGGTCAGCTGTGCAGAATTTACAGAGACAGCATGTTTTTAAATCATGACCAAGTAGAGAGTAATCCTACTTACACCCTTGATTTAGTGTCTCTAGAAAGCTCTTTTTCTTCAGAAATTATTAATAATTTCTTAGCTACAAGCGCTTCAGATATTAGCCCATTGAAACGGCATATTATAAAAACACATATTAATGAGGCATCAACTTCTACAACCAACCACCATAAATAAAGTTAAATGAAACTGTAAATAACTTCAAAAAAATTTATTCTGAAAAAGTAGCACCAGAACTAGGAGGCCGTTTTTTGGAGATTATGGAAGACTCAACGCAACCGTTATCAGGTATTCCAGATGATTTGATACTGCTATATGAAGCTTATCAAAACACTCAAACATTCATCCAAAAACTACTTATTTTAGGTAGGCAAATGATTTGGCCAGGAAGCAAAGAAAAGAAACAGGAGCACTAACATTTAAACAAAACAAGAACTTAACTCGTCAAAAAATGGACCTTGCAAAACACTTCCTAAACTATATATTTACATCGAGACTGATTCAAGAAATAGCTTCTGGAACAAGAAAAATTACTTAAACCGATGGACATCAACAGGTACATTATTTGCATACAACTTATTTTTCTAACATGCCAAGTTCAGGTATTTGACATTAAATATAATGTGTTTGACAATTTCAGATGACACTTTATGTGTGGCTGACCATGTAGTTGACCAGTTTACTCAAGATGTTCTAAGTGTGAAACACATTTACAAAAAAAGTGATAATGTTGGTAAAAATATAACTATTGTACTTATTGCTAAAAACTAAAAGCCTTGCAATTTAATTGCATATTAGGTGGGGGGAGAAGGTATTAATTTAGGTTCTTGTAATGTATGATGATATATTTTTTTATCCACAACTAGATTTTATAAATCATCATCTGTTTTTTATTTTAGGGTGTTGTTCAGCTAGATCAGTTGCTGAAACGTTTATATTTGCAAATTGAAAGGCGTACCATCTTTAAGATATGGTTACAATGAGCCAAAAAAGGTAAAGAACAATGTGATCGCGAAAGTGCTGTTGCTAAGAGATACATTAATGCATATATCAACGCTGGGAATAATTGTACGTCAGCCCATAGTATTAAGAAAGAATTTTTGTGTTTTGGGGGTTCACAATATTCAAAGGTATTAGTGGTTGAAATTGAAAAGTTAAATTCAGTTAATGATAGCAAAATAAAGAATATCAGTTCAATCCATTAAATTAACGATAATTGAATGAATCTATGGCAATACTTTAATTGCGGTAAAGGTAAAACAGTTTAGTTTTTAGGATTAGCATTCGTTTTTTGGTTTAACAGAGATAGAACCCTTTGACGGAGGAGAAAATTTAGAGCAAATAGAAATTAAATGAAACGAAAAGATGGGTTTATTAACACTGGTGTCTACTGCAGTGAGCCGTCATGTCTTATGTTTTTTGATACTGAAGCTGACCTTCGAAACCATCAGAATGAAAATGCCCACAGCACCCAAAACAAGCATGCATCAATGGATTCAGTTTTATTACATCATGCTGATTTGCTTGTTTGTCTGTTCGTCAAGAAGTTATGGAAGACAGGTGTAACATCCACAAAATATTAAACATTCCTGAGCAAGGACTTATGAAGCATTTTGTTTTTAGCATAGAAAACATGGAAGTGATAAACAAATGCTGTAGAGAATAAACTAATATTTTTTATTATAGATTTATTTGTAGATTTCATAGATTTTTTACTGCCAAAAGTCTTTTTGAATTAGAGATATCTTCATTTAAGCAAAACCACCCATTGAAGTCTTTTAATTTATTGAAAGTATATAGGTGTATAGCCTATTTTCAAAAAACTTTAATTCAATAGCTCGTTTGCACATTGATCTTTCGCTTCACAAAATTAGCATAAATTTAATAGTTTTTAAATCAAGTGAGGGTTTGAGACATGATTTTTAGACTAGTTTTGAGTTTTAAATCAGTTTGACTGTATTTACAGTAAAAAAAAAACAAGTTTTTCTTTCATAAAAACTTATACCATATTAATATAAGCCTTGGTTAACCAAAGACTTGGTGTTCAAAAGCACAGAATTTGCGTTATTGAACACCGCTTTGGTAGTGTTGGGTAACGGAAAAAGTATGTTGCAGATGTTTTAAAAACTTAATTTTTTTCGCTAAAGTATAAAACTTGATATTATATTCGTTTATAAAAAATCAACACTTTCTCTCATTTCAAACAACTTTTTTAACTGCATGAAGTTGCTACATCGAAACACGGAAAATTTTGAAAAACGATCAAGTCAATGTTTTATGAAACTTCAAACCGCAATAACTTCTGAACCGCTTTGAATTACGGTCTCAAATTTTTAGGTTTTTCCTTTGAAATGATTTGACAAAATCACTGAAACTTTTAAATAAATCCAAGTCTTCAACTATTTTAAGTTGCTGATTTTGCCTCATTCTAATAAAAAATGACTCTTATAAACATAAAAGCTTCAATTACGCTATAGCGTAATTAAGGTTTAAAAAAATATTTTGGTGCCTTAAAAGAATAAATTTTAAAAAACGTACTTTAATACAAATTTTTTGAAAAAGGTTATTAGTAATTAATCTTGAAAATAGTACTTTTCAAAACAATACTTCTAAACAATGTTAACGATTGGATAGAGGAAAATTGGACATGCATGATTTGTTCTCAATTAATTAAAACATTTTTAAAATTGTACACATATACACTAAATGAAGAGCTTAGTGCTAACAGGACTCAAGTCACAAGTTAAATACTTTAAGAAAATCTCCTTTGATCAGTCATTTTAAATCCTTATTTTGAAGTCTTATATCTCTGATCAAATTATATTTTCTCATAACATTTATTTTAAGATTTTAGTAATTTTAGCACTAAGCTCTTCAAATAAATTAACTTAACGTTAAACATCATTGTGGAAAGTCAGCAACAGTGAAGGATAAGCTCAACAGATGCTATAGTATCAGTTGAGGTTATCCTTTTGTATATTGAATATCTGTATATCCATCTGTATATTGAAGAATAAGGGAATATTGTAAAAGATTTGATGAAAACTTGATCAGAAAAAGCTGATCAACTGTTTTTTTGTATTTTATTTTATTGAGTTCAGTTAAGTTCATTAAATCGTTTGACAAACTATTTTCTTCTGCCTAATTTCTTATATAGGCTGAAAAATTCTCCAATACACTTTTTTTTTTTACAATAAACAGCCAATATTTTGAAACTGTGGAGACATATAATATAAGAAAATTTAGGCATATAACATAAGATAATTAAGAGAACAATCAAACATACATATGTTCATCAGCTTATGTATGTTTCAACCGAGTTTGATCCCGACCACGTCCCTGGTAGTACCGCGCTCAACTTGTTTCTCTGCGCAGCGGCCTTGTTTGTCAAGGTTCGTGTTTCGGAGTTATAGAGCTGAGAGAGGGTTATAACCACTATTAAGTAGCCTCCTCATCTGTAGTGGCCTTCTTGACCTTGAGGAGGTGAATAACAAAAAAAAAAAAAAAAACTACAATTGTTTCTGTAGCTTATAAAATACCTAGATAATGATTAATTTTTTAACATAAAAAATATTGGTCATTATATATTTTGAGCTGATACCATTCGAGGTTAAAATTATTTTAATCATTTAAACAGTGAATTTCTTTTACTATAAATATACCGAATTCATCCTGATTATTTGATGGATGACGGACAGACGGTGGCTTTCTACCTTTCGATGTAGTTGGATATAGGTATTTTTTCAGTTAAGCAATAAATAATTGGAAAGAGATTTAAATCTAAAACTAGAGTTAATTTTTTGCCAATTTTTAAATATTTTTCTTCAAAATATTTAGCACAAATAACTGAATTTTTACTTGGGTTTTAACTTTCGATTGAAAGCTTTAAGTTATCAATCAAAAGTTAAATCGAAAGTTATATTAAGTTAAACTTAACATAACTTTCGATTGATAAATACTACCCATTGTTTAAATAAGTATGGATTATTTTCCGGAAATCTAAAAAATGGATGTTTTTTAGGAATAAAATCATTTGATTCTCTCTCTTTTTATATCCAGTTTTAGAAAAAACTACAGCACTTGTATTAACCATACTATGACTATATAAATAAACAATTTTATAAGACGTTTAAGAAAATCCGAAATGTACTCTTTCTTAACTTTTCGCTCTGAAAAGCAAGATATCCGACCGTGTAAATATAGTAGGCCATGGTTCAGGAGTAAATAAACAATTTATATAATTCTTTATATAAATAATTTATTGTAGATCATTTTTAAATAAAATATATGTAAATACTATTAATAATATAAATACTACAAAGCTTGTTAAAAAAGTTTTTTGAACTTTATCCATATAGTTGCATTAAAACACGAAATAATTAAAAATTCATATTTCATCTTAAACTGTATTTAACTATAAATATTATAAGTTTTTGAAATTTTTTGAATTAAAATTGTTTTTGTGTATTAAAATATTTTTAACTTCATTTAACACATTAAAAAAAATTTTAATGGAAAAAATTGAATATCGAGCATATATTAAAATCATGTTCTTTAAAATAAAACATGTGTTGTTCATTTGGTTCATGTTAAAAAGAAGGATACCATTATTAGTTAATTTTATGTAAAAAATTGTCTGAAACCTGTTACGCAAGAAAGAAATAAGCAAAGATTATAACATGCACTCAAAATTTTAAATTACTTCATGTTATCGCCCAACCCCATTTTACTCAAACCGCAGCAAACTGTTCAAACTAAGCAGGAATCACAATAATTTCCTACCCATCGTACTCATAAAAAGGCCACATAACCAAGCTTATTCAAAGTATACCTAAAAAAGAGCATAAAAAAATAATTGTAAAATGGCTTCAAAGGATGCAACATCGTATAAATAGTTATGGATATTATTTGATAAAAATTAAAAAGAAATAAAAATTACCTATTGGTTTAATATGTTAATTCTACGAACTTTTTCTAAGGACCTAACTATTATACTACATAAATATAATATACATTTTACACTGATTTTTGTTTACTTGATGTTAACAAGGTCCAGTGATGCCCATACCTTACCAATATCACAGAAATCTTTCTATGAAAGACTTTTAAATATTGACTAAAAAAATTTGAACCCTCTCCAACCGGGTGCATAACGTTATTAAAGCTGATAAAAGGTACGTATTTTTGACGAATTATAAATTTGACGAATTATGTCTTGGCATGCTTTTTTCATAACGAAATATGGCAGGTAGTAAAAAAAAGGTTTTTGAAGATTAAATAAAAGTAAATATGAACTTAATGCAGTAAATACGGCAAATATTTTAATATCGATTAACAAAGATGTTGTTTAGACATTTGTATACAACAACAAAAACCTATCCAAACCTATTTTAAACTGCTCTTGTATATAAAAATATCTATGCTAATACATATTTCTAAAAAGTAACACAGCTAAATATATTTATACCAAGCAACTCTGTAAAACCATGACACAAAACTTGGCCTCAAAAAACATTTCCGCAAAAGCCGGATTTTCGCATACCACATAGTTATACATAAATTATGAGAATTCATCTTTCGTGGGAATCTATTACTATTTATATGTCATATTCCTAGAATTTTTTTTTTTTGGGATTGAGAATGTCAATAAATTTAATTGTTTAATGTTCAACAGTATATATAATCGTGGAATTCAGGAAAATCTCTTCATTTTTAAAATATCATTTACTGATACCTTAAAAATTAAAAAATGCGTTATATACAGAAGCTAGTATATTCATGTATACATTTTAATACTTTAGTTTTTGTACATATGCGTACATGCATAGGGACTGTTTGTTAAAGTATTCGACGTGCATGATTATTAAAAATTGTTTGCTTGTGTTAAAGGAAAAAATAGTTATAAAGATAATGCATGCTAAATTATATTAAAATATAAAAGGGTTTTAAAATAGGAAACAAGAAAAAAATTAAAAAATGAATGAGTCAAATAACAGTTTTACACTTACAAAGTTAATTGAAAGATTAGAAGAATTATTTGAAAATGAAAAGGTCGAAGTTATTGAAGTTCAGGACGCTATGGAGAAATATCAACCAAATTTGTCTGAGTGGAAAAAGTATGCTCATTTTGATGATTACAGGTAAAGTGTCATGAATTGTTTTAGTTCTACTTTTAAGTCAAGCTTTACAAGAATCTCAGAAAGCAAACTTAATTAAAGTTCGATTTGAACTTTGTAAACTTTTTCACGAAAGAGTTTAAAGAAAAACTTGAGTAATTGCGTAAACGAATTTTGAAAATTTTAGGATCGCGCTTGAGAAAAAAAGACTTGAAAAGCACAAAGTTAGTTTCCTTTCGTCCTTTTATCTACCTACAGAAACAGGAATGGAATCGAAATAACCAATATATTTTAAAATTTTAATTTTCCAAAAGCAAAACTAAGCATACTAAGCACGTGATTATTTTTCCCTTCCCAGGAAGTTTGCTTAGTTAAAAGGCGGGATTGGAAATTAGTTATATATTTTGTAATAATTTATTTAAATTTATACTTTTGAAAATAAATTATAACAATGTGTTTGAATTAAATCGGTATTGGTTGTCAAAAAGTGAGTTGCTAAATTCAAAATGAGATTTTAAAAGTTTGTAAATTAAAAACGCAAAGATGTTGCTAATAATAATAATATGCTAATAATATGGACTGAATAGGCAATATTTAGAAGGGTCAGAGCGATTTTTTGAGTTTTTCAAAACTTGGAACAACATCGTCGCGTTGGTTTGACAAAGGTTTTAACTGATTTTTTTTATATTAGGAGAATAGCAAATAAATCTTTTTTTCTTATTTTCTTATTTTCTAAATAAAAATATTTACATAATAGTTTTTTGTTTATTTACGTATTTTTATACATCAACCAAAAAAAGAGTACTTAGACAAATAAAAAAACAATAATATAAATAATTTTAGTTGATCATTAAAAAAAGTTACAAGATTATTTCTAAATTCTCCTAGTATTAAAAATTTCAGCTAAAACCTTGTCAAATCAACGCGACGAGATGATGTATTCCAGTAAGCAGGAAAACCTGACGAAAACCGGCCCAATAGGTCTATGTCTATGCAGGGCCGCCAAGAGGGGTAGGGGGCTTAATGGCGCCAATCAGGGATGCTTTCCCAGGCGGCGTGACGGCTCTCGGCGGCCCTGCGTCTATGGTAATAAACACAAATATGTATGAATATTTAAATAAATAAATATTTTGTTTAGGTATTTATATATGAGTCTATGGCAATAAACACCTAAACTAAAGTCAACAATTGTTAAACAGTTTTGATAATAAATGAAAAGAGAATGCGAAACACTTTTGTAAAAATGTGGTAGAACCTTAGACTGGAAAAAAATTTAGTTGTGTTTAAGGGTGGTTTGGATGTTCAATAGGGGATTAACTTGTTGTTTTTTTTTGTTTTTTTTTTGTTGAAAGGGCAGGAAGAGTGTGGTCGTTTAGCTCAACAGATGTATTAGAGATAAGTTTTTTTTGCATTTATTGGGTTAACTTTATTAACGTTATTTTTTGCATTTAGTTGTATACTCAAAGATTATTTTGTAGAAGAGAAAAACAGGATATTAAATGACTATTTAACTCTTCAGTTAAATTCCTGAAGAAATACAAAGCAAGTCATTTTTTTTAATTTTAAAACAAAATTTCACTGTTACATGTGTACATTTCAAACTGGAGTTGTAAGCCGTTTTAGAAGATGTAAATAAATATTGCTTGTGAAGATATCCTGAACCCACTACAATTTAGATCAATACGAATACTTCGCATGAAGTATTTTTCAAACAGTCAGATCAATGCAAATACTTTATATGAAGTATTTAAATTCACCTAAATTTAAAAAAATTTGCATTGATCTGACAGTTTAACGAAAAATAACCGTTTCTGTTTCGATTCAGTTTTGCATTTTTCCCTATAGGAAAATACATTGCATCAATAACTAAAACCAGTGGACTGGTCAATTCAGAGGGTAAACCAATATAATTACAGCTATCGAGACCTCAATCAAATAAAGCTTACCTCTTACTATATGTTGGTTGTTTATCTCGCAAAAATTTTGGGATCTTTAATCGAAATGACATTCTATTCTCTAATAGAATGTTTAAAAAGCATTATAACAATTAATACTTATAATATAAAGAATTTTTTGTTAAATATTTCTTTAACCAATAATAGTTTAAATTATTAACAAATTCTTTAATAAAAGCTAATTAAGGGTTTTTGCAAATAGAAAACCTTAAATTAGTTTCCATCGACATAGGAGGTACCACTTGGAAGCTTAAAATGCCAACGATATATGTTTTAAAACCTATTTTAATGCTTTATAAAGTAAGCCATTGACATTTTTATTAAACAACGTTGTTTTTTTTTAATAAATAAAACAAGGTATTTTAATACAAAGACAAAATTCATTTGAAAACCATAGCGTTACAATTTAAATTATTTTTTTGTTTTTAACTGCTCTTAATTTTGGTACTGGGGGACCGACAAAAGCCAGAAGACTGTGAATGCCAGCAAGTAAAAAAAGTACTTAAATCGGTGTCTATGGTAATCTTAACTTAGTACATAAATAGTAGTTAATTAGTACTTAAGAAGTACTTTTATCGGTATCTGTGGTATTACCGCTATCTATGGTAAGAAACAATATATATATATATATATATATATATATATATATATATATATATATATATATATATATATATATATATATATATATATATATATATATATATATATATATATATATATATATATATATATATATATATACATATTCATTAAGGTGAGTCGAAATGTAAAAAATATTAAGTTGGAGATCCTGTACATGTCTAAAAAGTTGCTTTTTGATGTACTCGTTTGAAAAAACCTCACTTTTTATTTTATGGACAGTGTCTACAGGTCCCAACTCCGACTAGAAAGACTACATAAATACTCAATGTTAGTGTAATGTATTGCAATGTATTACAAATTAAAAAGAAAGTAAACTGTAACGAATCAATGTTAAACAGCAACAATACAAAGTTGTTTAACCTAACTGTTAATAAAATCTTTCTTGCAATCACCTTAATCACCTTAAATGCAAACGCAATCACCTTAATCACCTTAAATGGCAGCTCGTTACAGTGTAGAAGGCATACCAACCACTGTAATGGTCTACCTAAGTTCTTCTCTAATTTTCTTATGATTCCGTTGCTTTTACCTGTATTATTATTTGTGCCATCACACACAAGACCTTGAATGCTTTCTACGGAGTTTGTCTCTATAATAACTGACATTAACTCCTTTGTTATATCAGCAGCTTTACTACTTTCAGAAACTAAATGATCGATGTATATGTTTCCTGGATACGAGACAATACTATAGTGTTCTTCTTTTTTGCTTCTTCTACAACCAAAACTCTCAACTAATGTAACGTCTTGTTTTCCATCAAAGCCTATACAGCACAATTCCTTATTGCTCTGCATATGTTCTTCAACCAGAGTATCTCTCCAGAAATTCCTTTGTCGATTTAGCTTTGAAGGATCAAGAATTGTTGCTGAAGACAACATACTGAGGTCTTTTAAAACAGCATTAACAATAAGACATGTATCTCTGTTGCTAATTTTACATCGATCAACTGCTTTACATAATTCCTTGTACTTGTTTCTGTTCTGCACTGATACTGTCTCTTCCTCTGATGTATAATTACTTTCAGACGTGTTACGCTCATCCTCATCAATATCTTCCTCAGTTTCATATTCAACCTCTTTTGACTGTGATCACACAATGATTTCATAAATTTGCGTTTTTGTCTCTTTTCCAGTGTTGCTGTCGTTTCTTTGTCTACTCAACCAATTATCATATATCTAACAGTTTTCTGGTCAACCCAGAAATCCCACTCTATCAATGGAATTTTATTTGGCAGTAGGCACGTGCATAAGTTCCTATCTCTAATGCCCGAATCAAAGCATTTGCAGGTACAAATGTCAAATAACTGCTTAAAAGAATTCAACTTCTCAGTGAACGTGTCTGATGTTCTTTTTGCATCTGAATATTTTTCAAGTGTATGTACTTTATCCATAAGTCTTCTAATCCTAATGATTGTGCTATTCACTTCTATTGTGGGAATACTTGCTTTTGAATAAACACATTTCACTCTGTCTGCTAAAATTGAATATCTTTCTTGCAAGCTAATTTCTAATACTGTTTTCTGATTATAATAGAACGCCTTAATAACGTCTTCATATGATGGGATTTGATTTTTAGGAAGATCAACTAACTGTCCAAACAATGGATGTTTAGTGCACTTCGTGTACACATACTATCCATATTTAATATAATTTGTCTAAAATAATCAAAAAAACTACAACAAGTTATGTTTACAATAAATAAAAGCTGTTAAAACAATTTTTCATAAGAATTTAGTCAATAAATATTCCAATATTTATACAGACTATAATATGTTTAGCCCTCTCATAAATAGGCTTACATGTTAAATGAAGTGATCTTTCTACAGTCTAAACTAAAGCCTACTGTAGTATACATCTATATTAGCGTACTTGAATTTTACTATAGATCTATTATTGCAAAGAAGAAAATAAAATTACAAAATAATATATTAGATATTTTGCTTGTTTCTAAAAAATCCAGCACATGGTTTGTTGCTAATGTTGGTGACGTCACATGTAAATAACTTTATTAAATTTATTCCATTTCTTTTTTAGCACTTGTAGTTAGGTGCTAAACCATTTGCCAATGCATTTTAGTCAATGATTTATAGTTGGTACGTATTTAGATTGTACCAAGGAAATGGTTAAAATACATCAAATAAGGTAAGACTTTAATCAAAAGTTGGGACCCCTAAACGTTTCATCAAAAATCTTTAAATATTATTTTCATACTGTACTGATGACAAGACAACTTTTTGTTCATGTACAGGAAAGATAAAAAAATTTGACCCACCCTAATCAGTGGCGGATCCAGCATTTTTTGATCTTTGAGATAGCTAACTTCCAGACATGGAGCTAACTCCAAACATTTATACGTTTATACTTATGTCAAATAATGAGGGTTTGCAAAAAATTGCGATGATTGGAGGCTGGGAACAAAAAAGCCCCAAAATTTTTGCTACAGCTGCCCCAAACGTGAGAGCAACTAGTTGATGAAATATTTTTTGTATTATTCACAAATAGACTTATATTCATCGATAATTATTAATGTTTCATAGTATTATCTTTCAGCGTTCAAAAATTATTACCATATAAAAATTACAGCCCCCTCAAATTGAGGGGGGGGGGGGTTGAACTTTATATGGTCATAATTTTTGAACGCTGTGAGATAATACTATGAAACTTAAAAATTGTCGATGAATATAAGTCTAGTTGTGAATAATATAAAAAGTATTTCATCAACTTGTTGCTCTCACGTTTGGGGCAGGTGTAGCAAAAATTTTGGGGCTTTATTGTTCCCAGCCTCCAATCATCGCAATTTTTTGCAAACCCTTATTATTTGACATAAGTATAAACATATAAATGTTTGGAGTTAGCTCCATGTAGTATGTGTTATTGTTTTAGCTCCTTACTACTAGTTGATTTGTTAAGGTGCTGTTATAAAGCAGATATAGCATAAAATCAAAACCGTGACAGTCGATAGATGTTCTTGGCGCAGTTGCTTATTCGTATTCTACTTCTAAGTCCGGCAATCTGAAAGCGGTCAATCCACTTCATATATTAAATAAAGATAAACCACCAAGTAGAAGCTACTCGGCTTTGGCCTAGCGGGAGTTATTAAACCCGTAGCTGGGCCAAACACCGAGTCTCGGCTCCCATATAACACCGCTTTCTAGTGCCGTGCGTAAATGTGGCTTCAATCGCTTCATTGCTTCTTGCCCTAATGGCTAATATCAAGTGAAGTATCTGTTCTTATTTCGGCTCCGGACCATCTCTCAATTGGTTACGGTGTTGTTAGAAAGCAGAAACGGCAAAAGATCAAAGCCGTGACAGTCGAAAGAGGTTCTTGGCGTGGTCGCTTTTTCAGTGTCTCCTTCTACGTTCGAAAATCCTAAAGCGATCTGTCCACTTTGGACGTAAAACGGAGATAATCCATTAAGTTGGCGCTGTTCAGTTTCGGCTGAGTGGTAACTAAACCCTTAAGTGGGCATTACTAAACCCTTAAATGGGCCAAAAAACCCTTAAATGGGTTATAATAGGAGTCTCGGCTCCAAAATAACACCGCCTTCTAGAGCCCTGTGTAAGTCTGGTTTCAACTGCAGGTAACTCTAGCTGGTTGGTAAAAAAAAAAAAAATGTGGTTTTAATTGTAAGTGTCTGAAGTTGTGCATGATATTGTTTATTTTGATAAAATTAATATATTTAAATCATATACTTCCTGATCTTTATTTTTGTGCATTAAGTAATTTTTCATTTAAGTATTATAAAAAAATGCGTAACTTTATTATTGAAAACCATTTTTGATATCAGCATAACTAGGGTTACCATATGGTAATCATCGAAAAAGAGAAGATTTTACTAAGCGTGTGAAATGAATGATGAGTCCCCATTATTTAGCAGGGTTGTACTAGAGAGGACTCCTTTTAAGAAAATTAAATAAATAAAAACCCTTTTTATAAAAAAAAGCACGTAAAAAAATAAAAAATGTCATTTTTTAATGCAAATTGGTGAATTTGTGATTAAAATTAATCTAAATAATCGCAAAACGTTTACATTCAATTTTATTGCTATCTAACAATTATTGAGTCTTGATTAAATAAATCTTTTAAAACGGTATAATTTAATATAGAATAATTTATTGTATATTAAAATATTTTAAATAATATACGAAAGATAAAAACTATATAAATGCAAGCCATGAATTTAATCTTCATTGTATAACTTGTTTCTATTGTCATCTTGTAACCATTATTTACATGTATCTAACTAATCACTTGCATTAGTCATCAATTTAACTGTCATCGACCAATCATTTGTCGGAACAAAGCAAGAATTATAAACAGGGGAAGATGTATCATACCAAATATACATTTTTTTTGAAACCACCTTTTTCAATAAGTCTTTGTTTGATAACAAATACTTATTGAACTCATAAGTTAGAAAATTGGTCACGCACAATGATTTATTAACATAAAGAAAAGGCTCCCAAATAGCGATACTGCCAAGTTTCATCCAAATGAAAGCTTTTAACTCTTAGTATTAGGACTTTTAACAGGTCAAAGGTTATGCAAATTGCGTAATCTTGACTAATTTATTACTGTAAGATGCATTAGATAAATAAGATTAACATAAGGAAATTTGTTTATCTTTATGAGAAACAAAAATATATGATCCAGCTGGCCAAATTTTGAATTCACAATCATTTCTCCCTTTCTTAAACTAAAAAATATTTTTTTGGACGACATTATTGATAGTGTCGCAATTTTTTTACTTTCTAAACGTCAAATTTAAATTCAAGGAATAATTTTTTGTGTAGTGACAACCAAAATACTTTATAACCTTAACTAAACGGTCGAAACTTTCGTTTTCGCAAGTTTGGATGCGCGCGCATTTTTTAATATTGTGTAATGAAGAGAAGAGAACACGTGTTGTTTGAGCATTTTCCATAAATTGGTAGAATGACAAAAAAAATATGGAATTTTTATAAAAATTAAATAAAAACCTCCAAAAAGAGGAGATTTCATGTTTTTTTCTGAAATCCCCCGGAGGCTTATTTTTTGCCTTAAAATCCGTAGATCTCCGGGTAAATCCGGAGATATGGGAACCCTAAGCATAACGTAATATGTAAGCAATAACACTGTATTTTTTCTAAAAAATGTAGTCTGGGGGCAAAACAGTAGAGATGGACAGAAGACACATGCGCATGCTTTTGATATTTATCATAGTTAGCTAATTACGAATGACAATATATTGCCATTCGTAATTATCAGCCTTAAATTCCTCATATTGTTATATTGTATTTATTGAATTATCCAACATTTAGAGAAACGATTGCTGCTCATATTGTTACATTTTTTATTCAATAAATTTGCTGCTGAAGTTAGTATTTGTTGAGGCATCAATAAAAAATAGACCTTTAGTATACTCAATGACTGTTGAGACTATGATAATGAACAATTTGTTGGTCATGTGCTAGAAAAATAGTAGCTTGTAATGGCGCATGATCTGTATCTCCACCAGGTGCAATGTCAACATGTAATTTGATGAGTGCAGGTCCAGGCCAAAAGTAAATTTGACAACTTCGACTGTTTATGTATTGTAGTTATTTACATTTAATGTAAATAAATGCAGCAATTTAACGATTAATTAATCAACCATGTTCTGAAAACGTTATTTCAAAGGTACAAAAAAGATCGCAAGTTTTTCCTTGCAGTCACATAATAAACCAAAAATTAAAATGCCTGCCTAATATCAATGATAGTCGGCGCATAAAAGAGAAAACGATTTTTTACTTATATTAATAAAATAAATTTAGCAGTGCATAATTAAGCAAAAAAAGGAGAAGTTGCACGATTTCGTGATTTGTTATTTGAGACTTTTTGTCAAGACAGTGTATAAAGTTGAGTTATTAGCATATAGAGCCACTTTTGATGTAAGATTGTCACAAAGAATGTTATTGTAAATAAGAAACAATATTGGAACAAAGATAGAGACTTGTGGTACCCTTAAGGTTACTGGAAAAGTAGAAGTATGGAGGTCTTTGAGAATGACTTAACTACTGCAGTTAGAAAGAAATGAGTTGATAATCTCAAAACCTTTTTTGTAAAGAAATTAATAATAGAGAGAAGGCTAATTGGAGGATGGTTAGAGAGGTCAGTGTGTTTTTTAGACATTTTAAAAATTGGAACCACTTATGTAACACTTATTATTAGTTTAGCGAGAAATTAAGAGAGTTCCGGAAAACTCTTATGTAAGCTGTAGAAGAGTTTAATTGAAATTTGACTTGAGCATAGAAAGCTGGAGTGATTTGAGCATTTAAACAAATAGCAAACAATATATGTTTGTATCTATATATATATATCCATATTAAAAATGGATTTAGGCGCCTTTTAACTAATTACCTTAAATGGGAGTTAGTTACGAGGAAGTGCGTTACATATGGTATGAAAGAGCATTAGCTATGAAAAGAAGATGCTTGATATGATATTTATATTAGAGTAACAGTATAAAAGGAGAAAGCTTAAAATTAATAATCATAATCAAGATGATGATTATGACTATCAATAATTGATTGATAAACATGATCATCATGATGATTATGAGCATAATTATGATCATCATCATATAATTATCATGATGATGAGCATAATTATGATCATCATCATGATAATCATCATGATCATCATGATGATGTTTATATTAGAGATAAAGTATTAGGCTTACTTTAGTTAATGACATTGTTAAAGATTTTCCAAATGTCTCTATAACCTAACATCTTAAATAAGATACAAGATTTAGAAAACTAAGAATAGCAAAGCTTAGTATCAGACAGGACCTTATTTACTTTGTCTTCTTGCAATAATAAAAAAACTATTGTGTTCAAGAGAGATGTTCTTGTAAAAATATTGAAACAAATGATTAACATTAAATATAGCAACTGCACAAGAAGGTGAAAAATATGGAGTAGAATGAGGCTTGACTTTAAACCATTGAGAAGTAATAAAAGCTTCAATACTTACTTGGGTCCAGGTGATTAGTTAAAAAGCGCATATATCCATTTTTAATATGGATATATATATAGATACAAACATATATTGTTTGCTATTTGTTTAAATAGTAGCATACAATATCCCTGCATATTTATATAAACTTTAGTATTTATAAGGTCTAGTATTGTTGCCCAAAAGAGAAGACGATGATAAGATGGATGTGTGGTGTAACTCTAAGACAAGAAAAGGAGTCATAAATGGTATAAGTTTTTCTTTCATAAAAACTTATACCATATTAATATAAGCCTTGGTTAACCAAAGACTTGGTGTTCAAAAGCACAGAATTTGCGTTATTGAACACCGCTTTGGTAGTGTTGGGTAACGGAAAAAGTATGTTGCAGATGTTTTAAAAACTTAATTTTTTTCGCTAAAGTATAAAACTTGATATTATATTCGTTTATAAAAAATCAACACTTTCTCTCATTTCAAACAACTTTTTTAACTGCATGAAGTTGCTACATCGAAACACGGAAAATTTTGAAAAACGATCAAGTCAATGTTTTATGAAACTTCAAACCGCAATAACTTCTGAACCGCTTTGAATTACGGTCTCAAATTTTTAGGTTTTTCCTTTGAAATGATTTGACAAAATCACTGAAACTTTTAAATAAATCCAAGTCTTCAACTATTTTAAGTTGCTGATTTTGCCTCATTCTAATAAAAAATGACTCTTATAAACATAAAAGCTTCAATTACGCTATAGCGTAATTAAGGTTTAAAAAAATATTTTGGTGCCTTAAAAGAATAAATTTTAAAAAACGTACTTTAATACAAATTTTTTGAAAAAGGTTATTAGTAATTAATCTTGAAAATAGTACTTTTCAAAACAATACTTCTAAACAATGTTAACGATTGGATAGAGGAAAATTGGACATGCATGATTTGTTCTCAATTAATTAAAACATTTTTAAAATTGTACACATATACACTAAATGAAGAGCTTAGTGCTAACAGGACTCAAGTCACAAGTTAAATACTTTAAGAAAATCTCCTTTGATCAGTCATTTTAAATCCTTATTTTGAAGTCTTATATCTCTGATCAAATTATATTTTCTCATAACATTTATTTTAAGATTTTAGTAATTTTAGCACTAAGCTCTTCAAATAAATTAACTTAACGTTAAACATCATTGTGGAAAGTCAGCAACAGTGAAGGATAAGCTCAACAGATGCTATAGTATCAGTTGAGGTTATCCTTTTGTATATTGAATATCTGTATATCCATCTGTATATTGAAGAATAAGGGAATATTGTAAAAGATTTGATGAAAACTTGATCAGAAAAAGCTGATCAACTGTTTTTTTGTATTTTATTTTATTGAGTTCAGTTAAGTTCATTAAATCGTTTGACAAACTATTTTCTTCTGCCTAATTTCTTATATAGGCTGAAAAATTCTCCAATACACTTTTTTTTTTTACAATAAACAGCCAATATTTTGAAAC
Source organism: Hydra vulgaris (assembly GCF_038396675.1). Taxonomy (NCBI): domain Eukaryota; kingdom Metazoa; phylum Cnidaria; class Hydrozoa; order Anthoathecata; family Hydridae; genus Hydra; species Hydra vulgaris. Next base: position 21,389,206 of record NC_088928.1, on the reverse strand, counting down.
TGTGGAGACATATAATATAAGAAAATTTAGGCATATAACATAAGATAATTAAGAGAACAATCAAACATACATATGTTCATCAGCTTATGTATGTTTCAACCGAGTTTGATCCCGACCACGTCCCTGGTAGTACCGCGCTCAACTTGTTTCTCTGCGCAGCGGCCTTGTTTGTCAAGGTTCGTGTTTCGGAGTTATAGAGCTGAGAGAGGGTTATAACCACTATTAAGTAGCCTCCTCATCTGTAGTGGCCTTCTTGACCTTGAGGAGGTGAATAACAAAAAAAAAAAAAAAAACTACAATTGTTTCTGTAGCTTATAAAATACCTAGATAATGATTAATTTTTTAACATAAAAAATATTGGTCATTATATATTTTGAGCTGATACCATTCGAGGTTAAAATTATTTTAATCATTTAAACAGTGAATTTCTTTTACTATAAATATACCGAATTCATCCTGATTATTTGATGGATGACGGACAGACGGTGGCTTTCTACCTTTCGATGTAGTTGGATATAGGTATTTTTTCAGTTAAGCAATAAATAATTGGAAAGAGATTTAAATCTAAAACTAGAGTTAATTTTTTGCCAATTTTTAAATATTTTTCTTCAAAATATTTAGCACAAATAACTGAATTTTTACTTGGGTTTTAACTTTCGATTGAAAGCTTTAAGTTATCAATCAAAAGTTAAATCGAAAGTTATATTAAGTTAAACTTAACATAACTTTCGATTGATAAATACTACCCATTGTTTAAATAAGTATGGATTATTTTCCGGAAATCTAAAAAATGGATGTTTTTTAGGAATAAAATCATTTGATTCTCTCTCTTTTTATATCCAGTTTTAGAAAAAACTACAGCACTTGTATTAACCATACTATGACTATATAAATAAACAATTTTATAAGACGTTTAAGAAAATCCGAAATGTACTCTTTCTTAACTTTTCGCTCTGAAAAGCAAGATATCCGACCGTGTAAATATAGTAGGCCATGGTTCAGGAGTAAATAAACAATTTATATAATTCTTTATATAAATAATTTATTGTAGATCATTTTTAAATAAAATATATGTAAATACTATTAATAATATAAATACTACAAAGCTTGTTAAAAAAGTTTTTTGAACTTTATCCATATAGTTGCATTAAAACACGAAATAATTAAAAATTCATATTTCATCTTAAACTGTATTTAACTATAAATATTATAAGTTTTTGAAATTTTTTGAATTAAAATTGTTTTTGTGTATTAAAATATTTTTAACTTCATTTAACACATTAAAAAAAATTTTAATGGAAAAAATTGAATATCGAGCATATATTAAAATCATGTTCTTTAAAATAAAACATGTGTTGTTCATTTGGTTCATGTTAAAAAGAAGGATACCATTATTAGTTAATTTTATGTAAAAAATTGTCTGAAACCTGTTACGCAAGAAAGAAATAAGCAAAGATTATAACATGCACTCAAAATTTTAAATTACTTCATGTTATCGCCCAACCCCATTTTACTCAAACCGCAGCAAACTGTTCAAACTAAGCAGGAATCACAATAATTTCCTACCCATCGTACTCATAAAAAGGCCACATAACCAAGCTTATTCAAAGTATACCTAAAAAAGAGCATAAAAAAATAATTGTAAAATGGCTTCAAAGGATGCAACATCGTATAAATAGTTATGGATATTATTTGATAAAAATTAAAAAGAAATAAAAATTACCTATTGGTTTAATATGTTAATTCTACGAACTTTTTCTAAGGACCTAACTATTATACTACATAAATATAATATACATTTTACACTGATTTTTGTTTACTTGATGTTAACAAGGTCCAGTGATGCCCATACCTTACCAATATCACAGAAATCTTTCTATGAAAGACTTTTAAATATTGACTAAAAAAATTTGAACCCTCTCCAACCGGGTGCATAACGTTATTAAAGCTGATAAAAGGTACGTATTTTTGACGAATTATAAATTTGACGAATTATGTCTTGGCATGCTTTTTTCATAACGAAATATGGCAGGTAGTAAAAAAAAGGTTTTTGAAGATTAAATAAAAGTAAATATGAACTTAATGCAGTAAATACGGCAAATATTTTAATATCGATTAACAAAGATGTTGTTTAGACATTTGTATACAACAACAAAAACCTATCCAAACCTATTTTAAACTGCTCTTGTATATAAAAATATCTATGCTAATACATATTTCTAAAAAGTAACACAGCTAAATATATTTATACCAAGCAACTCTGTAAAACCATGACACAAAACTTGGCCTCAAAAAACATTTCCGCAAAAGCCGGATTTTCGCATACCACATAGTTATACATAAATTATGAGAATTCATCTTTCGTGGGAATCTATTACTATTTATATGTCATATTCCTAGAATTTTTTTTTTTTGGGATTGAGAATGTCAATAAATTTAATTGTTTAATGTTCAACAGTATATATAATCGTGGAATTCAGGAAAATCTCTTCATTTTTAAAATATCATTTACTGATACCTTAAAAATTAAAAAATGCGTTATATACAGAAGCTAGTATATTCATGTATACATTTTAATACTTTAGTTTTTGTACATATGCGTACATGCATAGGGACTGTTTGTTAAAGTATTCGACGTGCATGATTATTAAAAATTGTTTGCTTGTGTTAAAGGAAAAAATAGTTATAAAGATAATGCATGCTAAATTATATTAAAATATAAAAGGGTTTTAAAATAGGAAACAAGAAAAAAATTAAAAAATGAATGAGTCAAATAACAGTTTTACACTTACAAAGTTAATTGAAAGATTAGAAGAATTATTTGAAAATGAAAAGGTCGAAGTTATTGAAGTTCAGGACGCTATGGAGAAATATCAACCAAATTTGTCTGAGTGGAAAAAGTATGCTCATTTTGATGATTACAGGTAAAGTGTCATGAATTGTTTTAGTTCTACTTTTAAGTCAAGCTTTACAAGAATCTCAGAAAGCAAACTTAATTAAAGTTCGATTTGAACTTTGTAAACTTTTTCACGAAAGAGTTTAAAGAAAAACTTGAGTAATTGCGTAAACGAATTTTGAAAATTTTAGGATCGCGCTTGAGAAAAAAAGACTTGAAAAGCACAAAGTTAGTTTCCTTTCGTCCTTTTATCTACCTACAGAAACAGGAATGGAATCGAAATAACCAATATATTTTAAAATTTTAATTTTCCAAAAGCAAAACTAAGCATACTAAGCACGTGATTATTTTTCCCTTCCCAGGAAGTTTGCTTAGTTAAAAGGCGGGATTGGAAATTAGTTATATATTTTGTAATAATTTATTTAAATTTATACTTTTGAAAATAAATTATAACAATGTGTTTGAATTAAATCGGTATTGGTTGTCAAAAAGTGAGTTGCTAAATTCAAAATGAGATTTTAAAAGTTTGTAAATTAAAAACGCAAAGATGTTGCTAATAATAATAATATGCTAATAATATGGACTGAATAGGCAATATTTAGAAGGGTCAGAGCGATTTTTTGAGTTTTTCAAAACTTGGAACAACATCGTCGCGTTGGTTTGACAAAGGTTTTAACTGATTTTTTTTATATTAGGAGAATAGCAAATAAATCTTTTTTTCTTATTTTCTTATTTTCTAAATAAAAATATTTACATAATAGTTTTTTGTTTATTTACGTATTTTTATACATCAACCAAAAAAAGAGTACTTAGACAAATAAAAAAACAATAATATAAATAATTTTAGTTGATCATTAAAAAAAGTTACAAGATTATTTCTAAATTCTCCTAGTATTAAAAATTTCAGCTAAAACCTTGTCAAATCAACGCGACGAGATGATGTATTCCAGTAAGCAGGAAAACCTGACGAAAACCGGCCCAATAGGTCTATGTCTATGCAGGGCCGCCAAGAGGGGTAGGGGGCTTAATGGCGCCAATCAGGGATGCTTTCCCAGGCGGCGTGACGGCTCTCGGCGGCCCTGCGTCTATGGTAATAAACACAAATATGTATGAATATTTAAATAAATAAATATTTTGTTTAGGTATTTATATATGAGTCTATGGCAATAAACACCTAAACTAAAGTCAACAATTGTTAAACAGTTTTGATAATAAATGAAAAGAGAATGCGAAACACTTTTGTAAAAATGTGGTAGAACCTTAGACTGGAAAAAAATTTAGTTGTGTTTAAGGGTGGTTTGGATGTTCAATAGGGGATTAACTTGTTGTTTTTTTTTGTTTTTTTTTTGTTGAAAGGGCAGGAAGAGTGTGGTCGTTTAGCTCAACAGATGTATTAGAGATAAGTTTTTTTTGCATTTATTGGGTTAACTTTATTAACGTTATTTTTTGCATTTAGTTGTATACTCAAAGATTATTTTGTAGAAGAGAAAAACAGGATATTAAATGACTATTTAACTCTTCAGTTAAATTCCTGAAGAAATACAAAGCAAGTCATTTTTTTTAATTTTAAAACAAAATTTCACTGTTACATGTGTACATTTCAAACTGGAGTTGTAAGCCGTTTTAGAAGATGTAAATAAATATTGCTTGTGAAGATATCCTGAACCCACTACAATTTAGATCAATACGAATACTTCGCATGAAGTATTTTTCAAACAGTCAGATCAATGCAAATACTTTATATGAAGTATTTAAATTCACCTAAATTTAAAAAAATTTGCATTGATCTGACAGTTTAACGAAAAATAACCGTTTCTGTTTCGATTCAGTTTTGCATTTTTCCCTATAGGAAAATACATTGCATCAATAACTAAAACCAGTGGACTGGTCAATTCAGAGGGTAAACCAATATAATTACAGCTATCGAGACCTCAATCAAATAAAGCTTACCTCTTACTATATGTTGGTTGTTTATCTCGCAAAAATTTTGGGATCTTTAATCGAAATGACATTCTATTCTCTAATAGAATGTTTAAAAAGCATTATAACAATTAATACTTATAATATAAAGAATTTTTTGTTAAATATTTCTTTAACCAATAATAGTTTAAATTATTAACAAATTCTTTAATAAAAGCTAATTAAGGGTTTTTGCAAATAGAAAACCTTAAATTAGTTTCCATCGACATAGGAGGTACCACTTGGAAGCTTAAAATGCCAACGATATATGTTTTAAAACCTATTTTAATGCTTTATAAAGTAAGCCATTGACATTTTTATTAAACAACGTTGTTTTTTTTTAATAAATAAAACAAGGTATTTTAATACAAAGACAAAATTCATTTGAAAACCATAGCGTTACAATTTAAATTATTTTTTTGTTTTTAACTGCTCTTAATTTTGGTACTGGGGGACCGACAAAAGCCAGAAGACTGTGAATGCCAGCAAGTAAAAAAAGTACTTAAATCGGTGTCTATGGTAATCTTAACTTAGTACATAAATAGTAGTTAATTAGTACTTAAGAAGTACTTTTATCGGTATCTGTGGTATTACCGCTATCTATGGTAAGAAACAATATATATATATATATATATATATATATATATATATATATATATAATATATATATATATATATATATATATATATATATATATATATATATATATATATATATACATATTCATTAAGGTGAGTCGAAATGTAAAAAATATTAAGTTGGAGATCCTGTACATGTCTAAAAAGTTGCTTTTTGATGTACTCGTTTGAAAAAACCTCACTTTTTATTTTATGGACAGTGTCTACAGGTCCCAACTCCGACTAGAAAGACTACATAAATACTCAATGTTAGTGTAATGTATTGCAATGTATTACAAATTAAAAAGAAAGTAAACTGTAACGAATCAATGTTAAACAGCAACAATACAAAGTTGTTTAACCTAACTGTTAATAAAATCTTTCTTGCAATCACCTTAATCACCTTAAATGCAAACGCAATCACCTTAATCACCTTAAATGGCAGCTCGTTACAGTGTAGAAGGCATACCAACCACTGTAATGGTCTACCTAAGTTCTTCTCTAATTTTCTTATGATTCCGTTGCTTTTACCTGTATTATTATTTGTGCCATCACACACAAGACCTTGAATGCTTTCTACGGAGTTTGTCTCTATAATAACTGACATTAACTCCTTTGTTATATCAGCAGCTTTACTACTTTCAGAAACTAAATGATCGATGTATATGTTTCCTGGATACGAGACAATACTATAGTGTTCTTCTTTTTTGCTTCTTCTACAACCAAAACTCTCAACTAATGTAACGTCTTGTTTTCCATCAAAGCCTATACAGCACAATTCCTTATTGCTCTGCATATGTTCTTCAACCAGAGTATCTCTCCAGAAATTCCTTTGTCGATTTAGCTTTGAAGGATCAAGAATTGTTGCTGAAGACAACATACTGAGGTCTTTTAAAACAGCATTAACAATAAGACATGTATCTCTGTTGCTAATTTTACATCGATCAACTGCTTTACATAATTCCTTGTACTTGTTTCTGTTCTGCACTGATACTGTCTCTTCCTCTGATGTATAATTACTTTCAGACGTGTTACGCTCATCCTCATCAATATCTTCCTCAGTTTCATATTCAACCTCTTTTGACTGTGATCACACAATGATTTCATAAATTTGCGTTTTTGTCTCTTTTCCAGTGTTGCTGTCGTTTCTTTGTCTACTCAACCAATTATCATATATCTAACAGTTTTCTGGTCAACCCAGAAATCCCACTCTATCAATGGAATTTTATTTGGCAGTAGGCACGTGCATAAGTTCCTATCTCTAATGCCCGAATCAAAGCATTTGCAGGTACAAATGTCAAATAACTGCTTAAAAGAATTCAACTTCTCAGTGAACGTGTCTGATGTTCTTTTTGCATCTGAATATTTTTCAAGTGTATGTACTTTATCCATAAGTCTTCTAATCCTAATGATTGTGCTATTCACTTCTATTGTGGGAATACTTGCTTTTGAATAAACACATTTCACTCTGTCTGCTAAAATTGAATATCTTTCTTGCAAGCTAATTTCTAATACTGTTTTCTGATTATAATAGAACGCCTTAATAACGTCTTCATATGATGGGATTTGATTTTTAGGAAGATCAACTAACTGTCCAAACAATGGATGTTTAGTGCACTTCGTGTACACATACTATCCATATTTAATATAATTTGTCTAAAATAATCAAAAAAACTACAACAAGTTATGTTTACAATAAATAAAAGCTGTTAAAACAATTTTTCATAAGAATTTAGTCAATAAATATTCCAATATTTATACAGACTATAATATGTTTAGCCCTCTCATAAATAGGCTTACATGTTAAATGAAGTGATCTTTCTACAGTCTAAACTAAAGCCTACTGTAGTATACATCTATATTAGCGTACTTGAATTTTACTATAGATCTATTATTGCAAAGAAGAAAATAAAATTACAAAATAATATATTAGATATTTTGCTTGTTTCTAAAAAATCCAGCACATGGTTTGTTGCTAATGTTGGTGACGTCACATGTAAATAACTTTATTAAATTTATTCCATTTCTTTTTTAGCACTTGTAGTTAGGTGCTAAACCATTTGCCAATGCATTTTAGTCAATGATTTATAGTTGGTACGTATTTAGATTGTACCAAGGAAATGGTTAAAATACATCAAATAAGGTAAGACTTTAATCAAAAGTTGGGACCCCTAAACGTTTCATCAAAAATCTTTAAATATTATTTTCATACTGTACTGATGACAAGACAACTTTTTGTTCATGTACAGGAAAGATAAAAAAATTTGACCCACCCTAACGTGTGGCGGATCCAGCATTTTTTGATCTTTGAGATAGCTAACTTCCAGACATGGAGCTAACTCCAAACATTTATACGTTTATACTTATGTCAAATAATGAGGGTTTGCAAAAAATTGCGATGATTGGAGGCTGGGAACAAAAAAGCCCCAAAATTTTTGCTACAGCTGCCCCAAACGTGAGAGCAACTAGTTGATGAAATATTTTTTGTATTATTCACAAATAGACTTATATTCATCGATAATTATTAATGTTTCATAGTATTATCTTTCAGCGTTCAAAAATTATTACCATATAAAAATTACAGCCCCCTCAAATTGAGGGGGGGGGGGTTGAACTTTATATGGTCATAATTTTTGAACGCTGTGAGATAATACTATGAAACTTAAAAATTGTCGATGAATATAAGTCTAGTTGTGAATAATATAAAAAGTATTTCATCAACTTGTTGCTCTCACGTTTGGGGCAGGTGTAGCAAAAATTTTGGGGCTTTATTGTTCCCAGCCTCCAATCATCGCAATTTTTTGCAAACCCTTATTATTTGACATAAGTATAAACATATAAATGTTTGGAGTTAGCTCCATGTAGTATGTGTTATTGTTTTAGCTCCTTACTACTAGTTGATTTGTTAAGGTGCTGTTATAAAGCAGATATAGCATAAAATCAAAACCGTGACAGTCGATAGATGTTCTTGGCTAGTTGCCCTATTCGTATTCTACTTCTAAGTCCGGCAATCTGAAAGCGGTCAATCCACTTCATATATTAAATAAAGATAAACCACCAAGTAGAAGCTGCTACTCGGCTTTGGCCTAGCGGGAGTTATTAAACCCGTAGCTGGGCCAAACACCGAGTCTCGGCTCCCATATAACACCGCTTTCTAGTGCCGTGCGTAAATGTGGCTTCAATCGCTTCATTGCTTCTTGCCCTAATGGCTAATATCAAGTGAAGTATCTGTTCTTATTTCGGCTCCGGACCATCTCTCAATTGGTTACGGTGTTGTTAGAAAAGCAGAAACGGAAAAAGATCAAAGCCGTGACAGTCGAAAGAGGTTCTTGGCGTGGTCGCTTTTTCAGTGTCTCCTTCTACGTTCGAAAATCCTAAAGCGATCTGTCCACTTTGGACGTAAAACGGAGATAATCCATTAAGTTGGCGCTGTTCAGTTTCGGCTGAGTGGTAACTAAACCCTTAAGTGGGCATTACTAAACCCTTAAATGGGCCAAAAAACCCTTAAATGGGTTATAATAGGAGTCTCGGCTCCAAAATAACACCGCCTTCTAGAGCCCTGTGTAAGTCTGGTTTCAACTGCAGGTAACTCTAGCTGGTTGGTAAAAAAAATGTGGTTTTAATTGTAAGTGTCTGAAGTTGTGCATGATATTGTTTATTTTGATAAAATTAATATATTTAAATCATATACTTCCTGATCTTTATTTTTGTGCATTAAGTAATTTTTCATTTAAGTATTATAAAAAAATGCGTAACTTTATTATTGAAAACCATTTTTGATATATCAGCATAACTAGGGTTACCATATGGTAATCATCGAAAAAGAGAAGATTTTACTAAGCGTGTGAAATGAATGATGAGTCCCCATTATTTAGCAGGGTTGTACTAGAGAGGACTCCTTTTAAGAAAATTAAATAAATAAAAACCCTTTTTATAAAAAAAAGCACGTAAAAAAATAAAAAATGTCATTTTTTAATGCAAATTGGTGAATTTGTGATTAAAATTAATCTAAATAATCGCAAAACGTTTACATTCAATTTTATTGCTATCTAACAATTATTGAGTCTTGATTAAATAAATCTTTTAAAACGGTATAATTTAATATAGAATAATTTATTGTATATTAAAATATTTTAAATAATATACGAAAGATAAAAACTATATAAATGCAAGCCATGAATTTAATCTTCATTGTATAACTTGTTTCTATTGTCATCTTGTAACCATTATTTACATGTATCTAACTAATCACTTGCATTAGTCATCAATTTAACTGTCATCGACCAATCATTTGTCGGAACAAAGCAAGAATTATAAACAGGGGAAGATGTATCATACCAAATATACATTTTTTTTGAAACCACCTTTTTCAATAAGTCTTTGTTTGATAACAAATACTTATTGAACTCATAAGTTAGAAAATTGGTCACGCACAATGATTTATTAACATAAAGAAAAGGCTCCCAAATAGCGATACTGCCAAGTTTCATCCAAATGAAAGCTTTTAACTCTTAGTATTAGGACTTTTAACAGGTCAAAGGTTATGCAAATTGCGTAATCTTGACTAATTTATTACTGTAAGATGCATTAGATAAATAAGATTAACATAAGGAAATTTGTTTATCTTTATGGAGAACAAAATATATGATCCAGCTGGCCAAATTTTGAATTCACAATCATTTCTCCCTTTCTTAAACTAAAAAATATTTTTTTGGACGACATTATTGATAGTGTCGCAATTTTTTTACTTTCTAAACGTCAAATTTAAATTCAAGGAATAATTTTTTGTGTAGTGACAACCAAAATACTTTATAACCTTAACTAAACGGTCGAAACTTTCGTTTTCGCAAGTTTGGATGCGCGCGCATTTTTTAATATTGTGTAATGAAGAGAAGAGAACACGTGTTGTTTGAGCATTTTCCATAAATTGGTAGAATGACAAAAAAAATATGGAATTTTTATAAAAATTAAATAAAAACCTCCAAAAAGAGGAGATTTCATGTTTTTTTCTGAAATCCCCCGGAGGCTTATTTTTTGCCTTAAAATCCGTAGATCTCCGGGTAAATCCGGAGATATGGGAACCCTAAAGTATAACGTAATATGTAAGCAATAACACTGTATTTTTCTAAAAAATGTAGTCTGGGGGCAAAACAGTAGAGATGGACAGAAGACACATGCGCATGCTTTTGATATTTATCATAGTTAGCTAATTACGAATGACAATATATTGCCATTCGTAATTATCAGCCTTAAATTCCTCATATTGTTATATTGTATTTATTGAATTATCCAACATTTAGAGAAACGATTGCTGCTCATATTGTTACATTTTTTATTCAATAAATTTGCTGCTGAAGTTAGTATTTGTTGAGGCATCAATAAAAAATAGACCTTTAGTATACTCAATGACTGTTGAGACTATGATAATGAGCAATTTGTTGGTCATGTGCTAGAAAAATAGTAGCTTGTAATGGCGCATGATCTGTATCTCCACCAGGTGCAATGTCAACATGTAATTTGATGAGTGCAGGTCCAGGCCAAAAGTAAATTTGACAACTTCGACTGGTTATGTATTGTAGTTATTTACATTTAATGTAAATAAATGCAGCAATTTAACGATTAATTAATCAACCATGTTCTGAAAACGTTATTTCAAAGGTACAAAAAAGATCGCAAGTTTTTCCTTGCAGTCACATAATAAACCAAAAATTAAAATGCCTGCCTAATATCAATGATAGTCGGCGCATAAAGAGAAAACGATTTTTTACTTATATTAATAAAATAAATTTAGCAGTGCATAATTAAGCAAAAAAAGGAGAAGTTGCACGATTTCGTGATTTGTTATTTGAGACTTTTTGTCAAGACAGTGTATAAAGTTGAGTTATTAGCATATAGAGCCACTTTTGATGTAAGATTGTCACAAAGAATGTTATTGTAAATAAGAAACAATATTGGAACAAAGATAGAGACTTGTGGTACCCTTAAGGTTACTGGAAAAGTAGAAGTATGGAGGTCTTTGAGAATGACTTAACTACTGCAGTTAGAAAGAAATGAGTTGATAATCTCAAAACCTTTTTTGTAAAGAAATTAATAATAGAGAGAAGGCTAATTGGAGGATGGTTAGAGAGGTCAGTGTGTTTTTTAGACATTTTAAAAATTGGAACCACTTATGTAACACTTATTATTAGTTTAGCGAGAAATTAAGAGAGTTCCGGAAAACTCTTATGTAAGCTGTAGAAGAGTTTAATTGAAATTTGACTTGAGCATAGAAAGCTGGAGTGATTTGAGCATTTAAACAAATAGCAAACAATATATGTTTGTATCATATATATATCCATATTAAAAATGGATTTAGGCGCCTTTTAACTAATTACCTTAAATGGGAGTTAGTTACGAGGAAGTGCGTTACATATGGTATGAAAGAGCATTAGCTATGAAAAGAAGATGCTTGATATGATATTTATATTAGAGTAACAGTATAAAAGGAGAAAGCTTAAAATTAATAATCATAATCAAGATGATGATTATGACTATCAATAATTGATTGATAAACATGATCATCATGATGATTATGAGCATAATTATGATCATCATCATATAATTATCATGATGATGAGCATAATTATGATCATCATCATGATAATCATCATGATCATCAAGATTATGATGTTTATATTAGAGATAAAGTATTAGGCTTACTTTAGTTAATGACATTGTTAAAGATTTTCCAAATGTCTCTATAACCTAACATCTTAAATAAGATACAAGATTTAGAAAACTAAGAATAGCAAAGCTTAGTATCAGACAGGACCTTATTTACTTTGTCTTCTTGCAATAATAAAAAAACTATTGTGTTCAAGAGAGATGTTCTTGTAAAAATATTGAAACAAATGATTAACATTAAATATAGCAACTGCACAAGAAGGTGAAAAATATGGAGTAGAATGAGGCTTGACTTTAAACCATTGAGAAGTAATAAAAGCTTCAATACTTACTTGGGTCCAGGTGATTAGTTAAAAAGCGCATATATCCATTTTTAATATGGATATATATATAGATACAAACATATATTGTTTGCTATTTGTTTAAATAGTAGCATACAATATCCCTGCATATTTATATAAACTTTAGTATTTATAAGGTCTAGTATTGTTGCCCAAAAGAGAAGACGATGATAAGATGGATGTGTGGTGTAACTCTAAGACAAGAAAAGGAGTCATAATCTTAGACAGAGATTGGAAAAGTATTGTCACAAACAACAATTGTCAGAAAAGATTAAAGTAGTATGGTTATTAGTATGTAGACAGGTAGCAGGAAAAAATTATTATTTTTTTTTTTTTATGTTAATTTTAATGTTAATTCACCTCCCCAAGGCCCAGAAGGCCACTACAGACGAGAAGGCTACTTAATTGTGGTTATAACCCTCTCTCAACTCTATAACTCCGAAACACGAACCTTGACGAACAAGGCCGCTGCGCAGAGAAACAAGTTGAGCGCGGTACTACCAGCGACGTGGGAAAAAATGGTAGAGTAATAAGTAAGAAAACTTGGAGGGAGTGCGTTACATATGGTATGAATGAGCTTTTGTTATGGAAAGAAGATGCTTGATGTAATGTTTATATTAGAGTAACAGCATGAAAGGAAAAGGCTAAAAATTGATAATTATGATCAAGATAATGATCATAATTATAATCATTATCATAATGATCATCATGGTCATCATGATGATGTTTATATATAAATAAACATGAACATGCATACAATATATAACAAATTTGAATAAAATTTATTACTTAGAATGTATTAATGTTAATGCAATCCCGGTAACAAATCTATCCCTGGCTATTTTCTATCAAAATCAGTCCTGGCCAAGTTTCGACCACATTCACTTTTTAACCTCAACATGCATAACCTAAATTTATTCTATACCTATGCTTAAGCTGGTTGAAATTTCAAAAACAGAAATAACTATTGTTTAATTTTTCTATAATCAAAGTTTATTTTATAAGTTTAAAATTTATTTAAGTTGTGTTATGTTATATAGAGCATAAGCATTATTTTGTATATTAAATATTACATTTTTGCATATATATATATATATATATATATATATATATATATATATATATATATATATATATATATATATATATATATATATATATATATATATATATATACATATATACACTGCCGCTCACGGAAGTTAGGACAGTGGAGATTTTTTCGAAAAAGCAAAATTAATATATAATTACGTTATAGAATTTTTAATTCATATTAATAAAAGTTATATTTTTTATACATTTTCAATATAAAATATATTATTAGTCAGTTTTATGTAATAAAAATGTTCAAAAACCATTATAATGATTAAATTATTTTTTCGTCAAAAAAACCACCCTTTGATTTAATAACTGCTTTAACTATTCTCGGCATTCTTTCAATTAATTTTCTAATTGTTTCTTTTTGAATATTATTCCATTCCTGTTCTATAATGTTCCATAAATGAGATTTTGATGTTGGACATACAGTTCTAATTTTTCTATCCAGTTCATCCCATAGTAACTCAATGGGGTTGAGGTCTGGGCTTAAGGGAGGCCAGGTCATTACACGTAATACATTTTCAGCTTTTTTCGATTCTAAATAATTTCTACATAATAATGCAAAATGTTTAGGGTCATTATCATGCATCAGAATAATATTATCTCCGATTAATCGAAGTCCCGAAGGGATTGCACTTGTTTCCAGGATATCTCTATAATGTTCTGCTCTCATTATATCATTGATTTTATGCAAATATCCCACTCCATCCAGAGAGAAACAACCCCAAACTATCACAGAGCCTTCACCATGTTTTACTGCTGGAACCAGACATTGAGTTAGCATTTTTTCTTCAGCAGATCTTCTAACGTAAACTCTTCGCTTATTTCCGAAAACTTCAAATTTTGACTCATCGGTCCAGAGTACTTGTTTCCATTCATCCATCGTCCAATTTTTGTGGAGCTGTGCTAACGGAATCTCTTCTGTCGATTAACTTTTCGTAGATGTGGTTTTCGGATAGCAACATGACCATGCAAATTAGCTTTTTGCAATCTACGTTTGATTGTACTGACAAAAACTTTTTTTTCTCGATCACAGTTGAAAATAGCTGTTATTTGTGGAGCAGTTAACATTCGATTACGCTTACTGATGATTTTTATACGTCGGTCATCAGTCTTTGTTATGCGAGAAGGACCTGGACGATTTCTGTCTTCCAAACTTCCAGATTCTCGATATCGACGAATCGTATAGCTAACTGTTGATTTACTCAGATTTAATTTTTCAGCTATTTTTCTAACTGTATAGCCTTCTTGAAGCAAAGTGAGTATTGCTGTCCTTTTTTCAACACTTATTGGCTTACCTTTAGGCATATTTTTTTCAATATTTTGAATTTACACTAAAAAAATAATTTTTAATTTTACCTTTGAACTTCTGCACTTGAAATTTTTAAAACACTAACACAAAATACACAAAATATCTGCAAAAACACAGTAAACAATAGAAGTACTTGTTAAATGACAAACTTAAAAGATTTGAGTTGATAATGTAAAATACAGGTTCATACGTGACCTTTAATATGTTTCTGCGTTCTCTGTTTATTTATTTAAAATGATAGGACTTTTACTTGTGAGTACGATTTATGTTATTTTAAATGTTAGTTATTTTAATATATTTACATTAAAATAACTTAATTTAGAATTTTTTTGATATAAATTTTATTTAACTTAATTTATTTTTATATAAACATAAATTTTACTAATATAAGTAAATAATTTTATAACGTAATTACATTTTAATATTGTTCTTTTGAAAAAGTATTTTTAGTCCTAACTTCCGTGAGCGGCAGTGTGTTTATATATATATATATATATATATATATATATATATATATATATATATATATATATATATATATATATATATATATATATATATATATATATATATATATATATATATATATATATATATATATATATATATATATATATATATATATATAATATATATATATATATATATATATATATATATATATATACATATATATATATATATATATATATATATATATATATATATATATATATATATATATATATATATATATATATATATATATATATATATATATATACATAAAGATATATATATTACATATTCTTATATTATAGACTTAAAATATTTAATATTATGTAACATTTAATATTTTTTTATTATTTAATTTATTAGTTATTTAAATATTGCTTTTCTTGGTTATTACAAAATTACTTATGGCATTTGTTTTTTACATAAAGGTATACAAGAAATTTAGTTCATTCTGGAAATAGAAAGTTTAACTTAATTTTGCTTTGCTGGGGAGTAGGTCATGGAAGGTAAGAGGAAGATTTACTTATATGTAAGATTAATTATCAAATTATTTGATATTATTAGGTGCATGGTTGTCTGATGCTTTAAAGCCTTAAAAAAACTATAACAAAAATGCCTCCCTATTAACTGTTTAATGAGAGTAATTAGGGTCATTTTAAACTCATTTGTAGTAATTTAAAAGTATATAATAACTATTATTGCATTTTATTATGTAAAATTATTTATAGTATTCAATTTAAACAAGTTTTTTAATTTAGAGCTGCTTATTCTATTTATTTTTTTTCTTGTTTTTTTTTTTTTTTTATGTTATTAAATTAAAGTTTATTTAAATGAATATTAGACATATAGCTCTAGTGATTGTTCTTATAAATTAGTATTTAATAAATAACCAAAATTTTGCTAACTAATTCTGGTCCTTTATCTACAGTATGAACCAATTGCAACAAAATTTCCAATATGATTGCAGTTAAACTACACTGTAATAAAGTGATAAATAATCTTGTTTAGGGATATGCTTCATAATGCATGAATTTTTATACAAAAAAAAAACTTGATGAAGCAATTGTTCTTTAAACAATTTCTTTTCCTTCTGCATTGTCAAATCATATTAGCGATACATACTGTCAATCAAGTAAAACAGGCATCGCCCTTATGACAACATTATAAAGGTCTTTGCCACCAATGTTTGATATTTGTTTTGCTTATAAGAAATGACATACCATGAAAAAACTTAATTGTCACTCTAAATCAAGTAATGTCACATTTTATCACACTTCCTTTAAACAACCCACCCTTACTCAAACATGGCAGCATCTTTAACCTAAAAAGTTTTTAATAACATTAAATATAAAAATTTTAAGACACAAGTAAAGTTTAATTAAAAATAATAATTTAATATCTTTTCTCTATGCAAAATAACTTTCCTTCCTATGTTTCAACTTCTGCTGTAGATGTCAGAGGCAACTTTATATCTCTTCTGACAAATCAAATATTACTTCTTCACTCACTAGCACTTTTTGTTTAATAGAATGCATTATTGTTGTATATACATTTATAGTTTTTTCTTTTTTCTTAACATTGCTTACTAATGTTTTTTTGTAACCAAAATAAAATACAATTTGCAGGTTACCAGTTTGACTTAATCCGGAGCCTAAATAAAAAATTTATTACAAACTTTAACTGGGTAATAATATGGTAAGGATTTGTAATTTTATTACAAATCTTTAATCGTTACCATGATGTTTAACAATGTAGCACTTTGCAAATCTTTTTTTTCTTTTTAATTTATAAACATTTTTATATAGCCTAATCAAGAAACGGCTCATATTAATTAGAAAATGCTATAAATACAGGACAATTACTGATATACAAAGATTAGATTGGAATACAATAAATTTAAACTAAGCGGTTGTCTGTTAGTTCAAGTTGTAACCTGTAATGGTAGAACTCCCTGACACTGATTTTGCCCTAAACCATTTGGTTTAAACCATTGGTTTAAACCTTTTAACCCTGGCTCAAACTATCTAAAAATTTGTTTTTAAATAAAAACTGGTAAAAAAAAGAAAATGTTTATGTATAAATATAAAATAAAGAAAGAAAATAACCTATATGCAAAATAGATTTACCAGCTAATTCTAGGACCCTTGTCATGTAGGTTGACCAATTCATCTCCACATCATAGGTGTTATTTTTAGCTTAAGAAAGAGTGTTGGCATTTTTATATGGCACTTTACTGATAAGTGATTTTTTATCATTAACTGGGTATTACTAAATCCACTTCTTCAAAGGTAATTTTATGTTAAATGACCTAGAAATAATTAAAATTTCTAGGTCAAAATATTTTCAGGAATGGAAAATCCAACGAAATGATCAGGAAGGTAAAAAAATATTTTTAAGTACCTGTATTTATCAATTTAATATTTGAAAATAAATAATTATGTACCTGTATTTATCAATTTAAATAAATTGAAGCAATTTTTTTATATAAATAATTTTGATGCTCAAGAAACCCATGTGACCTTAATAATATCAAAAAAAAATGATTACACTTCATTTTGTATTCATTGATCTTACAAAATTTATAAAGATTTTGATCTGCAAGTATATGGATTTCCATATATGGATAATGGGGCATGCTCCCACTTTTTTTGTAGCAGATTGTTGCAATTGATTTTTCACTACCTTTCAAACTAGCTGGAGCTCTGAAAATTTTAGCATTTCTGTAGTGCCAATAAATGTGCATATTAAAGTTGTTTCCAGGGCCACAAGGCATTGATAGGGGGGAAAGGACTGGGGTAAATGCCCTTTTTTTTTGTAGTGGAATCTTGTGATAGATTTTCACTTCTTTCCAGACAAACTGGAGCTCTGAAAATCAGCAATTGTGTTAAAATTGTTTTCAGGGCAGATTAAAAGAGAGTCCATAAAGTATGGGCACTTGGGGCCATGCCCACTTAATTTCTCAAAAAATAATTTTTTTTTTTTTGCGTTATCACTGAAGTAAAAATAACTTTGAAAATATTTTCTTCAAAAATTTGTTTAATTTATATTTGTTCCACTCGGTTTTTGAACATTCTGTATTCAATGATTTTTCCTAAAATGTCTATCTATTAGACTAGCGCAGATGTATTTTTAATACATTGATTTTTAATAGATAGTACATAGATTTTTAATAGTCTAATAGATGTATTTTTAATATATACATCTATTAGAATGGCGCAGATGTATTTTTAATACATTGTTTCCAGTTTAGGATGTTGAATGCTGGATCTTCTTGACTCAATGCATGGGTTTTGCTTGTGTCTCTGTTTTTATGACTAGGCAACTCATTCTATTATCTTCTAATGAGGGTGCAGCTCTAAAACTCAGTTTTATGGTTCTGAGGCCGGCTGGTAGTCAGGTTTCCTGAACTCTGTGGTAGGTCTCAGAGAAGCTGATTCCATCAACAGCCGAAAAATTGGGCTATTAAACAGTGTTCTGAGTACTATCTATGCTTTGAGTCATGTTCTTCAATCAAGTACCAAAAACTAAAAACACAAAAAACCATCATTATCACCAAGTTCTCTAAACCTATCATTCACTAATATTCGTGGTCTTCGAAGTGACTTTCTTCTGTTGAGTCTTATCTCTTGCAAAGTTCACCAGACCTACTTGCTCTTTGTGAGACTAATTTGAGTTCAGCTGTCTCATCTTGCGATCTTAGTGTTGATGGTTATCTTCCTTTAATTCTTAAAAACTCCAATAGTCACATGCTTGGCCTGGGCATTTCCATTTGTAAGAATTCACCCATTTGTCGTGAAACTAGATTTAAATGCACAGACTATTCTTTCATGTGCTTTCGTTTAGCACGACTTTACTATATTGCCTTTCTATTTGTTCTATATCGCTCTCCTTCATCTCAAGACTGCACTCTTTTTGATGTTATTTCTGATCATATTGACCAAGCCCTCTCTCTTTATCCACCAGCTAATATAATTGTTGACGGTGACTTTAATGCTCACCACTCTGAATGGCTGGGCTCTAGTGTCAGTGACTCTGCAGGCTTTAAAGCCCACAACTTTTGCCTTTCACAATCCCTAACTCAAATAGTCAACTTTCCAACTCGCTTTCCTGACAACCCGATTCATTTACCCTCTCTACTCGACTTATGTCTTGTTTCTGATCCTAGTCAGTGCTCAGTTTTTCCACATTTACCCTTAGATGCTTCTGATCACTGTTTGATCTCTCTAAAACTAATATCTCATTCTTCTTCATCACCTGAATCCCCCTATTATCGTACCTCTTATAACTACAGTAAAGCTTGATTTCCTTCGTGATGGCCCTGGGGTAGAATTCTTTTGTCTTCCTTTCGACAAATACGCATCTTACATAACTTCGTGGATTCAGGCTGGCATGGAATCTTTTGTTCCCTCTTGCCGATTCCAGGTCAAGCCTCACTCTCCTCCATGGTTTTCCTCACACTGCGCTGCTGTGATTCCTAATCGAAACCGTTACTTCCATATTTATCAGCAAAACAATTCTCCAGAAAACAGACGTCTGTTTATTACTGCTAGAAACCATTGTAAAAAGGTTTTGTCTAACACCAAAGCCCGCTATTCTCAGGTCATGAAATCTTGCATCTCATTTCAAAAATTAGGCTCTCGTGACTTCTGGAGAATCTTTAATAGTATCAATAATAAGGGCAAATCTTTAATTCCATCTCTCTTGTATGGTTCAGACTTTGTCACCTTACCTAAAGACAAAGCTGAATTGTTTGCTAAAAACTTTTCATCAATATCATCTCTTGATTCCACTAGTTGCGTTCTACCTGATATTGCCAACAAACAGGTTGATTCATTGCTTGGCATTTGTATCACTTCAGCTTCTGTATCTAAAGTGATTTCCTGCCTAGACTCTTCTACAGCTTGTGACCTGGACAACATACCTGTTATTGTCTTGCAGATTGTTTTCCGGAGCTATCGTCTATACTCTCAAAACTGTTCAACAAGTGCTTATCAGAGTCTTGTTTTTCCAGCCTGCTGGAAAGTGGCATCTGTTATCCCTATCTCCAAATTTTCTGGAGAGCGATCTGATTCGTCTAACTACCGTCCCATTAGTCTTCTTCCTATCATAAGCAAGGTTTTTTGAATCTTTAATTAACAAACACTTAATTTGTCATCTTGAATCTAATAACTTACTTTTTGACCATCAAAATGGATTTCGATCTTCTCGTTCTACAGCTGATTTGCTAACAGTAATAACTGATAGGTTTTATCATGCATTAGATAAAGGTGGAGAGGTTAAGGCCATCGCTCTTGACATTTCTAAAGCTTTTGACAAAGTTTGGCATGCTGGTCTTCTCCACAAGCTTTCTTCTTATGGTGTATCTGGCAACACCTTTAAGATTATTAAATCCTTCCTTTCCAATCGTAATATTAAAGTTGCCCTCGATAGACAGTACTCTTCTTCTTATTCTGTAACTTCAGGGGTTCCTCAAGGTTCTATCCTTGGGCCTATACTCTTTTTAATTTATATTAACGATCTTCCAGATATTCTCACATCTAAGGTGGCATTGTTTGCTGATGATACTACCATTTGTTCTTGTCGAGATAAGAAACCAACACTCTCTGATTGCTTGGAGGGGGCATTTGAGCTTGAAAAGGATCTCACTTCTGCTACAGCATGGGGCTCACAGTAACTGGTGAATTTCAATACAGATAAAACTCAATTTTTTTCAGCCAATCGTTATTGCAATAATATAGATCTCCCTATATTTATGAATGGTTATGTACTCAATGAGTCATCTACTCTTTATCTTCTAGGATTAACTCTTACTTCCAATCTTTCTTGGAAACCATATATCAAATCAGTTGCAAAATTAACATCTGCTAATGTTGCATCTTTTTATCGAGCTCGACACTTTCTTACTTCGGATTCTATTCTCTATCTCTATAAATCTCAAATCCGACCTTGTATAGAATACTGTTGCCATATCTGGGGCAGTTCTTCTAATGATGCCCTTTCTCTTTTAGACAAGGTGCAAAAATGCATTGTAAACATAGATGGATCTGCTCTTGCAGCCAACCTCCAACCATTATCACATCGTTGTAATGTTGCTTCTCTTTCTCTTTTCTACAAATACTATAATGGGCACTGCTCTAAAGAGCTAGCTTCTCTCGTGTCATCTTCTAAAATTCATTCTCGTGTTACTGATTCATATAATTTGCAATCCTTTAAGTTGTCTGTCAATTGTTATCTTGCTCTACAATCTTCATCTTTTCTCTTCCAGTAACTTCATTTTTAATTAGTGGTTGCTTGCAGGCTTGTTGGAAGTGAAGTTGAAAAAAAAAAAAAAAAAAAGTATACAAAGGCCCATAAATGATCAGATATTGAATTGAAGAGATTATTTTTTTCGAGAATTATCAAAGAAAGGCTTTCAGAATTGCACATCATTTTGAAAAAACATTTTCAGCTAAGTAAAATATTTCCTGCCACTAGGAGCTATCATCAATTTAACGCAGAATTTATAAATACTGTTAGCTTTAAACAAGCAAGTGAAGACTTTAATATAACAGGCATGTTTTCTTTTTCTGGAAGTATTCAACCTAATCAGCTAATAAACATCAATACATTGAAATTTGGTGAATTTATTTTTATTGGACTTTCATTATTTTTTCATTGGACTGGTATAATAAATGAAATTAGCAATATTGAGCAAGATGTTATGGTAACATTTATGCACCCGCATGGTCCTTTTAACAAATTTTTCTGGCCATTTAGAGCAGATGAGTGCTGGGTTTCAATTGCTAACATAATTTGTATTGTTGATGTACCTGTAACAGCAACTTGATGTATGTATACGTTGACCGTTTTATGCATCTAAGCAAATCTTAACGCAATCTTGAAACTTTATATTTTTGTATTTTACTTTGTAAATAATTAAATAAAACAGAACAAGTGCAAAGAGAAAAATTTTTTGAAGACAATATTTTCAAAGTTGTCTTTACATTATTGAAAATTCATAAACAATTTTTTTTTTTTTGAGAAAATAAGTGGAACATGGCCCCAGTTTAAGTGACCGGGGCCCCGGCCCTGGCTAAAAATGAGGCTTTTTGCAAACCCAGCCTTGGCAAAGTGATAAGATTTAGCAGGGGTTGATAGCCGGTGCTAGATAAAAAAGTTATAATAACTTATTTATTATTTTTATGCTTACATTTACTACTTATTATAATAACTTATTTATTAATTTTATGCTTACATTTACTACTTATTAAGTACTGGCTTTCATATATATTTTTAAACTCTAATTTACTTTCAACAAGATTGCAAGCAACCACTATTAAGTTATAAGTTACTTTAAAATAGAGAATAATTTAAAATACTAAGAAACAGTTAACTGAAGTTAAAATACTAAGAAACAGTTAAAATACTAAGAAACAGTTAACTTTTTTATGCGACTTGCAACTTAAAAAGTTGCAAGTTGGATAAAAAAGGAAAACATGAAGATGGGTAAGAGTTATAAGGTTTTTTCTGATGTTTAAGGAATTAAACTGGATTAATAAAAGTTTTTATAACATGAAGGGGCAGACACAGTAAAAGGATATAACTTCTTGAACAAAAAACCAAGCAAGAATGAGTTTTGGTTTATCGCTATAGTGATGATAACTCGTTTGAGCGTTAACCATGATTCTATTTGTAGAAAAAAGAACAAAATGCAACCTTATAACAATGGGAGCGTGGCTCAAGCTTCACAGATAAAGCCTGTCTAATTATATTTACAATGTTCTTTTAGACTTTGTCTGAGAGCAAGAAGATTGTTATTCGTAAATATACGAATGCCAACAATATTACAATATTTTTTGATGTAAATTAATGATTTTGATTCTCAAACAAATATTGTGGATTTTAGGTCCAGAATTTAAATTCATAAGCCACTGTAAGCCTTAGGCTGAAACAGAAGAGAGATGATATTTAAAAACAGCTTCTTGTTTTAAGCAATTAAAAAGCGAAAAAAATTTTTCTAGACAAAATTATAAAGTTGAATGGTCAGCAAATAGAGCCACTTTAGATGTAATGAAAATTGTTATTTTAGATAAGAAACAATATAGGAGCAAAGATAGAACATTCTGGTACCTTTAAAGTTGCTTGAAATAAAGAAGTGGTTAGGCCTTCAAGAATGACTTTACTACTGCAGTTAGAAAGAAATAGTTTCAAAATTTCAAAACTTTTATATAAAGAAACTAATAACAGAGTGAAGAGAAAACATAGGATAGTTGGAAAGGTCAAAGTGTTTTCTAGATTTTTAAAAAATTGGAATCACTTATTTAGCACTTTTTAAAAGTTTAGGAAAAATTGAAGAGAGTTCTGGAAAACACTTTTTTAAGCCTATGATGGAAATCTATTCTGAAGCACAAACTGTAGAAGTGCTTTATTGAGAATTAACTTTAGAATTGGAGTGATTTTGATGTTTAACAATAGGTTAAACTGTTTATTTGGCAGGAAGAGTGTGGTCATTAGATTCAAGAGTTATAAATTAGAGGAAGATTTCTTTGCAAAAAACTCTGCCGTATTCTGGGCAGAAGTCAAAAGATCAG
The DNA here is from genome assembly GCF_038396675.1 of Hydra vulgaris. Classification (NCBI taxonomy): domain Eukaryota; kingdom Metazoa; phylum Cnidaria; class Hydrozoa; order Anthoathecata; family Hydridae; genus Hydra; species Hydra vulgaris. The sequence goes on along the minus strand of NC_088928.1, from coordinate 21,365,254 downwards.
ACCCATGAGTTAGAGAATAAATGTTAGATTTACTTAAGTTTATGACACTGTTGAATACTTACCAAAAGTATCTAGAACCTAACATCTAAGATAAGTAACAAGATTTAGTAAACTTAGAATAACAGACCTCAACATCAGACAGGACTTTTTTACATTAGCTTTTTGGAATAATAAAAGGACATTTGTTTATAAGACAGATGTTCTTGTAAAAAAGATGAAAAAATTGGTTACTGTTTAATAAAGTGTTATGTTTATGCGAAATGGCTAGAAACTTCAAATGCGTCAGGTGATAATTTTTTAACCAGTGACAATTATTTAACCAATGACAATTATTTATTCACTTAGTCGTTTTCATTGTAGAGTTTTTGAGTTTTCATTGTAGAGTTTTTGAGTATTTCTTATGTGTGAAACTACATAAAGCAACTGCTCAAGATGATAAAAAATGTGGAGTATAATAAGGCTTGACTTAAAATTGAAGATAAGTAATAAAAGTTTCTGAACTTTTATTCCCGAAGAAACAAAAGCTTCAAAGATGCACTTTATGCATACATATTATGAATATAAGCATATATGTTTGCTATTATTTTAGATGCTGGCTTACAATATGCTTTTGTTGTTAGATAAACTTAGTATTCATATGGTGTAGTTTTTGCTGAAAGAGAAGTAGACGATTCTAGTAAGAGAAGAAAGGAGGCATAAAAGAAATGATGATGCATAAAAGAGGAAGGCTAAAGCCTGATCATTATCAGGCTTTAGCCTTCCTCTTTTATGCTGTTAATAATGATGATCATGAATATGATGATAATGATGATGATAATAATTATAATGGTCATGTTGATTATAATGATGTTTATATATACATATATATACAAAATATAACATAAATTTTAAATAAAAATAATATACTTTAGGATGTATAAATGTTTCTGAAGCCCTTTTCACAAACCCGGCCCCAGCTATATTTTATCAAACCCGGCCCCAGCCCTGGCCCGGGTCAAATATCAGTCTTGTTCACTTACTCCCCCATTCCTTTTTTAAAAAAATTCCAATAAAAAAAGTAGGGCACTTGCCCCAGTTCACCCCTTCCCCCTCCCTAATGTCTTGGGACCTTAAAAACAATTGTAATATGCACATTCGTTGGCACAACAGAAATTGCAAAATTTTCAGAGCTCCAGCTAATCTGAAAGGTAGTGAAAAATCAATTGCTAAAATTCTGCTACAAAAAACTGGGAACCGTGCCCCATTATCCATAAACTTGCAGATCAAAGTCTTTATATTTTTTGAAAGGAATATGTAGAATGTACACTAGAATAATGTGTAAAATATATATTTTTTGATATCATTAAGGCCACATGGGTTTCTTGATAATTGAAAACAGGTATATAAAAAATTGTCTAAATTTATTTAAATTAATAATTACATGTACTTAATAAATTTTTACACTTCTGATAATTTCATTGGATTTGTCACCTCCAAAAACAGCCAGTTAAAAGATTTTAAATAAAAAGTGAAATATTTTTAAAGTTATGTAACTTGGAACCTTAACATAAATGTTGTAATTCTGAGGGGACAAGAGGGGACTAGGCAATATCTGCTAAAATGGTCTTATTTCTTCTTGAAGCCAGAAGCAAAAATTTTCAAGGAATTCTAATATTACTGAGCACTATCAACTGTATGAAATTTAGCAAAATCTAAGATTGCATGGTGACATGACCAGGGTCGTTTGACATGGAATTACCCTCAAGTCATTCTGACTTATACATTAAATATAATTTGTAAGGATGATTTTTTTTGATGTTTTCACAAAACTAAATTTTCAAACAAAACAAACAAAAAAATATATATTATTTAAAAGTTTGATTTAATAGTTATATATTTTTTATTAAATATAAATAATTAAGGTTTTTTAAAAGTAAACTTTCAATTAATGAATACTTTCAAATAAAAGTTAATTTAATAATATTTTGAATTACTTTTAAAAAAATAACTTTAAAATAGTAAAAAGAAAAGCACAACTTTCAAAAAAAATGTTTCATTAAAAATGTAATAATACCAAATAAAACATTAATATTAAATACTTAATAAATATATAACTGTTTACATTAATACAAAAGTCTTATGACATTACGTCTTATGATAAGACATTTATTATTTAAAACTCAAGGCTGCAGGAAATATTTAGTTTTTTATTTTCTCAAAGAATAAACTTTTACAATATATGAAAGTTTATCAACATAGAAAACGGACAGTAAAGATGAGTCAAGTGGATCTGTAAAAAATGGTTGCTTATGCTCAAACTCTAGATAAACAACAAAAGCATCAGAGTCATTTGAATCATTTCTAGTAAGATTTTTTTTAAATAAAATACCTTTGCTGTCTATTTCAAAGCAATTGTTTCCGTTTTCATTAGAAACTAGAAACTTTGGGACATTAAAACTTCCAGAAAATTGAAAAACAAATGAAAAGTAGGAAAATGGGAAAAATCTTTCATTAAAAATTTTATGGTTCATAAACTAAAAATATTTTGTAGATAAATATAAACAAATGAAAATGTTAAATAAAAGAATAACTACAATTACATATAATTCATAAATATGTAACTAAATAAATAACACATCGCTTATCGAACAAGCATTTTATTTTTAAAAATTTTCTCATATATTACTTGATGTTACTCGTTTTTTTTTAAATTGATTTTTCATATGGGTCCAACACAGGTACCATCAAAAAAGCCCATATGTGTCCCATACCAGCTTACCGGATAAATCCCATATTGTATCCATAAGAATTGGTTGGCTGGGGACACTTGAAAATGTGTTTTGAATATTTATTATACCATTGTCTACTTTAATTATGATTGTAATGCTCTCATCATAACTAAAATAGACACACCATTATGGACAAGCAGCTTAATAAAAAATGGACACATGACATATTTCATTCTTAATTTTAATGCTCTATTGATTATAAGTAGTCACTAGCATATATGATATATTTTTGACTGTTTGATTGGATTTAACAGTATTCACATGCAAAAAAACAAGAACACAAGTCATAATAAAACTTACATTTAACATACTTATTTTTTATTTACTTATTTTTGGAAGTTTAAACTACTATCTTGAGGGCGCATGATAAACTTATGAAAAGGTGGTGAATAGCATAAACATGTAGAGTAGTACACCACAAAGTTTGCAAGGTGTACTAATCTTCATGTTTTTTCAAGTAAGTTTAACATGTTGCATACCTATCTTTTTTTTGTAATTTCATTGTTTCTATTTTTATGAACTTTAGTGGAAGTATAAACAATGTCTAAAATATTGCACAAGTATTTTAAAAAAGAATTTTGGGCTTCTAAATGCTGTTCTTATTGTGTTTCTTATTGGATGTACCAGCACATCCACTTATTTAAACATCAACAACAAATCCAAGTAAAACTTTTTGCAATTTTTTTTACTTGCAACTAATAGTTTCTTCTCTTCTTTATATGCATGAAAACATTCAGAAACATATTCTGGTATTCCCAACTACAAATCCAGAGATAAAGAGTTCCAAGGTTTTCTGATTACATTGCCTACTGCAAGCGATTTCATGTTTATTTTGGATTATTAAGAATGTTTTTAATCCACAATGATTGCAAACTTAATAAGAATTACTTATTTGAGAATAAAGAGTAGAAACTTTGCCATTGATCATAATATGTTCTAAATTAGGATTGATCATAATATGTTCTAAATTAGGATTGATCATAATATGTTCTAAATTAGGCTTGACTGATTGTTGTGCTGATCTTAGCATGCAAAAATCATATTTTACTTTTACAGCATGCTGGTTTTCTTTTACATATTATATAAAATTTAGGTAAACAATATTAGGTTCGGGATGTTTTTAGAGTAAACAAAAAAAAAAAAGATTTGTCATTCTGAACTGGCTTTTTTTTCATTTCATCTTTAGCAGCTGTTTACAAATAGGTTATTCAGTTGAACCATTGAATCCTTGCTTATAAGAAGAAAAGTATTGTAAGGCCTAAGTAATTTTGGTTTGTTCATAACTTTCTGAATCCTGTTAGCAGCACTTTTTTTGCTTGAATATTTAAAGTTTGAGGAGAAAGTCCAGAATATGGTATGCAATCATTTTCAGCTTTTACAATAAAGTTATTGTCAAAGTATATTATGCACCATTTATGCCCCATGACTAATAATTCAATACCCTACTCATTCTACAGTCTAACATCATAGCTGGAGTTTCCTCTGGTCAGTAGATTTATAAGCATGATGAATTTAAGGGTCCAATTTTTTTTTCCATCAAATGTTTTAATTTATAAATAAAGTAAATTTTAAATCTTGGGTGATAACAAAATAAAAATGTTTGTTTAAAGATGGATAGAAGATATTTTGTTTTTATGATTGGCCACTTGGGTATGGAATCCGAGTAAATATAAATATAAACAACTTGACCTTATAATACATTACATTATAAATATTTTTATGACTATAACATATATGTGACACATCTGACCAAAACCAGTCGAATGTCGCGTTATGTTATATGTGACCCATCTGACCAAAACCAGTCACATGTATAAAATTTTAAGTTTTGAGTGTGATACATATTTGAAAAGGTATAATATTCTGCTTTAAAATGATGCAAAAATTATTGCTCTAGCTTGACCCTAGCCAAAGTTATGAGCAAAAATGTAACATCTATATTAAAATTTTTAAAATGGAAAAAAACGCGTTTAAAGGTTTGATGTCATAAAAAATAGAAAACTCCTTAGCAACCATCTATAGATTTTGTTCTAATTTGGCACACATCTACTGTGATACATTTGCAACAAGTCCTGAAAAAATTATTACTGTAGCTTGATTACTTTTTAAATTATAACACTTTTAGTACATCGAGAAAATTAAATTATTATCACTTTTTTAATTTTTAGATTTTTAAATCTATTGACAATATTTAAAGCAAAAAAAATTAACCATCAAAAAATTATTTTTTATTAAAAGTTAAGTTTGAATAGCAAAGAAAAGTTATTTATGTAAACAATTATGCAAAAAAATAAATAATGATAAAAATTGAATTTTTGAGATGTTTTGATGGTTTTCTCAATATAACATAACGCGACATCCGACTGGTTTTGGTCAGATGCGTCACATATAATAGCATAACTATAACTGATTAAACATAATTATTAGCATTTGAATATAATTATTAACATATTTAACATATCATAATTATTATACATTTTTGTTACTTTTAAACATATATTAACTTTATATATTTAGTGATTTTGATTACTCATTAAAAAAAAATTTACAGAATTTTTTTTTTAGATTTATTTAGATTTTCAGGTTATAAAAGCAATTTAAAAGTAAATACTGTTTAAATAGTAAATAATAGTAAATACAAGAAAATAGTTTAGTTTAAAAGTATATAGTGTAATAAAAAAAAGTATTTTGAAGCTAAAATCGGAAATTTTTAGAGTATAGGAAGTTTTAGGTTAAAACAATCTCATGTTAATACCTTGCTTTGGAGTGGGTTTGTATTAAATACTCATGTTAAAATAATTTTGTTATTTTTATTTCTATAATGTTTTTTGTTTTCATATCTCAAAACTTTTTTATTTATGTGAAAGTTTAATATTCACAGCTTAAACATTCTTTTAGTGCTATTCATGATCATGCTAACTGCCACTGCTGGATGAAAGTAATGGATGGAACTCTTACAGAAAAGCTCTATGACTGGCCAAATAAAGTAGATTGTAATACTAATATAGGTCATGCCCAAATGATTCCACACAGGATCAGAGATTATACAAAAAATCAAGTTGCATACATTAACGGTATTGTTATAATGAATTTACTTAAGTAGTTTTAGGTCAATACTCCACTGGTATATTATACTTACTTTAATTTTAAAAATGCTAACTTACATGCAGACACTGTTGATTTCATCAGCAGTGTTAAAGTCATATATTAATTAATAATTGATTGCTAGGTAAACAAAATTTATTGTTATTTTATAAAGCAATTTTTCAATGAGGGGATAACAAAAAACAAACGCAGAAATTTATTTATATTTAGAAATTTGTACATATTTATGCATAGAATCTTGTAAAATGAGATAAATATTCAACAGGTTTGCAACAAATGAAATAAAAAATAAGTTTTGTATAAAATCAAATATCATCATAAAAATGTCACTTTATTTATATTATTTCATCTAATTTATTTATATTATTTCATCTAATCTAAAAGAGAATTACTACTGTTTTTATTTGTATTTTTTAGAGCAAATTTTATATGTATTTTTAGAGCAAATTCTATTGTTTTTTGCTTAAATACAACACACTTGAAAACTATTAATGATATTTTGTAGATTATTTGCATTCATATTTATATATTATGTGTAGAAGTCACTAATTTTAGCTTTGTTAAACAAAGTATAGCAGTTTCACCATGGCTAAGGAGCCTGGTAGCCATGGTAAAAGTACTCGCCTGTCCTAATAAAATCTCTAATTACTTAAAGAACAATATTACTCAGTGGATGACAAGATGATTCTTTTAACTGAAAGAGTACCTGCTAAACAATATATTAAAAAAAGCCAATTTTAGTAGGGGCAAAAAATTTTTTGTCTGTCTCTCATAGGTCATCTGTTTGGAGAGATGCTTATCTGTAGCACAACTTTAATACAGAATATATATATATATATATATATATATATATATATATATATATATATATATATATATATATATATATATATATATATATATATATATTCTGTATTAAAACTTTCATTAAATTGAAAATTTTTTACAGTTGTGTTTAGATAAAAACAATATATTTTTTTTATAGATGCAATTGGATTACATCGTATTGAGAATAAAAGTCATACTCAACAAGCTGTTTCACTTCATTTATATTCTCCTCCTTTTAACATGTGTCATTCATTTGATGAGAGGACTGGCAAAAAAAATACTTGTGAAGTTGTATTTTGGAGCCAAGATGGGATCAGGACTTCACATGTAAGTAATGATGTCAACTTTAGTCAATTTCCAAAGCAGTAATTAAGCATTTATTTATTTTTGTCAGATTTGTTTTCTATGCAGTAATAAAGCACAAAATATTTTATCATTATATTCAGGGCAATTTTTTTGTTTTAAGATGCTCATCGTTTGTTATAGGTTAGAAATATATCTGTATTCTACCTAATTTGATAGAAATTAGATACAATACAGATATATTTTGATATATGTTTTGATATAAATACAGATATAAATTGATTTAAGGTAAACGAATAATGTTATGTAAATAGTCACACTTAGAAATTATGACTTAATTAAGAAACATTAGATATTTTATTTATGTTTTTGATGTGCTGTGGATGAGAAATTTCTTAATGCTATGGATAAGGATTTTCTTCAAAAAAATTTTTGGTAAGGGGGTTGAATACATCTCGTATTCTATTAGTGCTGTTAAATCAGTTGACTTTTTATGTATTGTTGTTTCTAACTGTTCATCTTCGTTTTTGACAATTGTTTGTTCCGTGAATTATTAAGATAAATATGTTCAAATAAGATATTTATATGAATTAGGCGTATTTGGGATCACGAATTGTGGTTGCTTTTTGCACCTTTAAAATTATTTTTTGTTAATTTTTGTTTGGTTTTTTGTGATATTTTTTTTCTCTTTTAATTTGGTATTTTTTTTGTCTTAATGCAAAACTTTTTGTCTGAGGATTTTATTAGGAGTCATTCAAAAATTCATAAAGTACGTCAGGCTAAGTTTAACTTTTAAAATGTATGAAATCATTTTCTTTCTTGCGCTGAAATTTTCATTTAAAATAAAGCCCTTTTGAATTTTAATTACATTAACACAATAATTTCCTTCATTTATTTTAAAGTTAAATTTATGGACATCACAGTTCATTTAAGTAAAGTTAAATTTAAGTACATCACAGTAAATTTAACTATAAAGTAAATCAAAACAACCAGGTAAGTTAAATTACAACCGTTAAGTTACTCAACTTTTATAATTAATAGACTTGATATGTAAAAGTTAAGCAATGTTTTCATTTATATCTAATATGTTGTTAACGCATAAAAAGCTTCTTGCCAAAGATTATTATTATAAAGCTTCTTGACAAAGATTATTAAATAAAATATGAAAAACGCAATACTATTTTGTGTTTTGTATTTTCAGTTTATTTAAAGCAATATTAAGATATTATTTTTCCATTTTAAAATTTATTTTAAAATTTATTTGAAAACGGTATTATAAATTAATTTAAAAATAAATCTATTTGAACAAGAGAATTCTATTATACTACATCTCTTTTGTTTACATTAAGTTTAAATTTGAATCTTGAAATTTTGAAAAATTTAAAACAATTCACAAGTAATTTTGCGAATTTTTAACGTTTGCATACTATTAATTTCAAGCATTGTTGCTTCCCATTTAATTAAAACCAAATTAATTCTTTTTATGAAAAAATAAATAAAAAAGGAGAAAAATTAGTCTGTGGTGACTTGTAATATATAATTAAGTTAAACATTGCGACTGGTTAGACAACTGAAATTTTCACCAAGATAAAACCACAATAGAGCAATTAAACAACAATGTAAAAGTTTTTAAAAATAAGCCTAATACTTAACTTCTCATTATAATATATTTATAAGAAGTAAAACAATCTCTCGTAATTGCTTTGGAAACCATTCCATTTTAAAAGTATTCTCAGATAGATGGATCTTTAACAAAATCTGCAACACTTTTGAAAATGTGGAAATTGCAAATGGATAAGCAGCCATGACACAGTGGTTAAAATGCTGACTTCAGAAGCAAAAGTTCTGAGGAATAATGTCTGCTTTGATCTTATATGCGGCATCTGTAAGAAAGGTAGCGTAAACTTTCTTGTTAAATGCTTTTCTGCAGTTATTTGCAACAACACCATCGGAGGATTAGAGAAAGAAAATAATATTAATAACTGATAATAAAAGTTATTTCACTTTCTCACTCTCACTCCTTTTCATCTCTCACTCCAGTATCATCTCTCACTCTAGTATCATCTCTCACTCCAGTAACATCTCTCACTCTAGTATCATCTCTCACTCCAGTTACATCTCTCACTCCATTGTTATATCTCACTCCTCACTCACTCTATAATCTTTTACTCCAGTATCATCTCCCACTCCAGTAACATATCTCACTCCAGTATCAACAGCTATGATAATTATTATTTGAGTAACGAAGATCTTCTGCAAGCTTATTTAAAATTATGTTTAGGTTTGGCTCACTTTGTCTTCTTGACTAATGGTCTTTTTCAAATTTTTGTGGAACAAAAAATGGTTATATCATCGTCATTTTAAACGTAGCCAATTCGAGTTCTTTTACATTTTTTATTCGAGTTGATTTAAAAAAAATTAATTGATTAGCAAAACGAATAGTTTTTTAGTTATTAGGTTTGCATAAATAAAGATTAAAAAATGATGAACAATACAAAAACAAAAAGTAGTGTTTCTTAGATTTAAACAAAATCAAAAATTACTTTTGTAGAAATTAAGTTGTTGTTTGAATAGTAATTCAATTTTAGTTTCAATCAAGCTTGTTAACTGTGAAGATTTTCATAAAAATAAAATTCTTTTCCTTAAGATTTTAAAAAGCATAAATTAGTTTTTTTTGTACTATCTATAAAAAAGAATTTAAAATCATGAGAGTATATTTTGCACAATAATACTTTAAAATATAGACGTTCACGAATTGTGCATTATAATTAAATCTATTTTAATAACATTTTTATTTTAAGGGAAAGATAAATCAAATTGCTTTTTCAACGAATTCAGCTGATCAAAGTTAACATTTGAAAGTTGATTGTTGACGATTGATTCGTCAGTGTCATTATTTTTTGATTGAGATTGAGAAATTATCTTTTGCTGTTATTATAATATTTTTTAATTTTTGGTTAATAAACTTTATTATAATGGCGCCAACTTTGTTTAATTTGTTAATTTGTTCTAAATCACAACATTTACAACATTTATTACACCTTTTTTTAAACGCAGCGCGATGTGAATTTTTTGAAAACACAAAAAAAAAGTTGTTTTTCTTTTCTCGTTATTTTGTTAAAATATGCATGTTAATTTTATTTATATTTTTATTGTGTTAATTGTGTTTTGCTTTTTTAATGATATTTTCTAAATATACAACATGTTTCTCTAGAATTTGCGTATTATAATTTATGCTTAATGCACAAAAAACTTGTTAATTTTTAACTCTCTTTTTTTTTCTTTTCTTAAACAAACTTTTTATATAAACAAATTATTAACTAATTAATGTGATAATTTTATAATAATTTTATAAATAACAGCATATTTTCCGTATATTTTTGAAAATTTCAAAAGAAGATAAGTTGTTTTATAATTAATGGGTAGAATTTTATGTATTATTTAGGCAGTTGTTTTGGTAAAATTTTATGGTAAAATATTTTGAAGCAGATTATAAAATCTTCAATAAAAATTTTAGAAAGCCCCCTTTGAAAAACACTTTTTTCGGTATTTTGTTATGTTTTTTTATTATATCTATAAGTAGCAACTATAATAATTCGTTTTTAAAATTTTCTGAAACTATTTTAACCTGTTGTTTGCTAAGCATATTGATGCCGTAGCTAGTTTGTTCATGGCTTAAATAATTTGCCTCTCCATCCCTAAAAGTTATGGCCATTTTTTTAAATATCTATTAAATTGGCCTACAAGTTACTAAAATTGTAAATTTATATATAAAAAGACTTGATTAAATATTTACACTAATTTACAATTATTTCTTAAAATTTTATTTAAAAATATAGTTAGCAATTAAAATAAAGAACTAATGATTTCGAGGTCCTTAATTCTACCGCTATGTTTAAATAAGTGCCTTTAAGACTTAGGTCTCACTCGCCACAACCTTGTGTTTTGACTTATAAAATCAATAAATTAAAAAGTTTTGCTTTGATTTGAAAGCCAATACTCTTAAGGGGCCATCCATAAATGGACAAAAGGGAGGAGATCATCCAGAAAGGACGTCACGTTTTAGACTTTTTTTTGTTTTAATAATATGGAAATCTATGTAAACATGTGTTTTCATAAAGTCAACGAAAGGGAACGTAATGCTTTTATTTATCGTTATTAAAGAAAAAAAATTTGATATTTGAAAATGTTGATATTTGTTTAAATATTATTTTCGTGTAAAACCTAAAAATTTGAGACCATAATTTAAAGCGGTTCAAAAGTTATTGCGGTTTGAAGTTTCATAATACGTTGACTTTGTTGTTTTTCAAAGTTTTCCATGTTTCGATGTAGCAACTTCATACAGATAAAAAAGTTGTTTGAAATGAGAGAAAGTGTTTGTTTTTTTTGTCTTAAATGAATATAATATCAGGTTTTAAACATTGGGGGGAAAAACTGAGTCCTCAAGGACGCTATCACCAATGATTTTTTAAATAGTGTATTACAAACATTGAGCACCAAGTCTCTGTTTAATCAAGGTTTATATTAGTATGTTATAAGTTTTTAAGAAAGAAAAACTTTGTTTAACTGTAAATACAGTAAAACTGATTTAAAACTCAATATTAGTCTAAAAATCATGTCTCAACCCCTCACTTGCTTTAAAAACGGTCAAATTTATGCTAATTTTGAGAGGCAATAGATGAATGTGCCAACAAGCTACTGAATTACAGTTTTTTGAAAATAGTTTATACGAATATACTTTCAATAAATTAAAAGACTTCAATGGGTGGCAAAAATTAAGATATCTTCATATATGAAAATATCTTAATTTTTGACAGAAAAAAAAACTGCTATTAGAATTGGTTGATATTTTAATAAACGAAGTTTTTCAATCTTGGTTGGTCTCTGTTAGTTGTTTAAAACTTGAAATATGTTTCTTTGTAAACCCTGAATTTAAATATCTCACTTGTTTTAGCTATAAAAAAGATAATTCATGATTTAAGCTAAAATATTTAATACTTTTAAAAAATTACAATAATTACCTTAATTTATTTATTAGTGTACATATTATTCTAATATTTATAATACCATTTCTATAATATATTTTTAATTTTATGTATAATTTAACATTACACATATATAATGTAATAGTCCGCTATATTTTATGACACAGTTCATAAAAAATCTCACATAGTGCCTACTAATGATTTAACACCTAAGTTGTGGAAAGCGTAGGAACATTTTTTGACATTTACGTGGTTTATGATTTTTATAAACTTGCAAACTTTCTTAATTAATTGCTATCAAAATGCCTAATAATTAATACCATTTACAAAAATGTTAAGAGGTTTATTAATGATATTTTTTATGGAATGTTTGTGGATTGTTATGTAATATAAATTTTAATGAAAGTCGTAATTATATAAAACAATCATTTGATAACATGACTAATTATACAAAATGCTGTTTTTTTTCTGAAGAACTAAGCAAGTTGAACTAATGAGCAAGTTGTATGTGCTTTTCACAAACAGAAGTATAGCAGATACTGGTATGTACTAAAGCCATGCTTACATACATGCCATGAATTCTCTCCAACCAATAAGGGAAGAGACAAATAAAAAGATCTCCGAAAAGCAACAAAAGACCAGTATGAAAATATTAATAATGTTTTCCTGGTTCTTCTCCAGTATCTAATCAGCTGTGCAGAATTCACGGAGGCAGCATGTTTCTAAATCATGACCAAGCAGAGAATGGTCCTATTTACACCCTTGATTTCGTGTATCCAGAAAGCTCTTTTTCTTCAGAAAACGTTTATAAATTCTTAGCGACAAGCGGTCCAGATATAAGCCCTGTGAAATGGCATATTAGAAAAACACATATTAATGAGGCATTAAAATCTACAATCAACTACCATAAATTAAAGTTAAATGAAGCTGTAGATAACATCATAAAAATCTATTTTGAAAAAGTAGCACCAAGACAAGTAGGCCAATTTTCGGAGATTATGGAAGACTCAACGCAACCATTATCAGTTATTTCAGATGATTTGAAACTGCTACATGAAGCTCATCAAAACACTCAAACATTCAGCCAAAAATTACTTATTTTATCCCAAATACTACCACTACAAAAGTATTCTAAAAAATATATCATGAAACTTTTAAATGTAACAAGTAAGAATATTTAATTTAACAGCTCTTGATTAATTAATTTCTATCCTCGAAAAAATAGCTAACTTTTTTTTTTAGGTACACAATTGATTTGACCAGGAAGCAAAGAAAGGAAACAGCAGCACTTACATTTAAACAAAACAAGAAGTTAACTTGTCAAAAAATGAAAATGGACCTTGCAAAACACTTCCTAAGTTATATCTTTATATCAGAACTTATTCAAGATATAACTTATAGGACAAGCAAAATTACTTTACCCGATGGATATCAAAAGGTACATTATTTACATACAACCTATATCTCTAGCATGCCAAATTCTGGTATTTGACATTAAATATAATATGTGGATTTCTAATGCTGTTTGCAAATCAATCGTATCGTATGCTTTGACGCACAGCTTCTTATGCCTTGTTTTCATGATTGGGTCCAATAAGTTATTCTAAATATTACCTTATTTTATATTAAATATTTATTTTCATTCCATAGATACTACATAAAGCTGTTCTAACATTGGCAAAGTGGCAAACCATAAACTCGTATCAAAACTATTGTAAATCAATAAACCAATCTGTTTTATCAGATTCATTGCTCTGGAAAAGTCATAAATCAATTAAGCCAAGCCAACAGCATTCACTAGCAGGCCTTGATGATACGACATGTGAAGGCACAAATGGGTTTATTTCTCTAATAAAATTTGTTGCCATAGCTTCCACAGATGCAAACACAACAAAAGATATAGAAAAGCGTTTAGAAAAAGCAAAGCGACATTTAAAGATTAATTTGCATTGCATATAAAAGTTAAGTATTGCTTCACACTGTATTAGCTGTGCTTTTTGTAACTCTAAAGATAAAGATTTTAAAACAAACACTTGCTCTTTCTATCCGTTAAAGTGTCATGACTCCACGTTACCCGCAGAATGTCTATAGATGATTGAAATATAATCCAGAATATACCCGAAAATAAAGAGAAAGAAGAACTTAAATATGATACTCTCAACAGTATTGAACCTATATATTCTTGGATGAAGCAATTCATCCAAGAATAAATAGATTCAATACTTTTGAGAATTCATCGATACGTACAATAAAACGAAGCCAAAGAGTATGCTATGAGCCAAATTAACAAAAAGACTTGCTTTTGGTTAAGTGATTGGTCTCGAAAAACACTTCCTGTTGAGTTCAGAGATGGATAGAAAGCCTATTTTGGTAAGAAAGTCAATGCATATCGACAGCTTTTTTTACAAAAATGATGCTGGTGAATTAAGGACAAAAGTATATCACACAGCAATACAAAAAAGTGATCAGGATGCAAGAGACACTTTATGTGTGGCTGACCATGTAGTTGACGAGTTTACTCAAGATGTTCTAAGTGTAAAACAGATTTACAAAAAAAGTGATAGTGTTGGTAAAAATATAACTAATGTAATTATTGCTAAAAAACAAAAGCCTTATAGTTTAACTGCATATTAGGTGGAGAGAGTATTAATTTAGTTTCTTGAAATGTATGATATAGTTTTTTATCCACAACTAGATTTTATAAATTATTATCTGTTTTTTATTTTAGGGTGCTGTTCAGCAAGCTCAGTTGCCAAAACGTTGTTTTATATTTACAAATTGAAAGGCGTACAACTTTTCAAAAATTTGGTTACAATGAGCCACAAAAAGGTAAAGACGAATGTGATCGCGAAAGTGCTGTTGCTAAGGGATTAATGTAAATATCAACGCTGGGAATAATCGTATGTCAGCCCAGGATATTAAGAAAGGAATTTTGTTTTTTGGAGGTTCAAAAGATTCAAAAGTATCAGCGGTTGAAATTGACAAGTTAAATTCAGTTAATAATAGCAAAATAACGAATACAATTTAATCCATTCAATTTCATATAACGATAATTAAATGACTCTATGGCAACACTTTAACTGTGGTAAAGGTAAAAATGTTCAGTTTTCAGGATAAGAATTCGTTTCTGGTTTAACAGAGATAGAACGCTTTGACGGTGGAGAAAAATTTAGAGCAAATAGAAATCAAAAGAAACGAAAAGACTTAACACTGGTGTCTACTGCAGTGAGCCGTCATGTCTTAAATTTTTTGATACTGAAGCTGA
>NC_088928.1:21322500-21345000 GCF_038396675.1 Hydra vulgaris | reverse complement strand
TTAACTAAAGTTCTATTTAAACTAAAACTAAATTAAGCTATTAAAACAACTAAATGAAGTATGATCATTAAACTTAATGAGACATATACCATTTAACAAAAAACTGTGAATAGAATATTTATAAAGATATAGTTGCTTTTTTATTAATACGTACATGTATTGATAATATTTATAAAGATATAGTTGTTATTTTTTCAATATAATAATTTCATAATTATATATATATATATATATATATATATATATATATATATATATATATATATATATATATATATATATATATATATATATATATATATATATATATATAAATATATATATTTCCAAATCATAACTGGATCATAACAGCATAACATCTTTTAGAATATTTAATACTTCATACTCTAAATAACATATAATATACTTTAATATCTTATTCTATATAACAATGTTACTATTATTTTATATAAGATGTTTTGTTGTATTAATAATATAATAACATCTTAATATATATAAAATAAATACTTTAAGCTTAAGTTATTTATTAATATAACATCTTAATGCGTGTCATAAAGATGTACAAATATTTATTTATAATATCACATCATAATGCATATAATTTAAATATGTTAAGGTCCTATTTTATGCTGTTATATTACAATTATAAGACAATAAATTGATCATATTATACAAAAAAATAACAATAATATTATGATATTATAATACAAGATGCTTTATTACTATGATTTATAATAATAGCGTCTAAATATTAGATGTTATTACAGGGTTCCCACTATTAAATCTGGGGCTAAAATTAAGGATTTTAAGGAGATTTAAGGAGATATTTTCCTAATATTTAAGGAGATTCGGTCGCGAACGACAATTTTTGAAGGAAAAAGTAAGGAGAATTAAGGATTAAAAAAACTATATTAAAAACAGATTCTTTCTTTTTTCGATTTTAAATATAAATATATGAACTATTATAAATGTATATCTATATATATATATATATATATATATATATATATATATATATATATATATATATCATCGTTGTCAACATATAAGTTCATTATTTTTTCCAACAAGTTTCTTTTTTTTAACATATAACTTTTCTAGTAACTCTCGTTTTTCGCAAGTGGCTCTTTTTAATGCATTAGATTATGATATATCAGCTTTAATGTCATCTAAAAAAAAAAAATCATTAAATAATGACATTACATTTAGTGATATAAACTAAAAACACATTTATATTCAAGGCATAAATCTAAGGCTGTTCTTTTCCAATTTCAACAGATGACTTCTTTAAATTCCCAATTATAGATAATGTCTGTCAAATTTAAGTATTGACAATTTCAATATCTTCCATAACTTTTCTTTTTGCTTTCATTTTCACTGTTTTTTCTACAGACAGGGCTTTTGAACATTAATCATCAAAATACTTCTTTCTTGTTTGTTTGCAGTAATCTAATTAATCTTTTTTTATTTCAACTTCATGAGCCTTGAACCCATGAAATGTGAGGTAATCTTGGATTAAACGTAAAGAGATGGTGTCTGGGGACATATTGTCATCGATCAGACTTTTGTTGCTGCTAAAACCACGTTCAACTTAAGCTTGTCTGTGCGATAAAATGAGGACAACTCTGAAAATGTGCTGTAGATTTGCATACATCTTTAAATCAGTGTATTTCCACAAAAAGTAATCCAAACAATCCTAACCTTTATCAAAAGTCAAAAATACTTCTTTGTTATCAACGATCACACTTTTATAGAACCTGGAATATTCCTTCTTAGCTAAATCACCAACAGAAGCTCTATGTTTCTTGAAAGTAACAAGCTTCATTAACAGTTTATCAAAAAAATAATCACACTTTTCTGTGTCATTCAACCATAAATGATGGGGAAATACACACCAGACAGCGAGCAACCAGTGAAGACAAAGGGCTTTTCTCAATAATATGAATACACATTGAGACAAAAAAATTACATTATTTCCTTTTTGAGCTTGTCAATTTGAACATCAGTAATCTTTCTCTTACTCTTGAGTTGCTGGAGATAATACTTCAATGAAAAACTAACATCAATCTTGCTGGTTGAAAGCCAGTTTGTGCAATTAAACAAATCTATTTTTAACAAAGATGTTGTAGGTGTCATTTAAAAGAAAAATCTAATCGAATGAACTTTGCATAAAAGTTGTGTGGTAGTTCTTCAAGTATCACCACCAGAAAAGGAGTCATTGGTTTATCAGTTTGAAAAGAAACTAGAAGAAAAAAAAAATAGCAAGATTGAAAATAACATTTTGTGATTTTTTGTCAAAATTTTAAAAATAAAATGAAAAGAAAATTTCAGAATATGTCTATACTTTTGTAATAAAACAAAATATATTACATAAAAAGCAATAAATACGTATCTAGATCAAATATTACCTACCAAGGAATGTATTTAGACTGCCACTAATTTCTTCAAATAAACTTTTGTTCTGAACTAAAAATTTGTTCTAAAACTAAAAATTTGTTCAAGCACTTAATTGTTCAAAGTTGGTGTTTTGCCCTGATTTACTAAGTCCAGGTTGCTTACTCTTTGGTAAAGACTTCCAGTAGTCAACAACTTAATAATTACTTTAATAATTACTTAATAATTACTTTAATAATTACTTAATAATTAATTTAATAATTACTTAATAATTAATTTAATAATTACTTAATAATTAAGTTAATAATTACTTAATACTTAAGTTAATAATTACTTAATAATTAAGTTAATAATTACTTAATAATTAAGTTAATAATTACTTAATAATTAAGTTAATAAGTTGTTAAATTATGATACATTTATTTTTCAAATATAAATGTATTATAATAAATATTATTATATTAACACAAATATTATTTGTTATAATATCTATGATTATTTTTAACTTTGTTATAATATATACAATTTTTATACATAAATTGTATATATTATAATTTATAGTAAAATTCTATATCAATCTGATAATATGTGCATCATAATAGTATTTCACCATTTCTATTATTTAGTGATTTTAAAGTTACGCCTAAGTTAAGGCAACTCGTAACTAATGTAACTTTTCTTGCTTAAATTGAGCTGAGCAAAGTTTGGTGAATACCATTTCAGTATGGTGAATACCGATAGTTAAGGTTGAACTTACGCAAAAACTTACGAAAGTTTTTTTTTAGCGCAGCTGCGCAAGTTTGGTGAATACGACTTTTACAGTTTTGAACTTACGTCAAACTAATGCCAAACTTACGCAAAAAAAATGTTTGATGAATAAGCTCCCTGATGTTTATTTTTAATGCGCGTTCGACACGATAAAATGGCTAACATATATTCGTAAATAACGCGTATTCTGGAGAGTTTTAAAGGCGCATGTAATACCAGGAAAATATCGTATTGAATATTCTTTAGTTATCGTGTTTTATACGTGTTTGTAAGAGTTTCAAATGGGAATTTGATACTCAGTAGGCGTCATATTGTATACCTGTCTTTATACGCATCTAATGCGTATTTCTAATGCGTGTTCGACATGATAAAAGGGCTAACATACATACCACAACGATATGTAATTAAACGAGTTTCTAATGCACATTTACAACTGAATTTGCCGACTGGGCTCTGGAACAATCTTGATTTTAAAATCTTATATAGTTATCTCTTAAATCCAAGTTTTATTAATCTTAACCTTATTGGTGAATTTGAAAATAAACTTACCTAAATCTATACTCAATGGTATATTATATAAACTAGATGTCTAACTTGCAGAATTTTATTAGACAAAAAATGAAACCGCTATTTTTTGTTTACAAATATAGTCCGCCATTTGTAAAAAGTGCAAAATCTGAAGCTGAGGTGTGTAATAAAAATTAAAAATGCAAGTTAAGAGCATCAAATATTCCTAATAATTTTATTAAAATTCAAAAACACGTTTTAAAAAATTATAAAATACTTATAAAAGTTTTTTATGAGGTTTATTAAAAAGTATTAGTTCATAAAAAATGCTTCAAAAGCGTCTGTCGATTCACTTTTCTAATCAAAACCTTAAACCCTTTCTAACTGGAAATGAATTTAGGAAACATAAATTAATATTTTACATGTATTCTAGTTTCTTCTTGACACTTTTACATAAGTAGTATTTATATTTAAAACATATTTACTTCATTTAAAAAAAAAAAAAAAAGTTAAATAATATTTTTTTACAAATTTAATCCGCCATTTGTAAAAAGGGCGAAAAGCGGCTTCACTTTTCGGATCGAAGTTAGACATTTAGTATAGTATGCTCCACTATTGTTATTGTAGTAAAGACAATGATATATCTATAGTATATCTATAGTATAGACTAATATATCATAATAATATATATTGTAGTATATCTAATATATCATTGTCTATACAACAATAACAATAGTGGAGCATACGGTCTATATAATACATTATCTTACTCATCAGTCCTGAGATAAAAGAAACGGATCTTCTTTTTTGGTTTTAATAACAAGAGTTCGACCTTACATTCTAAATTTGTTATAAGTGAAGCGATTGTTTATTACAACAACAACTCGCTTATTTGCTTATGTTCATCTAGCTGTCAAAAGCTTTTTCAGCTAGATGCTGAAAAAGCTTTTGACAATTACAGCTGGAATATTCTCGTTGATGAAAACCTACCCCTCCAAATATTTAACACTATATCTCCTTTATATCACAACAGTAGTGCAAGTGGCTCATGCATTACTGTTGGTTTCAATAAACTTCTATAAATGGAAACTTTACAGGTGCTGTTCTATCGCCTTTCTCTTTGTTCTACATCGCTTTCCTTCATCTCAAGACTGCACTCTTTTTGACATTATTTTTGATTAAGTTGACCAAGTCGATTCTCTTCATTCTTTTTGCAAATACATCTTATCTACAAGAAGTAGGCAATCACTTTAAATACGACTTTTGTCAATGATTTCTCTAGCATATTACAGGTTTTTTAATTTATAATTTTCACCACTGCGAAACCACTTAAGCAAAGAAATATCCTTTATAGCCTTTGTAAAAAAATGAGAAATCAAGAACTTTATTAACAGCCATTGACCCAAAAACAGCTGGTATGCCTGATATTGCTTGGCCAATTATTAATAAATAGCCTGATTTGCTACGTTTTAATTGCCGCATGTTTGAAACATGCACATAATGGAGCATTTACATTGAAAAACATTGTTTTGCAGTGTAAATACTCCATTATATTTTATTTTATTTCCTAAAAGGCCATCCGTGTAATACGCACGCAAAAATCTCCAAATTTTGACCTCCTCCCCTACTCCCCTACTCTATTTTTGCAGTCCTCTTTCCATGCGCACGTATAAGGATTATGACTTTTTTTCAACCCATGCTCCTATACTGTAGTTTAATGAAATTTTACTTAAAAAGCACGAAATGAACTACTATTTGTAAATCTTTTGAAAAAGGTTCACCCCGCCATTGAAAAATCAAAAGTATTTAGAACGTCATAGTCACGTAATACAATAAATTTTCAATCCAACAATGACTCAGACCGTAGACCTTGCTCTTGCTTGTTGCATAGAAGGAATAGAAAGTGCAATTTGTCTTTATTTTTGCATGAAGAAGACATTTCCTTTGTTACTTTGATTGCGCGCTCTGCGCATTGATTACTTCTGGGGATCTGTAGTATGGATGGCTCTCGCTTCCAGTGATTTTTCAAAGAGCTTAAAGCCTTTTTGTATGGATTCAGTACTTCAGCCAAGTCATTATATTCGTATTCGTTGTACAGTCGGTCTGTAAACCAATGGTCTGCCCAGCCATACGATATAAATTGACATACTTTCTGCAGAACTGTCCTTATTGAAAATGAAGGCCAGGATTGCTAGTATAGCTCTGGAATTCCACCTCGCATTGCTGATGTTGGATAATTTCTGAAACCTGATCATGGAAAATGTCCTTTTTCATCAAAAAATTGGAACAATCGAGTGAGATGAAATAAAAATTTTATATCATCTCTCCAGCCTGATGTTTCGAGAATTACTTTTATTTCGTTATCAAACTGTGTTTTCAGATGTTCGTACTCCTTCAACAGTTGAGATATAAATGGATATTCGATGTTCGCCGATTGTTTTACTTCCAAGTTCTTTATCCATCACCAAACGGAGGATTCTATCTAATACATGGTGTTAACAACTGATAAACTGAGGTTTGTTGATGCGTTTCTCTGCAAACATTTGTTGCAATATTACAACAACATCGTTCTTTTTTCCATTGTTAACGCTAGTAGTATCTGCAGCAATCATCTGTATTGAATTCCATAGGTTAAATTTATCGAGGACTTTAGAAATTCCTTGAACAATAGTTTTTCCCCTGCCATCTACCAAGCCCAAGACATCCAATTCAATTTTGTTCTTTCATTTTTAAGGACAACCACTTGATAATCGATTACGTTGATGTGCTTGCCATCAAAGTGTAAGCACCAACTTTCTATATGCAACTTTTCAATCATTTCTTTTTTCAGTTTGATTGCTTCTTTGATTGTTGACTTATAAATAGCTGATTGACATAGGGTTGGGATGTCAATGCCTTCACGAGCCAATTACTTGCATATGTTAGCAGCTTTGATACTCTTGTGTAGGTCACCAACTTGATTGCAATTTTGCTTTTGTATTGTTTTCTGCTTGGTGTAGTAGTCTCATCTTCTTTTTCATCATCATCATCGTTTTCATATTCAGTGTCGTCAGCCTCAGTCAGAATCACTAAAACCAGGATAGTAAGATGATGATTTGGATAGCCTATTTGAAAGTTTTTATTTTTTAGAGGGATGGATCGTTTCTTTACTAGCTGCTTGGCCTGTAGAGTATTCCACTGTTCCTTTGCTTTCACTTGGAGGTGGTACAATTGCTTGTCCTCAGAAGATAACCATGTTCCATTCACTTGAGTAATATCAAAAATGACATTATGGGGTTCGTAGTTTCCATGTGTTGCTTCTGCAACAACTATAAAATTAGATAAGCAGCTATATATACGCAGTCTAAATTGTTCTAGAATGTACTAAGTTGTTCCAGAATGTTCTAAATTGTTCCAGAATGTTCTAAATTGTTCCAGAATGTTCTAAAGTTGTCTAAAATATTCTGGAATTTTCCAAAATGTTCTAAAGTTCTAAACACTTCTAACCTATGCAAGTTTTAAATAATTTTCAGCAAAGCGAAATGTATTAGTAATAGCAGTAACAAGATTAAATAAATGACGAATCGTAATTGTAATTGCGGGGTGACCTTTTTTTACAACCTAGAGGAATTGAACATGTTTTCAATGCTTTCTAACAAAAGTTCATTGATTTATGATACAAGAAATTATTTTCCTGTGTCATAAATCTTGAACAAAAGTGTACAGATCATCTGTACACTTTTTTCCAAGATTATCTGTATTTTTCTTTTACTTTAATAATATCTGCCCAATATCATCTGAAAATTCAACGACCCCTAACAATATCTTTAGAAAGATGTAACTACATCTGATAATTTTTCTCCATGTCCAATAACATCTGAATAAATTTTCTTTAGATGTAGTTACATCTGAAAAAATTTCTTTATGTAATAACATCTGGTAAAAATAATGCATCATTAGTTGATATTTTTTCCAGATCTTATTGTATCTAAAAAACATCATATATGTAACTGAATCTCGTTAAAATAATGCATTATTAGTAAATTCATCTTTAAAATAGCTTCATATTAAAATCTACAGATGTAGTTGCACAGATGTTATTACACTTTGATATTTTAAAAGGTGTAACTACACCTGTAATATTCATTTAATTTTTAAAAAAATATTATTATACCTCATTATATTTACAGATGTTTTTGGACAAATGTTATTAGACATGGCAAAAACTGACGTTGTTACCCTGACCCTTACACTCTCTTTCCAGTTAAAACCAGTGTTGTGGCGATGATTTTCCGATATCACTTTGTTTGTGTTAACATTTTATTTTTATCTAAAAATAATTAGTTGTTTTAAAATAGCGTCTTGTAAAAGGTATTCTTCATATGCTAAATCTTTTAGCAAATAGTCTTAATATTGAAGATGTGAGTAAGCATGTTACACAGATTATAAAATATATAAGAAATAATCATCAAGCTGGAGCAAACTAAATAAAAGCTATTTGTTTAATGAATCTGTTTTTAAAAATGTATCACCAATAAAATGGTGGAAATCTCTAAAATCTTTGGGCATTATTATGGATATTGAAGGTTTGTTTAACGCATAGGCTTCGAGCGCTGAATTATTTCAACTTTTGGGTTCGTTCCTTCCAAGTTAAAAAGATGGAAATAGAAAAAGCGACAAAGTTTTTATATACAGAACATTAAATAATGATGAATTAATTGACGAATTACCGCAGTAATGTTAGTAGAAAACAGAATTTACTCAAGTAAAATGACTAATGCTTTTTTTTTAATTTGAAAAGTTGAATAAACATGGCTTATTTTAAAAAAAGGTGTCTAAACGAAAGAAGCCATGTTTGTTTTTTTTTGTTTTTTTTTAAAAAAAACTATGGTTTTTGGTTTATTTAAAAAAAAAATGATTTTTTTGCAACCCTGGTTTAAGCAATGCTCTTCAAAAGCCAAAATGGCAGAAAATGCACATAGTTTGGAAATTGAATTTAAAGAAACTGAAAAAAGTTTAATGACTGCTTTGTTTATCTAAAATTAAATTAGAATATTTTATTTCAAATTAGCACAACAACTTTGCTTCAAAAAAACTTTTTTATCTAAAATTTTTGTCTTTTATTATATTAAAGTTAATAATACATTAAAGGCATGAATTTTTAAAGTCATTTCTTCAATTTTTATATTATTGTACGGTGACAAAGATCAGTTATGAAAAAGAAACAGAAAATGAGGATTCTGAACATGATTAATCGTACAGTGTAGAATAGGGTTGGAATTTTTTTACACTTTTTTCTTAAAATCAATTTGCTCTATTACTACCGGTGGAGAAATGTTATAAAGAGTATTTTAAAAATAATTTTAACTGTAACAGATTCAAACACCTTCTGCGCAAACTCATTTTTTCGAAATGATAAAATTTTAAAACATCAAGTTGCGACAGATTGAAAAGTCTTGTTATTAAAAGGAATATTAAACTAAAGTATTAATTAAAAAAAGAAAAAATAACAAATTTGCATAGGGATGAAAATACCTTACAAACAGTGCTGTGGCTATAGGGTCAGAGCCCCCTCCCTCCAACTTGTCATTAGGGTGTTAAAATCTTAAGAGCCTTCCATTACTAGGTGTACTACTAAAAAAAAATCTTTATATTTGGAAAAGGACCTCTAAATTTGAAAAACGTTCTCCATGCTTACAAACTACGCATAAAAATCTATGCAACTTGGGGTAAAGATAATGTTTGTTGAGTTCTAAATTTTTAGTTATAAGTCTTTAAAACTTGCGTCATGAAAGTAAATATAGTTCTAACACTAAACTATTTTATTACAATAACACACACAGGGAGATTAAAGTTTATTATAGTGTCTTAGAAATTTGGCCTCTAAGTTGATGACGTTTCTTTGAAGAAATAATTTAACTTTCGCAAAAGACCTTTTGCACACTTCATTTGTGTAATCAATGTCTAATAAACAATAGTTCCAAATACCACAGTGTCTTTCCAAACGCTCCAGGCAATTATCAGTTAATGCCAATTTTAACTTCGTTATATTGTCAACATTTCTTCTGCAAGAGAACCATTACCTGGCCCAGTTATATACAATAAAATTGCACGCCTCTATTATTGGTTCTATTTTTGTCTGAGTCAAAAGCATATATTTCAAGCAATAGATAGCTCTTGAATTCCATCATGCATTTGAAATAAGCCCTGGTTTAAAAAAATGAATTGCGAGTTAACTAATTGTGTCTCAATAAGGCTTGTATCCTTTACATAACAAATCCAGTTCCGTATAATCATTCCTGCCATGTTTTTTACTTTTAATAACTGACCCGTTAGGCTTGCATTTTTCAATTAAATTATGGTAGTTATTAATCAACTCAGTAATTAGTATTAGGCGATATTGGTAAGGAACCAAACTTTGAGTTCATAAAATGATTAAGAATCAGGTCGAGAACATGAAGTCGACAAGGATGATAAACTAAACCTGGAACAATTTTTATCAAATGCTTAATCACTCCATTTTTAGAACCTGTATGTACTGCAGTGGTGTCACATATTACAACGGAAATTTTGTTTAATAAATTAAATTCCAAAATAATATTGTGTGACATGCTATAAATATAAACAGAGATACCTTTCTCTAATTTTTTCATAGATATTACCAAAGATTTAGACTTGTTCGAAAGGCAAGTGCTATAATAATGTTGTTTGTCTATGATCTAACCATCAAAATATAAGCATCACATTTCTTCAGAAGAATCTATATAAGACCGAATCAAGCGTAATTCATGCACGAATGTTGTAAATGCTTTTTGAACTGCCGATCCGCAAATTGATGTCTTACCAATTGCATTGAGTACAGCTTCTGCAACCTTTGCCGTACATCTTACTGGATACCCTTCATTTTCAGATATCTTATCTACCATTTTACCGGTGATCTTTACATGCTTCAATGGATTGTGTAATCATCACTTGTACTATCATCTTCTGAACTTTCATCAATAGAATTCTCTGTATCATCAAGCGATTGACTATAATTTGTTTCAAGTTTTTTTCTTTTAGGTGGCAGGTCTCGCGGATGTGTTGTAATAGGCTCTGTCACAATACTGGACTGACCTTTGCTCCCATTTAAAGATTTCTGATGCTCATAAGAGAGTTTCCAGATATTTATAGTAATTGTCTTCTTATTACTTTCTTATCTTCTTATTACAGAATTTACTAACATCTATTTTATTTTAAAATACAAAAATAATCTAAAATACTAATGTCTAATACTAAGATAAATAAATAAAATTGTCTACTAATAATAATAAGTAGTAATAAATATAAAATAAATTTCGAAATAATAAAAAACGAAAGAAGCCAATTTTGTAAAAAAAAATTACTTTGGTTCTACATTAGGGGTGGGAATTTTTTTTTTTTTTTCTAGTAACATAATTTATTTTGTTGTAAAAGTTGTAATTAAACTTTTTATAAATTAATTTTCATTAAAAATTTTTATATGAAATCTATCTATCCAACTACCTAAAAGTATGGAGTTGTGCATGTTCTACTGTAAAAAAAACTCTAAATGTGTTAAATCTACAAAGTATATGTGTAAAGTTTATCTGTTAAGTCTTCAAGATGTATGTGTAAAGTATGTGTTAAATCTTCAAAATATATGTGTAAAGTATATCTTCAAAGTATGTGTTAAATATTCAAAATGATTACTGCATTTTTACTAGCTTATGTTAAAAAAAAGTTATCAAGTGTTTTTTAAATAAATAAAAAGGTGACGTTCTGATAACTAGAAAAAATATATGTGTAATTAGAGTTGCCAGATCAACGGTTGTAGAAGGACATAGAAAAGCCAAAAGGAAGACAAAGGAGGACATACTTAATTTTAGCTATACCGTATAACAAAAGTTATTTATGATTATGAGGTGCTAATACTCTTTTTCAAATGAAGGGAGGGGGAGGGGGACCCTACGCTGCTTGAGCCACGGAACTGACACCGGATGAGAATAAACAAAAAAAATAATATTTGTTATTATTATATTAGAAAACGTAATATGAAATGTCAAAGTTGCTTTAGCTGCGTGGATTTTCTCCAATATCTTTGAGTTTTAAGATGAAAAAAGGATGACAGCTTATTCGATAACGCTGACACTTTGGTTCGGTTTTTATGTCTGTTTACATGACGCTCCAAGTCAGTAGCTACATAGTTAGCGACAGACAAGTAATTATCATAAATCGTTCACTTTTCCTCATTCTTGTTGCGCCCTTTTGCAAACCATTAATACTTATTTTTCATAGTGCTTGAGAGTTTGCATTTTCTCAAGCACTATGAAAAATAGAACGTCAAAAAAACTTTAAAAATTATACAGTTTTAAGAATAAGTAGGTTTAAATATGGAAATATACTTTAAAGTAAAAAAGCATTTTAAAGCAATTCTCTTTTTGCCGGACGTCTGTCAACCCTATATGAAATTAGCTTATATTATCATTTTGATTAGCGATTAACATTCTAATGACTTCAATATATGGAATAGTGAACAATTTACACCTCCTGTTGCTTCAACTGCTGAAAGGGCAAGATCAGTGTCAGGGAGTTCTACCATTACAGGTTATAACTTAAACTAACATACAACTACTTAGTGTAAATTTATCGTATTCCAATCTGATCTTTGTGTATCAGTAACTGCCTGTATTTATAGTTTTTTTGGTTTAATATGAGCCGTTTCTTGATTAGGCTATATACAAATGTTTATAAATTTAAAAAAAAAAAAAAAGATTTGCAAAGTGCTACATTGTTAAACTTCGTGGTAACGGTAAAAGATTTGTAATAAAATTACAAATCCTTACCGTGTTATTACACAGTTAATGTTTCTAATAAATTTTTTATTTAGGCTCCGGTTTGAGTCAAACTGCTAACCTGCACGTAGTATTTTATTTTGGTTACAAAAAAACATTGGTTAGCAATGTTAAGAAAAAAGAAAAAACTATAAATGTATATACATCAAAAAAGCATTTCTATTAAACAAAAAGTGGTAATGAGTAAAAAAGTATTATTTGATTTGCCAGAAGTTATAAAGTTGCCACTGACATCTACAGCAGAAGTTAAAACATAGGCAGAAAAGTTGTCCTTGCATGTTTTAAATGATTTTCAAATTTAACTCAATATTTATAAACACTTAACTCAAGTTTAGTAAGGATTAAGTAAAATAAAATAGGTTTAAGATTGGATGCCATGCTTTGATTATAAAATTTTATAATTTAAATATTCAATAGAATTTGATAATATTTTTATAAAACATTATGCGAGGGTTAAATTCTGATGGTGGGGTAACTATATCACTTGAAATAAACTAATTCTGTTTCTGACCGATAAAAAACACTGTACTTATTTTACTCGCATTACTTACAACAAAATATTAAATTATTATTTTTAATTAAACTTTACTTGTGTCTTAAAATTTTTATATTTAATGTAATTAAAAACCTTTTAGGTTAAAGATGTTGCCATGTTTTGTTGAGGGTGGCTTGTTTAAAGGAAGATGGATAAAACGTGACTTTACATGATTTAGAGTGACAGTTAAGTTTTTTCATGGTATGTCATTTCTTTTAAGCAAAACATATATCGGACATTGGCGGCAAAGACCTTTATAATTTTGTCATAAGAGCGATGCCTGTTTTACTTGATGGCCAGTTTGCTCGCTAATACCGTTTGACAATGCAGAAGGAAAAGAAACTATTTAAAGAACAATTGCTTCGTCAAGTTTTTTTTAGTATTTGTAGTAGTATTTGAGCAGCCGTGGCGCTGTGGTAGCGCACTTGCCTCAGAAACAAAGGATCCGTGGTTCAAATCCCACCTCAAGGCAAGTTTTGAGACATCGGTTAGAAAGGAGGCGTTAACTTCCAATTAAATGCTCATCCGCGGTGCTCTGTAAAAAGACCGTAAGGACTTTTTGGGGCACCTAAATAAATTAAATAAAAATTTATCACTTTATTACAGTGTAGGTTAACTCAAAGGTGCTGTAAAACTAAATCCAAATACAAAACTTTTATGTTTAAGTAGAATATTTCAACTCCCATTACAGCTATTTCTACACAAAGAAAAATTGAATAAAATCGTTTTTAAAATTAGTTGTGCTTTCAGTCATACATTTAAAAAACATTTTTTAGTACAATATACATATTGGAAATTTTGTTTTGTTTGGTTCGTACTGTAGATAAAAGACCAGAATTAGTTAGCAAAATTATGGTTATTTATTAAATGCTAATTTATAAGAACAATCACTAGAGCTATATGTCTAGTATTCATTTAAATAAACTTTAATTTTAATAACATAAAAAAAAAGAAAAAGAAAAAAAAAGAATAAGCAGCTCTAAATTAAAAAACTTTAAATTAAAACTTGTTTAAATTGAAACTTGTTTAAATTGAAACTTGTTTAAATTGAAACTTGTTTAAATTGAAACTTGTTTAAATTGAAACTTGTTTAAATTGAAACTTGTTTAAATTGAAACTTGTTTAAATTGAAACTTGTTTAAATTGAAACTTGTTTAAATTGAATACTTTAAATAATTTTACATAATAAAATTTAATAATAGTTATTATATACTTTTAAATTACTACAAATAAATTTAAAATGACCCTAATTACTCTCATTTTAAAAAGTTAATAGAAAGGCATGTTTGTTATAATGTTTTTAAGATTTTAAAGCATCAGATAACAACCTTGCACCTAATAATATCAAATAACTCAATAATTACATAAAAGCAAATCTTCCTCTTACCTTCCATGACCTACTCCCCAGCAAAGCAAAATCAAATTAAACTTTCCATTTCCAGAATCAACTAAATTTCTGGTATACCTTCATGTATAAAACAAATGCCATAAGTTTTTTTAATAACCAAGTTTTATAATAACCAAGAAAAGTAATATTTAAATAACTAATAAATTAAATAAAATAAAAAGTATTAAATGTTACATAATATTAAATGTTATATAATATTAAATATTTTAAGTCTATAGTATAAGAATAAAAAAATATATTAAATGTCATGTAATATCAAATATTTTAAATCTTTAGCATAGATATATTTAATAAATATATCTTTGTATAATATCATATCTTTGATAGAAAATAGCCAGGGACAGATTTGTTACCGGGATTGCATTAACATTAATACATTCTAAGTATTAAATTTTAGTCAAAATTTGTTATATTTTGTATGCATATTCATGTATATTTATATATAAACATCATCATGATGACCATGATGATCATGATGATAATGATTATAATTACGATCATTATCTTGATCATAATTATCAATTTTTAGCCTTCCCCTTTCATGCTGTTACTCTAATATAAACATCATATCAAGCATCTTCTTTCCATAACAAAAGCTCATTCATACCATATGTAACACACTCCCTCCAAGTTTTCTCACTTATTACTCTACCATTTTTTCCTGCTACCTGTCTACATGCTAATAACCATACTACTTTAATCTTTTCTGACAATTGTTGTTTGTGACAATACTTTTCTAATCTCTGTCTAAGATTATGACTCCTTTTCTTGTCTTAGAGTTACACCACACATCCATCTTATCATCGTCTTCTCTTTTGGGCAACAATACTAGACCTTATAAATACTAAAGTTTATATAAATATGTAGGGATATTGTATGCTACTATTTAAACAAATAGCAAACAATATATGTTTGTATCTATATATATCCATATTAAAAATGGATATATGCGCTTTTTAACTAATCACCTGGACCCAAGTAAGTATTGAAGCTTTTATTACTTCTCACTGGTTCAAAGTCAAACCTCATTCTACTCCATATTTTTTACCTTCTTGTGTAGTTGCTATATTTAATCTTAATAATTTGTTTCAGAATTTTTACAAGAACATCTCTCTTGACAAAAAATGTCTTTTTGTTATTGCAAGAAGACAAAGTAAATAAGATCCTGTTTGATACTAAGCTTCGCTATTCTTAGTTTGCTAAATCTTGTATCTTATCTCAGATGTTAGATTTTAAAGACATTTGGAAAATCTTCAACAATGTCAGAACTCTCTTAATTTCTCGCTAAACTAATAATAAGTGCTACATAAGTGGTTCCAATTTTTAAAATATCTAAAAAAAACACTGACCTCTTTAACCATCCTCCAATTAGCCTTCTCTCTATTGTTAGTTTCTTTACGTAAAAGTTTTGAGATTATCAACTCATTTCTTTCTAACTGCAGTAGTTAAGTCATTCTCAAAGACCTCCATTCTTCTATTTTTCCAGTAACTTTAAGGGTACCACAAGTCTCTATCTTTGTTCCAGTATTGTTTCTTATCTACAACAACATTCTTTCTGATAATCTTACATCAAAAGTGGCTCTATTTGCTGATAACTCAACTTTATACACTGTCTTGACAAAAAGTCTCAAATAACAAATCACGAAATCGTGCAACTTCTCCTTTTTTTGTTTAATTATGCACTGCTAAATTTATTTTCTTAATATAAGTAGAAAATCGTTTTCTCTTTTATGCGGCGACTATTATTGGTATTAAACAGACATTTTAGTTTTTGGTTTATTATGAGACTGCATGGAAAAACTTGCGATCTTTTTTGTACTTTTGATATAATGTTTTCACAACATGTTTGATTGATTGATTGTTAAATTGCTACATTTATTTACATTAAATGTAAATAGCTACAAAACATAAACAGCCGAAGTTGTCAAATTTACTTTTGGCCTGGACCTGCACTCATCAAACTACATGTTGACATAACACCTGGTGGAGATACAGATCATGCGTCATTACAAGTTACTATTTTTTCTAGCACATTAGCAACAAGTTGTTCATCATCATAGTCTCAGCAATCATTCAGTATACTAAAGAACTATTTATTATTGATGCCTCAACAAAAACTAAGTTCAGCAGCAACTAGTTAATTGAATAAAAATTGTAACAATATGAGCAGCAATCGTTTCTCTAAATGTTAGATATTTAAATGAATACAGTATAACAATATAAGGGATTCACGGCTGAAAACAGTTTTTTATTATGCACCAATGGAAAGATTAGATGGTCTGTTTGCGATACAATAAAGCCAGAAAATTATTCCAAAGAATGGATTGTATACTCCATAGTGCTTAATGTTTAAAATTTTTATTTGCAGTTATCGTACACAGAGTTTCTAAAGCCCATAGGCTGGCTTGTAAACTTCTCGAACTCAGAAAAGGTGAGTATTTGAAGGCAAATTTTGCTAAAAGTAATCAATCAGACTTAGAAACAACTGAGGGTGTGTTTAGAACGGCATACTATATTGCTAAAAGCAACAGGCCCAACACTGAATATCCTAAGCTTATTGATCTACATAAGTTAAATGGTGTTAATGCTGGCAGAGTGTTACCCTCAAACGTTGTTTGTGGAAACATAATTGTTTTTTAAGTGAGCAAATGAAGAAATTTGTTCTACATTCATAAACACACTGGTACGCTCAGTATCTATTCGATGAAAGCACAAACTCATTTGCGAAAGCTTGCTTGATTATACACCTTTGTTGGACATTTGATGATTTACCAACTAACATATTTTTAGAGTTACTTGATTTGAATGCAGTCAATTCTTCAGAAATTTTAACTCAGATCTTAGGCTGCCTTAATTTATCTGACATTTTTTTCAGTGACGGTGTCTCCGTTATGACTAGATTAAATAATGGCGTTTTCAAAAAAAAAACTTCAAACTTCTGTCTTGAAGCAGAAGTTTCTTCGGCTAGTTGGATGGCATTGTCTTGAATGAAAATAAGAGGTAGCATCTTGCACAGCAGTGGAGGTGGAAGTTTATCTTCTTATGGTAGGGAGAGTTCTCAGTACATTGTGGGTTGCTTCATCATTTTGAACTGTAAAGATCGTGTTGCACAACTTAAAAGCTTTACATTTGCATCATAATTCATATATAAATGCTTGATCCAACACAGTACTCAAAGGAAAAAGCCAAATTTAAAAGCCTTGTACAAAAACTTGCAAGCGTGTCATTTCTTAAAAACTTGGCATTAATGTATGATGCATTAGAAGAACCCCAATCAATTTCAGAAGTTCTACATTTAACTTCAGAAACTTTGGGAAAAGTCCCAAGGTTTCTGAAGATAAACTGATCATTAAAAATGGTATTTTCTAAGATGAAAATATATCAGAAGGCAGAAACTTTAAATTGATCAGACCACCTTGATGAAAATATATCAGAAGCTAATAATAATTATTAATTCAAGCATAGTTGATAAAAAACACATCTTAACCTAATAAGTGCAATGCTTTAGATCATATTCATGGCCAAGAAATAAAAGAAATGAATTACAAATTTCCTAAGAATTTTTGGAAGCTCTGATGAAAGGATTATGCAACTTTCTGCTTGATAATTTTTCTTTAATAAAACAGAAGTTTCGTGACTTCAAGAATCATTTTAATAGTCCAGATATATCTCCTTTTTTTGGTCATATTTTTCAAACATTATAGCAACTCAGATTGTCAATGTTAAAATGTCTGTATCCTTCATCAATGATCCTACCTGTGAGCAATGCAGAATGTGAATGGAGCTTTTCAGTCATAAGTATGTGCAGACACAGATGTACAAAGCATATTGTCAGTAAAACATACATTATTAATGTTCATCAGTATTGAAGGTCCTCCACTAAAAGAATTCCCGCTAAAGGAGTATGCAAGAGAAAGGGTGAATGTAGGTAGACAAATAGCGAGTTGTGAAGAAGAAGCATGTATAAATGAAGATAAATTAACTGAAATGAAATCATTTTGGAAATTGCTCTTTCAAAATACACTTGACACTTTGATAATACCTACACTTGTACTCAATACTTATTTAATATTGAACGTAACTATTTCTTGTTTATGTTATTTCTTTTCTGATTGTGCAATAGAAATAAGCTCATTTCAAAATTTTCTTATCTAATATAAACATTTAATTTATGCATTTGATTTGAGCAAATAATTTTGGACACAAATAGTGATTTAAGTCATCACCCGAAACCTCAAAATACTTTTGCAATAGGTAACCTATTACAAAAATTTGAATGACCTAATTTGGAGGGCTGAGGGGCTGTTCCGCATAAATTGTTTGAACAAACACTTTTTAACACCACTTCATTTGATTTCCTATTCTATTTTAACCCCTGTGTGTGTGTTTGTGTGTGCGTATACAGGCCTGGCAAAAGGCGGGTAAAATGGGTGATTTTCACCCAAGCGCCAAGGGTTCGAAGACGCTAAATTTTAATTTAATAAATTTTTTTTGATTATACAAAAACATATAAATTTATAAGAATAATTAATTAAAAATTGATATACTTATTTTATGTAAGAATTTTATTAATTTGTAATAAAAGTTAGTTTAAACGTGTAGGTCTAATCACTTTTTCACCATCACCAATATTTATGAAAATATGACCGGTTCTTGGTTCACCTAAATTAAATATATATATATATATATATATTTAACTTATATATATATATATATATATATATATATATATATATATATATATATATATATATATATATATATATATATATATATATATATATATATATATATATATATATATATATATAAATTAAATATATATATATATACATATATATATATATATATATATATATATATATATATATATATATATATATATATATATATATATATATATAAATTAGTAAAAAACACTTATCTACCGTTTTTTTACTAAATCTCAAAAAAATTCAATTTGTAGAAAAAAATACTATATTTTTTTGGTTAACGGGAAGTTACAGAAAGTAATTATTAAATAAATTTCTTTGGAATGGGGATAGTTTAATTTGGTCATATGTTTTTATAATTTCTTAGGAGGTATTTAATTTTGTGCCTACATATATAAATATATATATATATGAATATATTTTAAAGAAAAACACGATTTTTTTATATCTTGACATGTTTCGTAGTTAACATACTACATTTTCAAAAGATAAAATTACAATTTAAAAACTCTGGATATAAATATAAAATCAAAATTTGAAGCCATTACCGTAAATAGCAAAAACATAAAAATAAAATTATAAGTAAATAAAAAACAAACAAACAAACAAACAAAAAAAAAACTAGATAGACAAATTTATATTATAATGAACAGTTTGTTTATTTAAAGATGGGTTTTCCCATTTAATATGGAGTGCTTCTTTAATTTTCAATTTGTTTTTGTTAGAAGCAATATCCATAATTTTAAAACAATTATAGTTACTTAGATTTTTACAATTAACAGATGAAATTAAATGCTTTTAAACATTAGATTGTTTGTCACTTGCAAGATGCTCATGAATCCTTGGAAGTGGATCTTTTATACATAAACTGTTTTGCAATTTGTTGTTAGTGAAAATTAAATTAATTATAACATCTTTACAATATTTTTTAATGATTATATTAACTTTAGATGTAGTAAAATTTGAATAAAATCCTATAAATGGAAGCTTATAATATCTTATATTATGGTTATCAATACTATTTATTTTTCACAGATGGATTTAACTTTTTATCAACAAATAATTTAATTTCAGTGTCATTTATTTTAGGTGGATATTGATTATTTTTTAAAATATTAGATAGATTTTTTATGTCCTTATCAAATCGCCATGTGTCGTTGATTTTATACGTTCTATCAATCAAACAACGCATAAGACTAATTTTATAACAATAAGGAACAAAACTGGAAAATTTTTGTAAAAAAAAAAAAAAAGAACTTTCAAAGAACTCAAGAAATTTATATTTACTTTTATTATAAATTTTAGTTAAATAGTTTATAATACTAAAAATTATTTAACAAACTTTATAAAACTTTAAAAACGCGGGTTTAAATTTTTTAATTTCAAATCATATAACTTCTTAAATTCGTGGAACTGAATAACAAACTCTTCTGGTGGAATAAACTTAAAATAAAAATTAATGCAACAAACTTTAAAAATAAAAATGCTTCGAAAAAAATGAAAATTCATCACTAGATTTGAAACTCTCTTATCGATATTATTATATAATAGATTTGAAATATATAAATAAATATATAGGAATAAATAAAAAATATAAATAAGTAAATAGATTTCAAACTCTATTATTGATATTATTACATGTTCACGACGTTTTAAATAAGTCTGTAGATTATGTATCATCTCTATATATAATAATATTTTATTTTTATTATATTGGCCGCAGATTCTGGGTAAATGATATTAAAACGTTTATTATTATAAAGTCTACTGAGTTCTAAAGATAGTATAAAAATAATCAACAGGCACTCTTCATTCGTCTCTATTTTCATTTAATCTTACCTGTTTGTAAACACTATATCCTGTAGCACCATCAAAACCAACCTTGCATATAAATGTTAATTTAGTTAATTCCTTAGAATTGTGATTAGCACAGTAGCTTGTATATCACATAGCTTTGTAAGAGCGTGTTATAGAAGATCTTTTAAAAATATTTGTACTGACTAGCCAACTATTTGAATGTTCTTGGGATAGCATATAGCTTTTGAAGATCTTATACTATTATATAAAGGATACGTGGCAGCCTTTTAATTCAGCACCATTTCTTAGAAGCTGGTATGTCGATTTTGATATATCACTATTAATAGTTAATGATAAAGTTTCATCAGGGGAATTTTTCTAAGCAGGTTTAATGGGATTTTTATTTTAAATTTCAGAAATTTTTGTGCCAGTTGCGTGCTTAAACTCACTTCTGAGTTTTAATTTTATTGCTTGAAGTAGTTTATGGCTAAATAAAATATTACTAACATTAACAATTAAAATATTACTAACATAAACAAAATATTACTAACAGGCTTATTTTTTTTTGTTCTGTTACAAGCTTTTCAAAAAAGCCACATGGTTTCTCAATTTCATTAACTGATGATGTAGCATTTAATGTACCGTAGGTGTATTAAAAATCTTGAGCTTGCCAATTTTCATTACTTCTCTCAAAATAAGTATTACCATTGTTTGCAGCTATTAACATTTTACATTATAATTTTATAATTATAATGTAAAAAGTTAATAGCTGTAAAGTTATATTAGTTTTTCACTCAGAATCCTCTAGTTTAATATCTGCAGAAACTAGAACAGTTAATTTCAATGAAAAGGATGACATATCATTAGGAACTAATTTATTTTGTTGTAAAAGTCCGTAAATGTCACCAATTTTTATTTTATTACTAAACAAAAAAATTGTTGAGTAAGCAGTGCAATTTGTATTGAATTAAATAACAAACAAAATAACATGTATTTTTGTTTACAAGAAATAAAAGTTGATTTCAAGCAAATAACATAAGTTACAAGTCATTGTTTTAAAATGTTAAAGAAACCCAAAAGAAGAAGTTAGTGGCAATAATTCAAATAGGT
The DNA here is from genome assembly GCF_038396675.1 of Hydra vulgaris. NCBI lineage: Eukaryota > Metazoa > Cnidaria > Hydrozoa > Anthoathecata > Hydridae > Hydra > Hydra vulgaris. Next base: position 21,322,938 of record NC_088928.1, on the reverse strand, counting down.
TGTATACAAATTACATTTACTAGTTCAAGTATTTAATATAGGTTCTCGTAGGTTCCCTAAATCATATGACACTTTTTGTACAAAATAAAAGTAATAAATGTTAAAAATTCACCTCGTTATTTTAAAGCCAGATTATAAGTGTATTATAAAAACTGATCTTTACTTTAGACTTTTTTTCGAAAAGCTTTACTGTTAAATATTTTAAATATGTAAACTAATTCCGTAAGCTTATAAAATTTTAAAAGTTACTGTTTATTATAGCTGTGTATAAAAAAAAAAAATTTCACGCTTTTTTTAAAAAAAAAATGTTTTTCATTATACATGAAACCGCAACTAATTTTTGTAGCTTTAAAAGAAACTATTATACACAAAACAATTTTCAAAACTTTAAATTATAGTATAACAAATATGTTTTAATATATGGTTTTGAATATAATA
>NC_088928.1:21300000-21317500 GCF_038396675.1 Hydra vulgaris | reverse complement strand
GTCAGTATTGCATGCACTATCTTTTGTTCTTCACCGCTGTCGTATTTTAATTTGGTTATTCCATAAGCAACATCATGCAAAATACCGCTTGTAAATATAAAGTCTAAGAAATGTTCACACTTTGTTTGATCAAGACTAGATCGGACGAATACTTTCTTCTCTGGAAATGCCAACCCTTTATGAGATGCATGCCATTTTCTTGCTGTTTCTATACGATGTTTGGTACACTCAAATGTGTTCATTATAAACTTTTTGGTATACTTGGTATGGTCTAATAATGAGAGGATAACTAACTTTCCCATGGAATCACTTTGCTTATATACTTTCTGAGCACGAATAATTTCAATTGGGAGAGGGCTATTTATTTCATCAACATTTTTACTGTTAAGAAAATCTATAAGTATTTCCTCTTGTCCAGGAGCAACAGCTTCCGCAAATTTTTTCTTTAATAAGTTTTCTAGGCGAACATACTTGCGTTTTAACTCATCTTTATCTTCCAGATCTTTATCAGTATCTTCCAGATATTCGAACTTCCTTTTTAATCTAAATTTTATTGGACTTGCATTAAGAACCTCAGTTACACTCTCACGGCTTCTTAGAGATTCGTCCAAAATCTCCTGTGAAACATTAATTTCACCGGGATCAAATTCTTCATCTGGAGTAGCAGGTGTCATATATGTTTGTTCTTGTTGTGTTTGTGTTTCTGTACATAAATTGGTGTTTTCGTTGACTCTAGATAAAGCAGTTTCTTGCTTTAAATGGGTAAAACACAGCATTGCATTAACTGAAAATACTTCATTGTATCGCTTTGACATTGATATGACGACATGTATTGGTGACGCCCTTAAAGCCGGAGATTTTTTTCCTTTTATATTTAGATGGTGAGGATGAAAGCATGTTTTTGGAGGACTCCATGCAATACCAAACGTGTACCGGTGAAAAGCACATATTTGTTCATCCTTTTCAAGATTTCTTTTAAGTCTATTTGCAATAAGTCCATTTTCTTCCCAAATATTATTATCGTTTAATCGCATGACCTAAAAACAATTTTTTAAACAATTATTAAGTGTGTCATTTAAAGCATTGTTTATAATCTGACTCTTCACGAAAAATGTTTACAAGTTTGAAATACATTGTTGTTATTATTAAAATACAATATTGCAAGAGTGTGATTAATTTAGTGATTATTTATTAAAAGAGTGAGGAATTAATTAAAAGAGCTATTTTTTTTTGTTTAAAGAACTTTGTCTCAAAATCTTATTGCAGAGAAGTTATAAAGTATGTAATTATAAAAATTATATTACAGTCTGCGTAAATTTAAAATACATAATTACCTTTAAGTTGATGAGGTGTTTCTTAACATCAACATCTCCCAGCTGATGAATGTAGAACATTTTGTTTATAATTTTATGTTTTTTGAATGATCCACAATTTCCTTTTGAAAAGCAACAACAGTTTTCATAAAAATATTTGTTTTGTTTCATACTCAACTAAAAACAAGTTCTATTTATGCAGTACCTATTTCTCAATAGCAATGATAAAATATCTACTCTATTTATGCAAATTTTAAAGATCGTTAAAATAAAGTTAAGACATTTTTATGGTAAAGTAAACAACCGCCCACTAACTTGTTTCTCCACAATCGTGATATCAGCATTCTTCTTCCATTCGATCACCACAAGTTATTTGGTTATGACGTAAATTTAAATAATTCACTTCTGATCATGTATTGTTTTTTATTATTATTTATTTCAATTGTTATGATTTCTATATCATAGTCAGAAACGCTTAAATTTTTTCTTAACATTACGTGCAATGTTTTGTGTAATGCTAAATGCTAATTTTGGATGATAGAAATTTTATTGTGAGCGAAAACCTCATCTGTGTGTCCAAAAAAATATCTCTTCGTACTTAATCATTTTTAACAATTTGTACCTTTATTTTTAACTTAATATCTAAAGATCACACGAATTTTTTTTATTATTATGTTAGGACCTTTTTGTATTGACAGTTGGATATGTTTACATTTTTACAAAACTAAGCGCCTCTGCTGTAATGGTTCATTTTGTAAGTATACTAAAACATTTTTTTCCAATTTCAAGCCTTAATATATTAATAGGCCTTAGGTATCACATAACTTTCTTTGCATTTTTAGACTCAATACCTTTGATAATTTCAAATCCTAAAAGAAAAATTGTGTGCAACACTTCGCCGCTAGAATTAACTCCGATTAAAAATTGACAAAAGTGATTGATTTTGTACTTTTGAACTATGATAATTAGCCAACCGCACAGTGTCACGCAACTTTTTTATATTTTTTGGAGAGAGCTTTTGGGTTACGTCTGATATTAACTACAAAAGCTATGTGCAACTTTTTGCCTTGCCAAAAAAATGGGTTCAAAGGTGGCAAAAACTAAATTTCTAAAAATTTTTAAAAAAATCTCAAAAATTTAAGCCCAGATTCCGAGTGAACGAAACATTTTTGAAAATTTTTTTTTTCCCTAACAGGTTTTCTCTATATTCTGATCAATATATAAAAAATTCAAGCAATTTGGAGGAGGTCACTTCCATTGACTGCCTGATTCTTACAAAAAATGACTCTTAATGATTATCTAAAGAAATCCATAGCAACATGACTCCAGAAACATAATCAGACTTCTAATTTATACTAATTTCCATCTTAAAGGTATTTATTGTTATATAAGCATTAGATTCTTACGATACAAAACACATTGACATCCCAAAAACGTTGATTATTTCAAAAAAACTATGCATCATTTCGCCTTAAAACAAATTGAACCTAATTATCTGGTAATTTTTCTTCCAGATAAAACATTTTCTATGTGTTAGACCCCGTTTTTAATACCCTTTTTCTGAAGTTAAGGTTTTTGATAAAAATCTCTCTTAAAATGCGTGTGCCATTTTGAATAAAAAAGACTAAAATATAAGATGAACATTTTTATTGCTGAAAGCAATCTGTCTTTATCTCTGGGTGAAAAATTAGTTTTCCTTATAAAAGTATTTCCCTTCTTTAATTTTGAAATTTTTATAAAAAATTTTAATTTTTAGAGATTCACAAATTTTGTGATGACAACTTACCTGTTTTTTTGCTTTTGGACTTCCAGAATTGGAAGGACTTGATTTTTTTTTCATAGCAACAGAATGCTTATGAGGAAAGCGACGACGAGGAGGTTTACCTTCATACATATTCATCAGTTCCTTGCATATATCTACAGAATGCAAAATAAAAAAAATAAACAAACTTTCATTTTGTAAAATTAAAACTTAGTGATTCAGATAAATATTTAACATTCTAATTAAATCAAAAATATTTAAAAATTAGTCTTTAGTAATAGATGACATAAAAAGACATGCAGTAATAAAGTGGAAAAAGAGGAATCAAAAGATTCTGATCATCACATTTTATGAATAGCAATAATGTTTTTTGCTCAGACACTTTCAATTACACCTTTGAGTAATTAGAAAAAAAAGTTACCGAAAAAAAAAATTAACAAAATTGCATCAACGATAATTAAAGATATGCTATAAAGAAAAGCTTTTTTTAATGTTATTTAAGTAGATTTTCAACTTTAAAAAATGGATAAACTAAGTCTAATTAAGTATGCTGATTGACTCATGGTACTTGACTGTAACAAATGTGCGTAGATTCAAATATCAATCTACCTTCACCTCCCTTGGCACACAAATACCAAAGTTGAAATAAAATGTGATTGTTTTTTGCAATCCACTTATTTTTAGCAGTAAGAAAGCATACTACAACGACAAATCATTTTAATAAAGATTTTGAATATTGAATAAATTAATTATATTGCAGAAATAAATAAAAAATTTATATTGCAAAAAGCAATATAAATTTTTTAAGATTTCGAAATAAGATTTTGATAAAAATTTATATAAGATTTTGAACTAAAAAATACTTAGAACTTTGTTTTTAGGATGATCATGATGATCCTGAACCTGACTTGACCTGGGGACAGACACTTACAAATCGCTTTTCTCCCATAAGGAGAAGTTTCTTTCCCTTTAGGAAAAAAAAAATTATTTGTAAGTGTCTGTCTCCAGGTCAGGTCAGATTCAAGATCATCACGATCACCCTGCTACTGGTAAGTTTAGGGGTAAGCAGTATAATTCTGTTGACCAGCCTCGAACCCCTTCTTCATCTATTAGGCTGGCGTAGATGAAAACCTGTGTTACATTGTTTCCTGCCTAGGATGATGAATGCTGGATCTTCTTGAATCTACTCATAGATTTTGCTTTTAATGCTTTTGGTGTGAACTGTCAAGGCCACATAAGGAGCCCTACATTACAACTTTGGGTTGATAAATGGGACTGAGACAAAAGAAAAAAGCCCTACATTACGACAAAAGACAAAAACCCTATATTACGACTTTGGGTCGATAAATGGGACTGAGACAACTACATAGCTCATTGCCTTGGATGTCGTGCTCTATCTATGAAAGAGTCAAGTTCTCTTTAAACTTAAATCATGCCAGAAGTAAATCAAAATATTGTATATAAAAAATAATCACCACCACCTAACTATTTCAATACACCTTTCACAAATATTTGTGGTCTGCGAAGTAACTTTCCATTGGTTAAATCTTACTTCTTGCAAAATTTACCAGACTTGCTTACTCTTTGTGAGACTAATTTAAACTTGGATGTTTCTTTAATCAGATCTCAGTATTAATGGGTACTATCTTTTATTTCACAAAGACTCTAATTGTCATATGCTTGACTTGGACATATACTTATGCATCAATTCACCTATTTGTTGAGAAATCAAAATTAAATCCCTTCTTGATTTTGAATTGATCATTCTTCTATGAGCTTTCGCATAGTACCTCTTCACTCTATTACCTTTCTCTTTGTTCTTTATTATTCTCCTTCTTCTCAAGACTGCACTCTTTTAGATGTAATTTCTGATTAATTTGACCATCCCCATTCTCTTTACCCCTCAGCTAATATTGTTGTTATTGGTGACTTTAATGCTCATCACACTGAATGGCTTGGCTCTAACACCACTGACTCTGCTGGCATTAAAACCTATAACTTCTGCATTTCTCAATCCCTTATGCAGATAGTTAACTTTGTAACTCACTTTCCAGACAACCCCAACGACTTACCTTTACTCCATGAGTCATGCCTTATCTTTGAACCTAGCTTGTGTTCAGTTTCTTCTTTTTCTTTCTTAGGTGGTTCTGACCATGCAATGATCTCTATAAATCTTTCATCCAATACTTCTTCTTTGAACTCACTCTATCATTGCACTACTTACTACTACCTAACACTGACTGAGATTCTTTTTGTGATTTTTTTGGTGATGGTACTTGGGCTGATGTTTTTTCTCTCTCCGCTAACAAATGTGTCTCCTATATAACGTCCTGGATCCAGACAGGTATGAAAGCTATTATTCCTTCTTGTAATTCCATGTCAAACCTCAATCTACTCCAGGGTTTTCACTTTCTTGTGCAGCTGCTATATCATTTTTTTCATCTTTTACAAAAGAACAACTTTCTTGAGAACAAACGGCTATTTGTTATTGCAAGAAATTGATGAAAAAAGGTATGATGCAAAGCTCCATTATTCTCAGTTCAATAAATCTTGTATCATATCTCAAAAGTTAAGCTCTAGACTCTAATGGAAAGGTAAGCCTAACACTCCATATATCATTCATGAAGTTTATTACCTCTCCCAGTGATAAGGCAGAACTACTTGCAAATAACTTTTGTTCTAATTCAACTCTTGAATCTCTTAGCCAAATTCTTCCTTCCATTCCAATTAAACAGGTTAATTAATTTTTGGATATTTAAATCAATTCAGCTTCCGTTACTAAAGTCATATCTTAATTAAACTTTTCTACGGCTTATGGTCCAGACAAGATTCCTATTATAGTCTTACAAAAGTGTTCTCCAGAACTCTGTTCAATTTTCTCTACACTATTTATTAAGTAATTGATTGAATCTTATTTACCTACCTGCTGGAAAATGGTATTTGTGGTTCCAATTTTTAAAAACTCAAGAGATCATTCTGACCCATTCAACTATCGTCTGATCAGTCTTCTTTTTGTTATTAGCAATGCCTTTGAGTCAACAGATTAACCTTCTATCCAATGTGTTTTCTACTCTTTGTCTCTGGGAAATCTATAAAATTTTTAAAACGTTTTTAAATCATTTTTAAAACGTTTTTAAATCGTTTGACTTCTTCAATGATAAATAACTCGTAGAATAGCAATAAACATATTAGATATTGCACTGGAAGATTTACTTATGTCTTGCTAATATATAAACATAAAGTTCAAATAGTTAATCAACAATTTTCTAACATCCCATTTTGAGTCAGATAACTTACTGCCAGACAATTAATACATTTTTTGATCCTCTTGCTCTACAGCTGACTTACTAACTGCTGTGACTGTAAAACTTTATCATGCATTAGATAAAAGTGGCGATGCTAAAGTTATTGCTTTTGACATATCAAAGGCTTTTAACAAAACTTGGCATGCTAGTCTTCTCAATAAGCTTACTTCATATGGTGTACCTGGGAAAGTTTTTGAGATTATCAAATCATTTCTTTCTAACCACTTCAGTAAAGTCATCCTTGAAGGCCAACACTTTTCTTCATTTCCAGTAACTTCTAAGGTACCTCAAGGTTCTATCCTTGGGCTTGTTTTGTTTCTTATCTACATTAATGATCTTTCATTACATTAATGATCCTTACATCTAAATATATATATAGGTCCTTTTGCTGATGACTTTATACTCCTGTCTTGACAAAAAGTCTTCTCTTTTCTATCACTTAGAACAGACAGCTGATCTTGAATCTGATCTCATTTCTGTAACAGATTGGGCATTACAGTGGCTTGTGAACTTTAATTCCAACAAAACTAAGTAATTTACTGCATACAACTGTTGCAATACTGTTGACATTCTTATGATAATGAATGGCAACCCTCTCACAAAGTTGTCTTCTTTACAACTTCTTGGATTATTGATCACTACTGAACTCTCATGGAAATCATATTTACAACCGATTACTTATTTGTCCATTAATTTATCCATTATTACCAAATCAGCATCTGGTAAGGTTGCTTGTCTTTATTGTTCTCACCATTTTTTTACTCCTGATTCCATTCTCTACCTTTACAAATTTCTTTTTCATCCCTGTATGAAATGCTGTTGTCATATTTGGGCTGGTTCTTCTAATGATGCTCTTTCTCTTCTAGACATGGTCTAAAAATGCATTGTAAATGTAGTCGGAACCACTCTATTTTCCGAGCTTAAACCTCTCTCCCATCATTGTAAAGTTGCATCTCTTTCTCTTTTTTACAAATATCATCATGGTCGCTGCTCAAAGGAGCTATAACATCTAGTTCCTCAACTAAAACTCATTATCCTATGACTCGTCATTCAGCAAAGTCTCATTCTTTTACTGTATCTGTCCCTGCATGATTTAAAAACTTTTATTTGTCTAGTTTTTATCTATGCATCTTAACCCCTTAGAATTCTCTCCCATTTTCATGTTTTCCTGACTCATTAAACCTACAATTTTTTTAAGTCTTCTGTCAATTAGTTGCTTGCTCTTTAATACTGTTATTTTTTTTCTAGTAACTCCCAATGGTTACTTGCAACCTTCTTGAAAGTGAATCAGAACTTAAAAAAAAAAGTGTCTTTCTCCTATAATGATACAAATATTTAAAGATACAAACTGATTAAAACAAGCTAAACAACTTAAATTAAAATAATAAAAAACCTTCAAGATCTGCTTCAGTTGCATCAACATGAAATGTTTTCCACCAATCATTACGTGGCTTAGATATAAAGTCTCGTATATTTTGATTAGACATCTTAAATGCAAGTAATAGAACAGCAATGGCAATCACTTGAGGTTTATAAAGTAAACAAAGGGTGGTTGACAAGCTAAAAATAGAAAAACTTGTAACAAAAATCAAATTAACCCATTTAAAAATAATTTCAAAAAAATTCAAATTCAAATATGCAAAAAAAAAAGACAAAAACACCAAGAAAACCTGTCATTTATAAATATCCAAGCCTTTTGAACCAACTCATTTACTTTACTTTTTTCTCCTGATTGTAAACAAAATATAATAAAATTACAAGGAATTTTTAAAATTAAATTTATTTAATTAATTAAAATATCAAAATAGCTCATTTTAAAATTTTAAACTCAGAAACTTAACATGTTTTGATTACATAAATTGTCAAAGATAATATATGAATATACTACAAGTAACTTAATATAATTGAAAAACTGACAGACATATTTATTCTGGTCTGGTGACACTAAAAGTAACTTCTGTATTTCTCACTCAAGTACTGACTTTTACTGACTTTAGACTTTTGTATCAAAAAAAAAAAAAAAGAAAATTAAAAAAAAAATTGAATGTGGAAAAAAAGAAAAGGCTACAAATTGGCTACTGGTTCAAATAAAGTTTTTATTAAACACTGTTAAAGACTTTTCTTCAACATTAATCCACAATACAAATAATTTCACAACTTAAACCAAAGTTAAAACTATATTTACAATTCTTTTTTAATTTTACTAAAAATGTAATTCTTGAAACTGATCACATCTAAGAAATTGAAAGAAAACATTTAGAAATAAAATCTGAAATACCAAATTGACACATTTTAAAATAAAATCTAAAGCACAATTGAAATTTGTTAAAGAGCATACAAGAGAGTTAAAGAAGTTGACTGAAGAAAAAAGAAGTTGACTGAAAAAAAAAAGAAGTTGACAGAAGAAAAAAGAAGTTGGCAGAAGACTTTGAAAAACTGTACACTGTATGAGTCAGGAAAAGGCGGGAGATAATATCAAAGTATTGATATTCAATGAAAAGAACCATTATTATTTGTTAAACAGAACTAGGCACATTTTGACTAAGTATTTTTATAAAGGAGTATCTGATAATTTTTTTAAAGGAGTACCTGATTATTTTTTATTGTATGGCAGTTGAATGGCAAATGAAGATTTTTTGAAACTTTAAGTAAAAGTTATTTTTTAACACAAACACAGTCCATATTAGATATTGCACTGGAAGATTTTAGTCAGATCAGGTTATCCTGCTACTGGTAACACGTAACCCAGTACAATCTGCTTCATGTCCTGCTGCCTTGTAGGATACGCCTTTTTAGGCAAAGGCTAGGAGATGCCAACTCCGATTTAAAACACCCCCTGCCTTGGGGCTCTTGGTTGAGTAAAGGCTAGAGATGGTGTCTCGATAAAAATACTCATCTTGGGCAGATGTTAAATGCACCCAGCTACTGTCTTGTACAAGGCCTCCTAGGCAAAGACTTAAGGGGTAAACAGATTCTATCTGTTGACCAGCCTCGCACCCCTTCTTCATCTATTAGGCTGGCGCAGATGTATTTTTAATACATTGTTTCCAGTTTAGGATGTTGAATGCTGGATCTTCTTGACTCAGTGCATGGGTTTGCTTGTGTCACTGTTTTTATGACTAGGCAACTCATTCTATTATCTCCTTATGAGGGTACAGCTCTAAAACTCAGTTTTATGGTTCTGAGGCCGGCTGGTAGTCAGGTTTCCCGAACTCTGTGGTAGCTCTCAGAGAGGCTGATTCCATCAACAGCTGAAAAATATCAAAGTATTAACAGTGCCATGTTGCGCATGGATGGTGCCCCTGTTTGTACTTTTGGTGTGCATTGCGGAGGCCACATTTGGAGCCCTTTGTTACGGCTTAGGGTTTATTAGTAGTAATGAGGCAATTGCTTGGGCTAGTAAACGGTGTTCTGAGTACTATCTATGCTTTGAGTCAAGTTCTTCAATCTAAATTAATAATGAATAAAGTACCAAAAACTATAAAACACAAAAAACCATCATCATCACCAAGTTCTCTAAACCTATCATTCACTAATATTCGTGGTCTTCGAAGTAACTTTTCTTCTGTTGAGTCTTATCTCTTGCAAAGTTCACCAGACCTACTTGCTCTTTGTGAGACTAATTTGAGTTCGGCTGTCTCATCTTGTGATCTTAGTGTTGATGGTTATCTTCCTCTAATTCGTAAAGACTCCAATAGTCACATGCTTGGCCTGGGCATTTACATTCGTAAGAATTCACCTGTTTGTCGTGAAACTAGGTTTGAATCCGCAGACTATTCTTTCAAGTGCTTTCGTTTAGCACCACTTCACTCTATTGCCTTTCTCTTTGTTCTATATCGCTCTCCTTCATCTCAAGACTGCACTCTTTTTGATGTTATTTCTGATGATATTGACCAAGCCCTCTCTCTTTATCCATCAGCTAATATAGTTGTTGTCGGTGACTTTAATGCTCACCACTCTGAATGGCTTGGCTCTAGTGTCAGTGACTCTGCAGGCATTAAAGCCCACAACTTTTGCCTTTCTCAATCCCTAACTCAAATAGTCAACTTTCCAACTCGCTTTCCTGACAACCCTAATCATTTACCTTCTATACTTGACTTATGTCTTGTTTCTGATCCTAGTCAGTGCTCAGTTTCTCCACATTCACCGTTGGGTGCTTCTGATCACAGTTTGATCTCTTTAAAACTAATATCTCATTCTTCTTCATCACCTGAATACCCCTATTATCGAACCTCTTACAACTACAGTAAAGCTGACTGGGATTCTTTCCGTGATTTTCTTCGTGATAACCCTTGGGTCGAAATCTTTCAACTTCCTGTCGACAAATGTGCTTCTTACATAACTTTGTGGATTCAGGTTGGCATGGAATCTTTTATTCCCTCTCGACGATTCCAGGTCAAGCCTCACTCTCTTCCATGGTTTTCCTCACACTATGCTGCTGCGATTGCCAATCGAAACCATTACTTTCATATTTATCAGCAAAACAATTCTCCAGAAAACAGACGTCTGTTTATTACTGCTAGAAACAACTGTAAAAAGGTTTTGTCTAACGCCAAAACCCGCTATTCTCAGGTCATGAAATCTCGTATCTCAAGAATTAGGCTCTCGTGACTTCTGGAGAATCTTTAATAATATCAATAATAAGGGCAAATCTATAATTTCACCTCTCTTGTATGGTTCAAACTTTGTCACCTCACCTAAAGACAAAGCCGAAATGTTTGCTAAAAACTTTTCATCAATATCATCTCTTGATTCCACTAATTGCGTTCTACCTGATATTGCCAACAAACAGGTTGATCCATTGCTTGACATTCATATCACTCCAGCATCTGTATCTAAAGTGATTTCCTGCCTAGACTCTTCTACAGCTTGTGGCCCAGACAACATACCTGTTATTGTCTTGCAGAAGTGTTCTCCGGAGCTGTCGTCTATACTCTCAAAACTATTTAACAAGTGCTTATCAGAGTCTTGTTTTCCAGCCTGCTGGAAAGCGGCATCTGTTATTCCTATCTTCAAAAATTCTGGGGAGCGTTCTGATTCGTCTAACTACCGTCCCATTAGTCTTCTTCCTATCATAAGCAAGGTTTTTGAATCTTTAATTAACAAACACTTAATTTCTCATCTTGAATCTAATAACTTACTTTCTGACCATCAATATGGATTTCGATCTTCTCGTTCTACAGCTGATTTGCTAATAGTAATAACTGATAGGTTTTATCGTGCATTAGATGAAGGTGGAGAGGTTAAGGCCATCGCTCTTGACATTTCAAAAGCGTTTGATAAAGTTTGGCATGCTGGTCTTCTCCATAAGCTTTCTTCTTATGGTGTATCTGGCAACATCTTTAAGATCATTGAGTCCTTTCTTTTCAATCGTAGCATAAAAGTTGCCCTCGATGGACAACACTCTTCTTCTTATTCTGTAACTTCAGGGGTTCCTCAAGGTTCTATTCTTGGCCCTATACTCTTTTTAATTTACATTAAAGATCTTCCAGATATTCTCACATCTAAGGTGGCATTGTTTGCTGATGATAGTACCATTTATTCTTGTCGTGATAAGAAACCAACACCCTCTGATTGCTTGGAGGGGGCATTTGAGCTTGAAAAGGATCTCACTTCTGCTACAGCATGGAGCTCACAGTGGCTGGTGAACTTTAATTCAGATAAAACTCAATTTTTTTCAGCCAATCGTTATCGCAATAATTTAGATCTTCCTATATTTATGAACGGTGATGTACTTGATGAGTCACCTACTCTTCATCTTCTAGGATTAACTCTTACTTCCAATCTTTCTTGGAAACCATATATCAAATCGGTTGCAAAATTAGCATCTGCTAATGTTGCATCTTTTTATCGAGCTCGCCACTTTCTTACTCTGGATTCTATTCTCTATCTCTATAAATCTCAAATCCGACCTTGTATGGAATACTGTTGCCATATCTGGGGCGGATCTTCTAATGATGCCCTTTCTCTTTTAGACAAGGTGCAAAAACGCATTGTAAACATAGTTGGACCTGCTCTTGCAGCCAACCTTCAACCATTATCACATCGTCGTAATGTTGCTTCTCTTTCTCTTTTCTACAAATACTATAATGGGCACTGCTCTAAAGAGCTAGCGCCTCTTGTGCCATCTACTAAAATTCATTCTCGTGTTACTCGTCATTCAATTAAGTGTCATCCTTTTTCTGTGACTGTTCCTAAGTGCTCCAAAAACGCTTATTCGTCTAGTTTTTTTCCTCGAACATCAGCTCTTTGGAATTCGCTTCCTTCATCTTGCTTTCCTGATTCATATAATTTGCAATCTTTTAAATCGTCCGTCAATCATTATCTTGCTCTACAATCTTCATCTTTTCTCTTACAGTAACTTCCAACTTTTATTAGTGGCTGCTTGCAGCCTTGTTGGAAGCGAAGATGTTTAAAAAAAAAAAAAAAAAAATTTACTTATGTCTTGCTAATATATAAACTTTTTAATCCAATTGCATTACTATTTTGAGAATAAAAAAGGTACAAAAAAAAACATGAACCTTTTAAAAGCTTTCCATATTTAATAAGATACTGATAAGGATGATTGGTTTGTAAATCAAACTTTATTGTTTGTAAAATTATTCTCTCACATATCATCACTTCTTCCTAAAAAAATTATTTGTTTCAAATAAGCATCCAATATAACAAATTTAAAACTTTGTCATATGACTACGAGATACTTAATATAGTCTCATTAATATCATTAATATAGTCTCATTAACATCATTAATATAGTCTCATTAACATCATTAATATAGTCTCATTAACATCATTAATATAGTCTCATTAACATCATTAATATAGTCTCATTAACATCATTAATATAGTCTCATTAACATCATTAAATCATATTATTTTCATATCAATTTATAACTTATATAGTAATACTATGGAAGAAATACTTTAATATATAATGTTATTATTAAATAAAATTATAAATGAAATTTAGAAAAATATTTTTATTTATTAATTACTAATAAAAATTAAAAAAAAAACCTCAATTTGAGAGGGTTGAAATTTTATGTGGACGTATTTTTAGAAAGCTAAGAGATTATCCTATGAAATTTAAAATTTATCAATGAATATTGATTTAGTTGAGAATAGTAAAAAAAAATATTTTATCAACTTGTTGCTCTCATGAATGGGGCAGGGAAAAGGCGAAAATTTTAGGGCTTTTTATTCCCTAAGCACATTATTTTGCAAAATATCCTTATTTGACAAAAGTATAAACATATAAATGTGGAGTTTCATGTCTGGAAGAAGAGTGTCAAACATCAAAAAATACTGGATCCGCATCTGCTCTTATATCACCTTATAATTATTATAATTCCTTAAAATTTGTTATAATTCTTTAATATTTCTTTATTAATAATATTTTTTATTAATAATAAATTTTTAATTTTCCATTGATACTTCTGCCTATTGTAATGCTTAACCTAAGTAGTATACATTTCTTTTAGTGTTTATTAACAATTTTTTTTATTTTAACTTTTTTAAGAAGTTTTATAATTTAGTGTAAAAAAGCTCATTGAACTTAACAGTGAAGAATTTCAACAAAGTGTTTACAACCAAAATTCTTTTTGTTTTACAGTAACCTCAGTAATACTGAGGTATTACTATGGTTACTAAGGCATTTAGATTAAAAAACAATATGGGTCTGAGTTCCAACTCAGATCCATATTGCTTTTTGTCTTGAAATACAGATCTGAGCATGCCAAGTTAAGTATCAAAACTTTTTTTGAATCTCTTCTGTATTTGTGACGTTTTGATTTGTGTCTTTTTTAAAGCCCTTCATAAAAAATCAGAAAACATTCCTTTAGTTATCAGTGCTAAATAGTATTGTTAAATTAGAAATCAATTTTAAGAACTAAATAAACATTTTTGATTATCTTTTACCAGTCAATGTGCATTCAGTAACAACCAATAATATTGCTTTTTATTATTGCTTAATACTTTTTAAGTGCCTAACAAAAAAGTTTAAATGTGTTAAATATTATTACAATCAGTGAGCAAGATTCTCAAAGCTCTTGTTTAAGCTGATATAAACATTTCAGATCTTTAAAAAATTTTTTTGCATTTGAACCTTTGACTTATAAAACATAGTTAAAGAATATGTGCAGAGCATGATTTCCTTGTATTTCTATGTATTTCCTTGAGCATTATTAAGACATTGCATTTGTTGTGCTTTGTGAATCAATACGTATCTTTATCCCTTAGCATGTGGCTGCATGAGTCTTTGCAAATCAGAAGAAAAATGATATCAAAACTGTGATCCAAAGATGAAACAGCCAAATTTAAATTAGTCTCAAAAGGACCAAATAGGTCAACTATTCTAAGAATTTCAAAGACCAAGAATACTTGTATAAGATGGACCGAAACAATTTAGTTATAATGTTTCTTATGGATAGTTTTTTTTAGTACTGAAAGCCAAGCTTTAAGTTATTAGGGAAAACTTGATTCAACTATAAATAACACATAGTACGTTTTTTTTTTTTTGTTAATTCACCTCCCCAAGGTCGATAAAGCCACTACAGATGAAGAGGCTACTTGTGGTTGTAAAACTCTCTCAACTCCGAAACACGAACCTTGACGAAAAAGGCCGCTGCACGGAGAAACAAGTTGAGCGCTGTACTACCAGGGACGTGGTGGGGATCGAACCCTAGGCAATAAGCTATGTAGTTACAAGTAAAGACCCATGATTAGATTTTTTTTTAATTCTTCACCTATAGTCTATTTTAGAAATTGTAAGAAAGACGCAACAAAGGTCTGATGACTAAGGTAGCATTAAATTTTAATGAATTTTTTTTTGTTTACTTAGAATAGATATTTTAAAAAGTGTTTTAGTCCAAAATTGAAAACTGGGTTTTTTGAAAATCATTGAAAAATATGAGTATTATGTGAAAAAAATATTATAGGTATGCATTAAAGACTCTTTTTTAAATTAACTGACATCATTTTAAAAAATCAACATCAGTCATAAAAATTTATACAAAAGAAAACTCATTTCACTTATTCTTTAAAAGAAGCCTCAATTTGAATAAATAAATTTTTGTTTCCTTTTAGATGGCATATTGAATCAGGCGATTATTTACTAAAATAGAATAAATAATAAATATTAAAATATGAAGATATTAATTGCATATTTATAAAAGTCAGATATTTTACCAACTGTCATTCTTTCTCCCAATTAAGTCATTAAATTAAAAAAATTATTATATAATATCAACTATCAATATTAAATGTTAGTGTTAAAATCAGTTTACATCAATGAGCAACTCTTATTTAACCGGTTTTGCTAATTCCCGAAAAAATTCCATTGACTCATTTAAAAAGCATAAAACTAATATAAAAGGTGAATTTGATTAATCTTAACTTGTTGTGCAGTTTTTTTCTTAAATAATACATCCAGTACATTTTTAACGAATTTTAAAAAATTTCGAGTTTTTTTTTCGATTTTTAAATTATATTATTTCCTAAATTTTGCAGATTAATTTTATAATATAGTTGAAGGCAGTTTGCAAGAAATTGACATTTAACTGGCTAAAGATATGTGTTCAATTAGTATAGAAACAACAGCTGCTTTTTAAATGCGTCCTTCATGTCGAAAAGAAGTAGTAAAAAAAAAGAAAAGTTAATTGGTCTGCCTACAGGATCACGATGGTCATGTTGATTTTCTGTAACAAACATTTTTCATCAAAGATATTTTGTTTAATAGCTGTTTTACAAGAAAAAGGACTTAAAGCCACTCATTTTGATAAATTAGAAGTATCACCAATAAAACTACAATTTTTCTCCATCGAAGAGTTTAAAATAATGGTGAAGGAACTCACATTTTATGTATCTGTACAATCCGCCAAAACCTAAAGCTTTTGCTTAATGCAGTTAAACTGGAGAAAATTTACCATAAACTTATTGAGAACATGGTCTATAGCAGAAAGTCAAAAGAATGCATGCTCCAGGTAATTGTTGCCTTAGAATTTGGTGTTATCAATTATTCAACTTCAAGTCTATTGCAGAATGAAGAATCATTTGAAAAGAATGAATAAGTGGACAAAGATGAAACTATTGAATACAAACAGTAGAATAGAGCAGAGCTTCACATTACCAACCCTCAGAATTAGAAAAAAAAAAGTTCAACAATGAATTACTAAACTTATTTCTTATTGTTGTCAAACTATTTTTGGTCAGCATTAGGTCAGCACCTATTTTTGAACACAAAGGTTTTACCATAAAAACTTAGAAACTAAATTTATGAGAAACCTATCAACTTAAGAGTTTCTAAGGTCAGCAAAAAATTGCTAACCTCAGAAACTCTTAGGTTGATAGTTAAGTCAGCATACAACAACATAACATTCAACCTTACTGGCTCAATATAACAACGCAACATTTAATCTTACTGGCTCAATACAACAACATAATATTCAACCTTACTGGCTCAATACAATAACACTCAACCTTACTGGGTCAATACAATATCTTCAAGAATTCATAGCATGAAAATATTTTATCTGCAAATATGATATACAGGTCTTGTGATAATGTAGGACATAGAGAAACTTTATGTTATACTACGCTATTTACATTAGGCTAAAACATTTCTGTTTGTTAATATTTAAATAACTCTTTAGATATTTATAAGTGTTATTCTAATGAAGTAATTAACATTTTAAAAACTGCAAACAATTGTGACAAAAGTTTAAATTACAAATATAATAAAATATACTCATTATTTAAATTCAGATAAAACTAAAAAAATAAATGTTGAATTTTTATAAAACTAACTTTTTTATCAAAATAACGAGACAAAATAATCAGTAACAAAAGAAAAACTATTGTTTTAATAAAAACTATTGTATTAATACAACGTAAATAAAGGAAATTCAAACAAGTTTAAAAAAATTCATTTCGACTATGTTAAAATTATGTTAGTTGTGTTATATTCATTCAGGCATTGGAAATACACCAATAAAACAGGACTTTAAAAAAACTTTGCTTATAACTAACCCAAATAGACCTTTAAAAATTTAATTGATTGGTTTTGAAATAATGATTGATTTTACCACTTTAGAGACATTGAAGTTGTTTAAACAACACAAGTG
>NC_088928.1:21227500-21295000 GCF_038396675.1 Hydra vulgaris | reverse complement strand
CCCGCTATTCTCAGGTCATGAAATCTCGCATCTCATCTCAAAAATTAGGCTCTCGTGACTTCTGGAGAATTTTAATAGTATCAGTAATAACGGGCAAATCTTTAATTCCACCTCTCTTGTATGTTTCAGACTTTGTCACCTCACCTAAAGACAAAGCTCAATTGTTTGCTAAAAAACTTTTCATCAATTTCATCTCTTGATTCCACTAATTGCGTTCTACCTGATATTGCCAACAAACATGTTGATCCATTGCTTGACATTCGTTTCACTCCAGCTTCTGTATCTTAAGCGATTTCCTGCCTAGACTCTTCTACAGCTTGTGGCCCAGACAACATACCTGTTGCTGTCTTGCAGAAGTGTTCTCCGGAGCTGTCGTCTATACTCTCAAAACTATTTAACAAGTGCTTATCAGAGTCTTGTTTTCCAGCCTGCCGGAAAGCGGCATCTGTTATCCCTATCTCCAAATATTCTGGAGAGCGATCTGATTCGTCTAACTACTATCCCATTAGTCTTCTTCCTATCATAAGCAAGGTTTTTGAATCTTTAATTAACAAACACTTAATCTTTCATCTTGAATCTAATAACTTACTTTCTGACCATCAATATTGATTTCGATCTTCTCGTTCTACAGCTGATTTGCTAACAGTAATAACTGATAGGTTTTAAGGTGCATTAGATAAAGGTGGAGAGATTAAGGCCATTGTTCTTGACATTTCAAAAGTTTTTGATAAAGTTTGGCATGCTGGTCTTCTCCATAAGCTTTCTTCTTATGGTGTATCTGGCAACATCTTTAAGTTTATTGAATCCTTCCTTTCCAATCGTAGCATAAAAGTTGTCCTTGATGGACAGCACTCTTCTTCTTATTCTGTAACTACAAGGGTTCATCAAGATTCTATCCTTGGCCCTATACTCTTTTTAATTTATATTAACAATCTTCCAGATACTCTCATATCAAAAGTGGGATTGTTTGCTGATGATACTACTATATTCTTGTTGTGATAAGAAACCAACACTCTCTGATTGCTTGGAGGGGGCATTTGAGCTTGAAAAAGATCTCACTTCTGCTACAGCATGGGGCTCACAGTGGAACTTCAATACAGATAAAACTCAATTTTTTTCAGCCAATCGTTACCGCAATAATTTAGATCTTCCTATATTTATGAACGGTGATGTAATCGATGAGTCATCCACTCTTCATCTTCTAGGATTAACTCTTACTTCCAATCTTTCTTGGAAACCATGTATCAAATCAGTTGCAAAATTAACATCTGCTAATGTTGCATCTTTTTATCGAGCTCGACACTTTCTTACTTCGGATTCTATTCTCTATCTCTATAAATCTCAAATCCGACCTTGTATAGAATACTGTTGCCATATTTGGGGTGGATCTTCTAATGATGCCCTTTCTCTTTTAGACAAGATGCAAAAACGCATTGTAAACACAGTTGGACCTGCTCTTGCAGCCAACCTCCAACCATTATCACATCGTCATAATGTTGCTTCTCTTTCTCTTTTCTACAAATACTATAATGGGCACTGCTCTAAAGAGCTAGCGTCTCTTGTGCCATCTACTAAAATTCATTCTCCTGTTACTCGTCATTCAATTAAGTCTCATCTTTTTCTGTGGCTGTTCCTAAGTGCTCCAAAAGCGCTTATTCGTCTAGTTTTTTTCCTCTAACATCAACTCTTTGCAATTCGCTTCCTTCATCTTGTTTTCCTGATTCATATAATTTGCAATCCTTTAAGTTGTCCGTCAATCATTATCTTGCTCTACAATCTTCATCTTTTCTCTTCCAGTAACTTCCAACAAAAAATTGAATCACAATATTCTGCTACAAGTGCCCTGTTACCCATATATGGAAATCCATACACTTGTAAATCGAAATTCTAACATTTTCTGAAAGGTCAATGAATATAGAATGACGTGTAAAAATTTTTTTTATATCATCAAGGCCACATGGTTTTCTTGAGCATTAAAAACAGGTACATAAATAAATTGTCTAAATATATTTAAACTGATAATTACAGGTACTCAATAATACTTTACATTTCTGATCATTTTATTAGATTCATCACCCCTGTAATAGCTAGGTACAAATTTCTTAGTAAAAAAATCAAATATTTTAAAAGTCATGCAAATTGAAACCTCTAAACAAACAGTGCAAAAATAAAAAATGACTGCCAATATATGCTAAAAATAAAATGGTCATATTTCAGGATCTTCATGGACCTGGAGGTTAAAATTTTACAGGAATTCTTACTTTACTAAGTACTCTCAATTGTATAAAAATCAGTAAAACCTGAGATGTATGGTAACATGACCTGGATCAATTAACATGGAATTAATTTTTAAAAATACCTAATTTTCTATTATAACACCTGAAAAATATTTTGTAAAATATTAAATATTATTAGGTAAGAAATCAAAATAAAAAACACCAGCAACTAGAAAAATATATATAATGCACAAACCATGTGAAAATATTTAAAATATCAGAAACTGTACAAACCACAAGAAACTACATGAAAAAATTACCCATCTAGAAAACTCTTTGAATGAATGAAACATGTAGAAGCGATGATAAAAAACAATACCAGTAGCCATAGTTAAATATCGTCTTTTTTTTTAATGTTAAGAAAATTATTGAATGTACTAATATTATATTATATAATTATATTAACTTCTTTTTTAAGTTTAACATCTATGGTTCCTGACTTGTGTGGTTTAAGTATGTTTCCAAAATGCTATTCATGCCTATCAAATATTACATTACGGAGTTAAAGCAAATTTTCCATGTAGATATTATAAGATCAGTAAAAACACAAATTTATCTGTAAATCTTAAAGAAGCAAGCTTTACCAATATACAATTTACTCTAACAAAAACTTGATCTCCTGTTTTTATTCTGAACTCAATTTTGTTCAAAGTAGCATCGACCTAATTTGAACAATGTAATTTAAACTAAGCTGATTTGTTTAAATAAGTTTAATTTTGATATGTTTTTGTGGTACACTACAATAAAGTGAAAAAAAGTCTCCTTTAGGCCACATATTTTTCCTTACCTATTGTGGAGTCTGAACATATTTATCAAATTATGAGATTCAAAAGCCTGGGTAAAAATAAAAAGTATAGGACACTTGAACTTCCTATCACTGATGAAACTTGTACTATTAGTAATTAGAGAATCAAAAAAAATACTAGGTGCTTGAAGATGATAAAAATCAAATGATTGTATACAATGCAGTCAACCAAATCAGAAACCTAGACTGAAAACATTTTTTAAAATACATGGTTTAAAAAATTATTTTACGCAGCATAAGTTTGTACTCTTATATTAATAAAAAATATAATACTTTACAAAGAATATTTATAAAGTTTTTTATTAATTTTTGTTTTAATAATAACTTTATAACAAAATTTGTAAAGGTTTTTCATTTATTATTATTCATTAATTATTTATTTGTAAATTTGTTAATAAATGTTTTGTGGAAATTTTGTTTATTAAATTGATCACTTTAGTAATTCAATAAATTGATTTGCATTTTTTTTTTCTTTTTTTTTTATGAAATTTTCTTTAGAAAAGATACAAGCCAAGTTTATTTCCAAGTTCCATAATAAACCGTGCACCTTCTTTTCTGTATCTAGCTTCAGTTTCATAATCAATACCATCATTTCGTGACGGTGTTTGTAACTCAATAACTTCTGTAGTATGATACCAGTGCATTTCCAGTAAATACCCAACTGTATCAATTGTTTCTGTAACAATATAAATATATAAGTATTAGACACTAGCAATTTTTACATAACATAGCAAATATAGATGGAGACTAGACAATATCAATTTCTGGCATTTTATTGCTTCAAACAGAAGACAATTTAAACCAAAAAAAGAATTTTGGGGGAAAAAAAGGTTTAAAGAAACTTGAAAATCTTATTTAAAAATATGTTGAAAAATCACACTTATATGAACCACTTAAAATAAGACTTTTTTTGCAGAGAAATGTATCATTTAAAATAAGTAAAAATAAACAAATGTTTCAAACCCAAACTTATGGTCCATTTAGTTATTTGTCTAAATCCATTTAGTTATCTGTCTTGTTTAATTTATTTATATAAGTTCATCTAAGGCCGGCACAAAGGAGGGGGGGTGACAACCCCCATCAATTAACTTTTTGTTCATTATCAATATCTTTTAAGACAGTTGGGTAATAGGTAGTTAAATTAAGCAGCGATGGTGTAATGGTTAGAACTCTGGCTTCAGAACTAGAGGTCTATGGTAAGAAGCCAGTTCTGGCCATATATGCATGGTTGATAAGAAATGAGGCGTGAAATTTCTAGTTAAATGCTATTCTGTAATAAGACCTTCAGGACTTTTTGAAACACCTAAATTCTAATTAAAAATAAAATATAAACTATATAAAAAAAAAGGTTAAAAATAGTTTTGTGACACGTCAAGCATAAAACTCCCTCTTAATATATATACCACTGACGCCCCTAATACACCACACTTTTGTTTCTCTCTCTAGGAATCAAGACTATAGTTCTCTCTAAAACTATTATTCTCTGTGAGACTTATTTTTATGCTGGTTTAAAAGCATTTACATTTTGTATGGATTTAACTGAAAAAAAAAAGTTTTATATTTTATGTCTAAATGCTTACAAAACAAAGGGGGCAGGTAAACCTTCTCCCAGCTGCCCTATGTGAAATTTTGGTATGTCTTTACTGCATCTCTAAAAATTTTAATTTGGTACAAATTAGTGTGTATTTAGAAAGGAAATAACAATGACTGTTTAGCCTGTAAAAAATTCTAAAAATTCAGTTTTCTTAAGTAATCCTTGTACTCAAATTTTGTCACTTAAATGCTCATAACTTTTTATAGAATCATCGAATTTTGATTAAATTTTCACCATTGTAATACTAATTAGAAGATCTTTATGAAGATTTATAATATCTTAGTATTTTGAAATTTCACACACATACCTAGTTTATGACAAAATAGAGCAAGTTAAAAAATATAGGATATTTTGGGAAAATATGAGGTCTGCAAGATTAACATGCAAATCTTACTTAAATTAAAGCCTTTTATTATTGTATATATTGTATGATTTCAAGTTTTTACTTTTATTACATGTGCAATTTTTAAAATACTAAACGCCATTTAAAAATTTAAAAATTGCACATTTTAAAATTTTAAACTTTGAAAATGTAAGTTTTAAAAAATACTCACACAAAAATAAAAATAAAAATAAAAAAAAACATACATAAATAATGTGGTATATATATAGCCACAGTATTGAATAATACAGTTGTTAAAGGTCAATTATTGCTGCTTGTACAAGCAATTGTTTAAGCAATATTAAACAGTTGTTTAAGCTACTTTGTTGTCATCTGGTTTTTATGTAGTAAATTTGTGGAGACTTTTGATGAACTGGTTAAAGTTTCTTTTTAATTTATTTCTTTTCAGTTTGAAAAATCATAATTTTATTCAAAAATTAACTTTGCCATTTTCTTCATAAGTTATTTCGCAGTAAACTGTAAAGTTGTACCAAAAATATATAAAAATTAGTAATTTAAATTTAAAACAAAGCAAAAAAACCATGTGGAGGAGGTTTATCGTAATTAATGTGGAGGTCCGCTGCACGTTTAACAGCCAAAAAAGCGATATTCATGTCCCTTTCTTTGGTTTTTATTAATTTTTATTTCTATCGTAGGTCATTAAGGTACTGCAAGAAAACTTCACGGTCATGTCGCAGAGCACCGAGGAAGCGCATTCATAAGAGGTTTTGATGCCTTTTCAAAAAAAGATTAAATATATAATGTTTTTTACATTTTCCCTTGATATTTCTTTGCAAAGGAAATGTTAATCTATAAGGATCCGATCTAATAAAAAATATAGTAGATCTAGTCTCTCATTGTGTTATGTCATGATATTTTTGCTGTGTGGTGAAAGCCTTGAATTTCGGATCAGTTTGTTAAGGTTTTCTGGAGCTTCCTTATTGTGAGCATGCATAAATCAAATTGCTTTAAAAAAAATCTTTGGAAATTAATATTCTGTAATAGTAGGGTAGATTAGCGTAATATGAGCACCTTGGTAATATGAGCATACTAAAAGACTTCCTAGTTGTAAGCAGCGAAGTTAAAGGTAGGGGAGATGGGGGCACCTTGATCTGTGGGGCAGCTTGATCTTTTTGCGCTACATCATCTATTTATAATTATATCTGCGTGACGTCATAAGTTGCTATCCGCATAGACTTCCGGCTATTTATTTTCGTTGTTGTTTTGCAAAAAAAAAAATTTTATATTAATTATATTTATTATAAATAGATGATGTAGCGCAAAAAGATCAATCTCCCCCGCAGATCAAGGTGCCCCCATATTATGACCAAAATGAAAAATATGTTAGCTAGAAATCCGTTCCATTTTAGTTTGAAAAACAATGCATAGAAACATTTACTTTTGATTTTAATTAAAGATACCATTTTTGTGTAATATGAGTATGCTCAAATAACCCAGTACTTTTCATTGAAATTACCTAGTTTAATGTCCTAAAATTGCACTGGTTTTAATTGCTTTTTGAATAAAAACAAAACGTAGTAAAAATTTTTAATATTATAACAATATTAAATATCTTTTTTTAATTTAAGCTAAAAAAGCTTGTAAATTTTTGGTTTGAACTTTAAACTTTATTCTTTAAATTAAAGGTTTAAATTAAAAAATTGGAAAAATAACAAGCTAACATCTTTTTTTTTTTCTTTCCGTAATACAAAGTAATTTAATAATTTCAAGCCAATTTTTATTTAACAATAAAAATTGGCTTAAAATTTGATCTTTTAATGGTAAGTTTTGTAAATAACGAACCATTATATTCCACAAATTAATTCTAATTGTAAGGTTGGTTTTTTTTTTACTTAATTAATGTTATTTTTTTTAGCTAATTTAAAGTGCTCATATTACCAAGTGGTCAAGGTAATATGAGCACATTCGCTACTTTTCAAAGCCTCTGTGTTTTAAAGAAAAAATGTTGGATGCCTAAATATCTAAGTGGATCACGAGTAGTTATTATTTTTGAAAATATTCTATTTTTCGCTAAAGATGTTTATAATACCCTAATCTAACCTTTACTTCTCATTAACTCAATATAAATTATGCAAATATTATATGGGGAAGTACAAGTTCAACTAAACTGAAATCTAATTAACGACATCAGAAACACGCAGCTCGCATAGTAAATTTTAAAAATCATATTTTGAACTCTAACCCGCTTTTTTAAGAAATAAACGCCTTAAATGTTTATCAACCAAATGTATTTGATGTTTTGTGTTTTATGTACAAATGTGAAGAACTTATGTTCCCCGATGTTTTTGTAAACCTTTACAAAATTAAAACCCTAAAACAAATATAACCTACATAATAATAGCATTCTAGAAAAAACTATTTTCAAAAATAAACAAGCTCAATTTTGTAGATCTTAAGATATAAAGAAAAGGTTCATGATAACCTGTTCGTCTGATTTTTTTTTTTTATCTGAATTGACCTTTTCCTTTTTCAAACAATTTATGTAAAAAATTATTTTTTTAACAAAAAAAATGATGTTTCTTTTAATATTTAAAAAAATATTTTTAGTTGTTAAACTGCATATTGATTTGTTATGTTTTATTGTGAGTTTCACTTCTGAAGTATGTAGAGTGTTAAATTTATGATAATAACAAGAGTAATAATAATAATTAATATACTGTGATAATTGATCAAATAAATTGTAGAGCACAATAATAGAAGATATTGTGCTATAACAGCTATAAATGTTTTTGTAATAACATTGTTTTTATTTTAATGTATATAATTTTTATTAGTGTTATTTAATGAACAATTTTTGCAATAATTTGATTTATCAAGTTTTTTTTTGAATTGATCAATTGTTGTTGATTCTATAATATATGGCGGTAAACCACTCCAAGCTTCTACAAGTCTACATGAAAAGAAATTAAATCGAGCATTACTCTTAAAAAATGCCTTTGTTAACTTTAGGTTATAAGCACGAAAATTGTAATGCTTTAATTGAGTTTTACATATTGAATCGTTTTTCTCTTATTAACAATAATAGGAAAAAGTGTCGTAAACGACACTCTTTTCTAGTGTTGTTAATAAGAGAAAGTTTTTGATTTGATTTTACTACAGCTTCATCAATGTGACATGTCCATTTTAAATTAGGTTGCATTAATACTTCTAAATCCTGTTCTACTTCTGACATTGCTAAGATATTTTTTAGTTGGGTTTCAGTGTCTAACATTGAATAAGTTATACATGGATTTTTAAAGCCAATGTGCGTAATTTCATATTTTTCATAATTAAATTTCAATATTCATAATGACAACCATTTCATAATAATATCGATATCTTATTGTAATTTATTTATGTGTATATCTTCATCTGATTTAATAATATTTATATTTTGCTATCAACTGCATATAGTTTAATATAATTTTTTACTGTGTCTGGTAGATCGTTAATGAAAATCAAAATTAAAAGAGGCCCAAGGATGGAACCCAGTGGAACTCCACTCTCTACTTTCAATCATTTTGATAAACATTCCCCTAAAATTACTCGTTGCTTTCTGTTATATAAATAGTCTACTATTCTATTGAGTATTATTCCAACATTACCATATGGTTTAACTTTATCATTAATCGCATATGAGGTACTTTATTAAATGCTTTTGAGAAATCTGTACACAACAATTCAATACACCACTCATTCTCAATAGCATCAAATAAAACTTCTTGTGTTTTAAGTAGATTTGTGGTATAGCTTTTGTTCTTTTGAAAACCATGTTGGTTACTATTTAATAAATTGTTTGTTAATATTCCATGTTTGTTAATATTCCATGTTAGTATTCCATAACTTTGCCACTTAAGATTGATTTAAGAATTTTGCATGGTATTGATGTTAATGAAATTGGTCTATAATTTGTTGGATTATTTTATCTCTTTTTTTGTACAGTGGTGTTACATTTACCATTTGAGTTACATTTACCATTTGACATGAACTTTTCCTTCTTTTAAGGGTCTTTTGAATAGTATTCTTGAGGTTTGCAAAAACATTTTTGACATTTTTTTCAACACGTATGAACATACACCATCTGCACTGAATGCTTTATTTACATTTAGTTTACTAAGTTTACTCCTAATGATATCTTGAGTTATTACTGAGTCAATATCTAGTTCTAAAGTCTTGCTTGTTTTTACTGTAATATTTGGAAAATTTCTATAAAAAATACAGAATAAAAGCTTTCATTGAGAATGTTGAAATTAGCAATATCATCACGATTAAAGAACCATTTTTATCACGATTAAAGAACCATTTTTATCACGATTAAAGAACCATTTTTATCACGATTAAAGAACCATTTTTATTTTTATCATTATTTTATATTTATAGTAAAGAACCATTTTTATCTATTACTTTATTAATGCCCAATTTTATTTTTTTGTGTGAATTTACATAAGCATAAATTAGTTTTGGATTTTCTTTTGATGACTCTGCTCATTTTTTTTCATAATTTTTTCTTTTTGATTTAACTAGTTTTTCAACAGTTTCGTTGATTAAAATATATTTTTAGCTGGTCACATTTAAAACCATTAAATTAATTGGACTTTCAGCTGGTCACATTTAAAACCATTAGATAATAATTTGTGCCATAAGCTTGTTTTATTTTTTAATTGTTTTTTTTTGCTTCTCTATGTTGTTGTTTTTTATTAAAGTATACAAATATTTTTTAGGAATGTATTTTTGGCATTATTCATTACAGATATTTAGGAATATTTTATAGCACTCATTAATGCTATTTCAAAAAGACCTTCCCAGTCATTTTCATTGATAGCATTGTTTATGTCTGTATAATTACCAAGTTTATAATAAAATGTTGATTTCCTATAATTTGACATTTCACTTTTAGTAGTGTTTTTGACAAAATTTTTCCGGCTGAGTATTTGGCTTAAAATACCTAGCTGGAATAGACAGCACTAGAATCTGATGTTGCCTTGAGTTTGGTTATGATGGATTTTATTTATACATTCTGGTGCTTCTGTTAAAATTAAATCTAAGATATTACCATTTTTGATTAAATCTGCATTATATGTAGGTGGTATAACTGATTAAGCTGTTATACCACCTACATATAATACATCAAATGATGTGAGTAGTTGGCATTTATAAATTGAACAAATTTGGTATTGTGGTTTATCCTCCTCCGGCTAATTGCTATATAGAGGCCACATTACCAAGGACCGCAAAGACAGGTTCGGCTCCAAAAGGAGCGTCATAACTCGCTCTACGGACCAAGAGTAAAGTGATTTTAGGAAGAACAAAGATATGTTAAAGTGAAAGATAGAAGTAGTCGATCTAGAAAGATAGCATAAAAACAGCGGACAGGATTGCACGCGATGTTAGAAGGTGCAATGGGTGAGAATTTATTAAAAAAATCTAATTTCGTTATAAGAAATTAATTTTTTTCATATCTTCAACAAATTTATTTATATATTGAACAAATTTGGTGGAATTTATATCAAAATTTTTACGGCTTTAGCATTATTTTCTTTCCATATAATATAATAATAACATAATGATAGTGGTTATATATTTTAGGTATATAGTTACATTATAAGGTATATAGATGTTTTTATTGTCAAAGAAAATAGAGTTTTATATTGCTGAGGGCTTTGTGAAAAGACATTACGATCTTCTTGAAATCCTGCCCGTATAATATTATCCCAACCGGCACATCTAGTTTCTTTTTCGGAATTAAAACCTGTATAAACACGTGTTTGTCACGATCTTGGCGTAAACCAAAAACGCGTGTATTTTACGAGCTGTTTAAAACGTGTTTTTTGAGGTTTTAAAGTCAAATTTTAATGTAAACTTTAATTTAAAAATAGAGAAAACCCAAGCAACTAAATTTCTAGGGATACTTATTGATGAGAACATCTCATGGAAATCACATATAGATATATTAAATACCAAAATATCAAAAAACATATCCTCTACAAAGCTAGTTCTATACTGTCTCCTGATAATTTAAAGTTTCTATACTTCTCGTTTATACAAAGCTACTACATATACGCTAATGTTGCATGGGCGAGTACTCATAGATCCAAACTAACCACACTATATCGAAAACAAAAATATGCTGCAAGAATAGTTTTTAATAAGGATAGACTCTCGCATGCTGAGCCACTTTTAAAAAATCTGAAACCATTAAATGTATATCAAACCAAAATATTCCAAAATTTGTTATTTATGCTCAAATATAAACTTGGACTAGTTCCTTCCTACTTTTCAAAGAATTTTTTCCAAAATAGCAAAAATAGATACCATACCAGAGGAACGGGAAACTTCAACGTACCTTTTAAAAAAACTAATCTCTCGCACTTTTCCATTTCGTACCGTGGTCCTTATCTATATAACAAATTAATATCAAAAAATATTCAATGGAAAAATCGAATAACTGATATACTCTGAAAACGTTATTAAAAGATCTCATTTTAAACACTAACAACTTTATGAGTTTTTATTAACCCCAAAACATTTAAAACTATATATAAAACCAACTTTGTTCCGAAACAAATGTAAACTCTAATAACTCAAAAACAACAGCAAAAACAAATAATAGGCTTATTTATCAACACTTGAACGACTATATATTACCTATTTAGCAAATCGTGTACCTACTTATATTAATGTGTATTGAAATAAAATTAAAAAATTAAAAACTTATTTTTGTCTGCATTTTTTGTTTTTTGCATTTTAGATTTTTATTCTCATTCTGCCGAAAACCGATAACATTTAAAAAAAAATAAAAAAAAAAATAAACTTATTTTAAATAAAAGCATCCAAAAAATGTTAGTAACGCATAGCGGTTTCTTGATGACAAGACCGCCGGTCTTCTGCAAGTTTTCCGCGTTCTTTAAAGTAATTTCTAATACTTTACAGTTTTATTTTATATATTTTTTTTGTATAACGTAACTTTGTAATTTTTTTTTTTTAATTATACTTTTTTCTGTAAAGATTCTATTATATTTTACGAATTTGTAAGGATTAAAGAACAAAAAAATTTAATAAAAAAAAAAATCATAAATTAATAAAAATTAAACAAAATATTTATTTCTAAGTATATTTAATTAAGGGATATGCCCCCTGATAAATCTAAAACAATAACTTGGTATTGCATGCTATATGACTATATATTATATAGGAGGTCTTAAAAAACTAATGCAAATTACTAAAAAAAAAAAGAATTTATAGCAGACGTTTATAATGTTGAAAAAATGAGGAAAATGTCTATATTTTCAGCAGATGATAATTTAAGAACTGTTATATATTTTTAAATGAAACTTTAACACTAGACTCTATAAAGAAAGGACTACAACTCAAACTAAAATAAATTATTATTTTTTGCCTCGATTGCCCCAATTATTTGGTCAAAAAAAAAATAGTAAAATACGAACAAGAATATTTTTATATTTAAAAAGTAAAGACTCAAATGTTTTTAGCTTAAGTTGCAATGCATCTTCATTTTGTAAATATATAGAATAAATTATAACCACATTCACATAATACTCTCAAAGAAGAAGCTAATCCTTTTTTATTTGGAAATATTTTTAGCCAGTATTTCAAAATGGCATTTTAGACAACACAGTTTACTAAAAAATTAGGCTTAAATTGAGACATCAATAATGTATCTGTTTCTCTGTACTTAAAATCATTATATCTGTTTCTCTGTACTTAAAATCATTTGATACAGAGATAGAGCAAGATATAATATAATAAGTATTTTTTTATTTCGTCAATAAATAAATAATTTTAAAATGTACTTGTAAAAAAAAAAAAATATGTTCTTTAAATTCTGACAGGAGTAAGTAGAAGACAATACATCTTATATAAACTTATAGTAAACTTTACGTACACGTTTAAATTCAAAAGAAACAATAGGATTTTCCTGATTAGTAGAACCATAGCAAAGAGCAACAGTGGAATTTCGTTGTTAATCAGTCACTGGTTAGCAACAAAATTCCAGTGTTTCAGATAGACTCTTAATGATTGTTTTAAATGATTTTGTGTGCATATTTCTAAAGAGTCTTCTTTTACGAGAGTATAAACGTTTCATAGTTTGTTTTTCCCTTATTCCCATACTTATAACTTTATTATAAAATTTTAAAAAGGTTTTTACAATCATAAATCTTAAAAGTGAACTCAACAGTGTGATGTTTTTCGGTTGTTAATAAACTATAATCTACCATTTTTATTGTAATTTTTAAGCAGTTAAGCAAACCCGGTGGGAAAATGATAGCAGGATGACAAAAGACGTCTAAAAACGTATTACTACGTATTTTAAACGTGTTAAACCCATAGGTAGCGGCTAACTAGTTATTCGCTGGCTAGTCGCTAGCTCATTTCCCACCGGGAATCTAGATGATTATTGTCGTAGTAAGCATCTAGATTGGGGTCTTGATAGATAGGTGATTTGGGTGAAAATAAAATTTTTCATTTAATATATACTATCTGATGGGCAACACTCACATTTTGAGAGAAAACTACTTAAATATAGGAATCTACGTTAAATTTTGATTTAAAAACAATCAAAATATTTTTTTGAAAAAATTTAAATTATTTCTTAAATTAAGCATATTTACTTGCGTATATAATTTTTTGTATTCTTTAACAGCAATGCTATAAACACGCTGCCAATTTTGAACATTTTATATGCCGCAGGGCTGGCTGCACGCGTGTAATTGAACATGTTCGCGTTTTCACTGATTTAAAGTTACGTAACTGCAGCCTAAACAACTTTAAATCTTTAAACTGAAATAATTGAACAACGGTTTGTTAGGAAATATTTAAATGCTAATATATAATTAAAATAGTCACCAACAATAGTACTATATGAGTAGGATAGAGCGGGGCATGTCGGGACAGTGAGGCTTAACGGGTCAGTTATGCCTAAAACCTTATACCTTAGCAAAAAATTTTTATTTGATAAAACATTTTAAAGTGTGCTTCATTATTGTAAAAAAAAATTTAGTTTTAGAAATACCAAAATGCATTTTACAAGTACCAAAATGCTAAGTTTCGTAAGTTGCGAAAAGACAAAATTTGCGTATTTTCCAATGCGATCCAACGAATAAAGATTTATCTTGAACTATTGCATATACATGCGTCATATTTAAATTTGCTCTACATGGGCATATTGCTAGTTATCCAGTTTATCAAAAGTGTTGCCAAATAGTTTTAAGATATTTTTTGTGTGATTTATGTGATCCATAACATTTGTTTAATTTTTAATTTGGTAGTAGTTACTAATTTAATATTCTAGTTTTACTCAACTTAATTTTTTGAACAATTTCTCAAGTTTGTTTGTTTAAGAATATGTTATAATAAAACAGAAGTTTTTTTCAGTTTTTTCTTTTTTGTGGTGTATGGGTGTGTAGTTTATATGGGTATGTTACTTTTTTAAGATTTTAATGTCTGAAAATGTTTAAATGATAGATAGCCTTTATTTTTTATCTTTTTAAAGTCTTACAATTAACGAATAACTTCTGCTCTTAAGCTGTCCCACCCACTTGCAAAATATAAAAATTTTGCTAGTCTACAGTTTTGTTACTTTGGTTGTCAAAATTATTAGAATTTTTTATTTTGTTTTTTCGCTTTCTTGTATAAATGAAATTTTAAGAAATTTATAAAAAACAGCATTAACTATAATTAGTTTATCCGCAACTAGCATTTGTTTCTTAAGTGTCCTTATATACCCTACCCACAATTTTGAAATTGATGGTAATCCCGGTATATTGTTTAGACTCGCATCCCTATTTTTTATATTTTTAAAACATAAAATCGTTAATTGGTTACCACGCATATAAAGATAACAAAAAAGATGCATAAAGGAAAAAAAAATCCACTAATAATGGGTTTTAAACTTTAACATAAAAATGTAACTTTGAATTAAAGTGTTCGCTTGTGTATTTAAATGATATCAATATTAAAGTAACTCAAAAACTTAATTTAAGAAATCAATATAAAAAAAGTTACAATATTAAAAACTCAATAACTCCAATATTTATAACTTTATTTAAATTATTCAAACAATAAATAACTTTCATATAAAAACCAAAATTATGAAAAACTAAGAATTATAATTATTTTAAAAATTATGCAGTAAGTTAAGTCATTAACTAATAGATAGATATCAATTAATCTCAATATAAAGGAGATAAAGAGAAGTTTTAAATACTCCCTTACACAAAAAACTATTCAATATGTTTTAGTAAAATACCATACTAAAAATACTTTAGAATTCCTAAAAATATTATTTAACACATTCTGAGATGCCAAATAAACGGGGGAGAAAGATATGAGAGGAAGAGCAAGTCTTATGAAAAATGGGACTACGTTCAAATAAATTGAAAACAACAACAAAACAAAAAACAATATATACATTGATTGATCCCAAAACGATTTTAGAAAATGAAGGGAAAAAACTACCAAGTTAATAAACAGGGATTGATAAAAAAAACAAAAAACGTAATGAGTGGGAGAAAAATTCAAAATTATTAAACGGAGACGGTTATTTTGCACCTCAGAAAACTTCTATAAAAGCCAATAAAGCTCTCAGTAACTTAAAAAAATTTTTTTTTTCGCAAAAATACCCCTACTGTATTAACCCATTTGTTACACTCAATTTTTCATCTCTTGACTGAATAGATACCTTAATAGATATTACCACATTGTTGGTTTAGTAAACAAATAAACTTTACAACTTTTGAATCGTCAGATTGCTTCGCCATCTCAGCTAAACTGATTAATTTTTTTAAACTAACAACAAAATTTCCTTGTTCCATTTCACTTTCAATTTCTCGTAGCTCATCATTATTAAAAACATTGAGTTCCCTAAGTATGTTTGTCATATATACAACATCCTTTATTGCTGGAACATAGATAGTGGCATTAAAGCAGTCAAATACTTGCAAACTTCGAAGAACATCTGAACTATTGCAAGTTGCTATAATCAATAGTTTGTGACCTTTTGGTGCCTTTTTTTTTAAAAGCACAATTAACGTTTGTAGCACTACATTGGAAAACCTCGGACCGATTGGAACATATTCTAACAAACGTTCAATGTCATCAACTATAATGCAACTTAATTCAGACTTGTATGCATCATCGAAGATTTTTTTAATGGCTTGACACTTGGAACTTTCAGAATAACCAATCATATTTTCAGGTGAAACAACTTTTACAAAAGGAAACTTTGACAATTTATATGCCAAGTGAGCTGCAAGTGCAGTTTTACCACTACCTGCAGGACCCTGCAATAATAAACTGACCGGTGAAACCAAAATACCTGATTGAGCTTGTTTAATTAGTAACTCACCATCTTCAATAATACTGGAAATTGGATTACCATATACAAAAATACCAATGTCAAGGTAATGATCAGCATCGTCAGTTCCACTACCAAACGCTGGTTTAATGTCGTTTGCTGCAACATCAAAATCTGTTTTGGTAACCAATAAACTCTCTACTGCATTTTTGTGAATTTCCACTTTTCCTTGACCTTGACTCACAAATTTATTCATAGCATTAGTAGTTGCAGCACGCACCAAACCCTCTATTTCTGCACCACTGTAGTTCTTTATTTGCACAGATATTTGCTTAAGATCAACGTCTGAGTGAAGCTTTTTATGCTCTTGAAGTTTTGATGTGTGAATGTTGAGAATTTGCAATCTACCTTCTTCATTTGGAAGATTTATTTCCATCTGGACTTCTAACCTTCCAGGTCTTAGCAACGCCTCATCAATAAGATCTTTTCGGTTTGTCATTCCAATAATTAAAATATTGTTTAACTGTTCTACACCATCTATCTAAATAAAAAAAAATAAAAATTATGAAAAAGAAATAAAAATTAGAAAAATAGCAGTATGTACAAGTATTTTATAAAACAACTATTTATAAATTAAATTTTTATTTTTCTATATGATTTTCCTAATAAAACATTTTAATAATCATATAACCTTTGATAATAGCTGATTAACAACAGTATCAGCTACTCCAGTACTGCCTGTAGCAGTTCCTCGTTGTTTACAAATTGCATCTATTTCATCAAAAATGATCATATGGAGTGGACTATTAACTCCATATTTTTTTTGATCAGCTTCGGCATCTTCAAACAGCACTCTTATATTTTTTTCAGACTCACCAACAAATTTATTTAAAATTTCAGGACCATTAACAATTTTTGGTTCGGAAGCATTTAGCATTTTCCCAATTTGACGAGCCATTAATGTTTTTCCAGTACCTTTATAAAATAATATACTAATAATAAACTAATATGCATCATTATAAGAAATAACTAAATATGATTAATTATTTTTAAAACATTTTTCAAAGAACTTGTATCAACTTATTTGTAAAACAACCTCTTTTAATACAAAACAATCTAACAACTGTCTCCATTTTAAATATACCTTCATCTCCCCCTCAAACTCATTTTGAACAAATAAAACCTACCAAGGTGAATACTCAAATGAGTTTAAAGTAGAAAGTAAGTAGTAGTTTCAGGTACCCAATTTGGATCTAGGGAAGCAGTATTTGGATATTTCTTGAAAATAACTGTCATTATACTGTAAACAATTGCTTTGGTGATATTTTTAAATGCATAAAAATATAATTTACATTATTATTCTAAGTTCACAATCAAATAATAATATTACATCATTATTTAATGGTTTTAGCACAAAGTTATTCTTACTATTTCAAAATTACTTTAAAATTTTTTTATTTATTGTTATATAATATATAATTAGTAGTTGAATATAAATTCTTTTTATATCCATATTTTTATACTTATTTTATATATCAATTTCATATTCAAAACTAATTTTGAGTCTTGATTTAACTATTATATTATTAAATAGGTAATAACAAATTTTAAATCAATAATAAGCATTAATTGCATTAATAAGCAATTGCAATAATAAGCATTAAATGATGGCAGGCTTATATCACAACATGTTTTATATTTTATCACAACATGTTTTATATTTTATTGCTTATATCACAACATGTTTTAGATTTTGCTAATTTGTATATATGTTATAGGTCTTATTAAAACTTTAAAAATCTGAAAGTTAGAACCTCCAGTAGCATTTTACAATTTAAAATATAGGTATCAATCATTACTTTTAAAGGAAAATATTAATTGCGTTTTTTGTCATTTCAAAACACAGCCTTTTATTTAAAGCTTATTAAAATGCTGAATCAGCTTAAAGAAGATTGCTAACTTACTAATGACAAAATTTTGACAAAAAACTTAATTTAAATAGTAAAAAGTTAAATTTTGAAGTTTTTTGAAGGTCAATAATAAATTTATATCTTAATTCATTTTTTTGTACACCGGGGTGAGCACAAAGTTGGAGGGGGGAGCAATGGGACTTTCTTTTTAAACCTCTCTTTCAATTTTTTTAAAAATACTTTAACTCCTCTCCTTCAAAATTTTTTTTTGTTGTTCATATTTTTAAACATACCATTTAACTTTGAATACATTTAAAAAAATAACATAAATTTTTTCTATTTGGTTCAAAGTTGTTCGTCTTTGGTCTTGCCTTAAGGCCAAAAATTGAGGCCTTGGCCTTAAAATTTTTGACCTTAGCCTTAATTGGTTTGGCCTTGGCCTTAAAAAAAAATACATTTTCTTATTAATTTGGTTGAATTCTACCCATAACCTTGGTCTGTTTTTACAAAATGTGGTTTTATTGTCACAACGCTTGCTACTTACAGTTTTGTTAATAATTGGCCTTTACATAAGGCAAAATTTTTAGTCTTTAGTCTTGAAAACTTTTGTGCAAGCCTTGGCCTTGAAACTCTTAATCTTGGCCTTGACCTTAAAACTCTTAGCCTTGTCCTTGTCCTTGTAACTTTTAGCCTCGATCATGGCCTTGGCCTTGTAATGTGTGGCAAAATTTTTAGTCTTTGGTCTTGAAAATGTTTGTGCAAGCCTTGACTTTAAAACTCTTAGCCTTGTCCTTGACCCTTGCTACTTTTGGCCGTGTTAACAACTCTAATTTGGTTCAAATGTTTTTGCCAACTCTGTTTCAAAAAGGGCCATTTGTTGTAGATCATTGGTACATAAAACATGATTTGATGAGATCCAACATGTATCTTTATGTGTGGGCAAGAAAAATTTGAATTTATGTGGGTAACTATGACCATGTGAAAATATTAAAAACTTAACTATTTAAATATATAATGAAAATTTTAGTATTTAAAAGTATTTAAAATTTTACTATTTGAAAAAATTAAAACTTAACTACTTGCAAATATTAAAAATTTTACTATTTCTAAATATTAAAAATTTTACTACTTTTAAATATTAAAAATATTACTATTTGAATAATTTCTGATTTAGTGTAAAATAATATAAGTATTTGGCTACAACAATTTTTTTATATTTTCATGTAATTAAATAGATTACAGCATTTCTAAAATTGATATTTAATTTTTAAAATATTGATATATATAAAACGCCTTGTTTTTTTTTAACTACACATTTCTTTTGCACATATGTGTGTCATATAGTAACATGAACTCCTATTACACATATCTGAAAGGTAATAAACCTAATTTAATTATATAGTAATCAAATAACATTTATTAACAAAGAGTAAATATACCGTCATAGGGGGCTAGTTGGACCCAAATTTGATGCATGTTTGTCGTTTGTGGTTCTCTCTTTATATCAATGTAAAAAAAACTTGTTGTTGCTAACTCATGGACTATGATTAGTTATGATTAAATTAGTTATGATTATTATAGAGAAAAAAATATTTAGGAGGACTTCGTTTCCCCTCTTTTGGGGACTTGGGTTATTTTACTACACTATGGGTTTAATTAGCCTTTGTTGTGGGGCTACTTGAACCTATAGTGTAAAAGCCCTGTAGTGTAGTGCAGCCATGACCCTTTTGAGGTTTACAGAAAATCTCTCGAATAGTTGATGATGTCTTCTAATAAAGGCTTTTACCCATTCAATACCTGGGAGATTTTCATTGAAACATTGAACATCACTCCCTAATCAATCTAGATAGGATTTCACAATAATTCAAAGATCAAATGAGGTCAGTGGGTAGCTAAAAGTTGAAACTTTATTCAAGTGATCACAAAATGACTGTTTTTCTTCAGGTGTGAAGACAACTGAATGCCCTGCATGTTGTATTGTGATAGTAAAGTGTCGTCTTTGAAGAGCTCTCTTAATGCTGGAACTGTTGATTCTAAACTGTTCTTCAGCAAATTGTTGACTCATAGCTTCAAGTTCAATATTAATACAGGCTTGCTCTAAGTTTTGATCGGTATAGTCTTTGTAATCTCTAGATTCCAACTTTCTTTTATATCTGCAAACCATTCTGGTAGAACCAGTTATGATAGCACGAAGTATATGCATATAGGTGTATAACAATAGCTTTAACCAACCATTAACATTATTTAGGTAGGGTAGGGTGGGGTAATATGGATTGTTGGGGTATTATGGATATACTCAATAAGTATGCATGGAGTAAGTTATCTATACATAATGCTAAAACTTGAAAATTACGAACAGTTTATACACATAATTAGCTTCTTTTTTTAGCATTAACAATGTTTATATTTGATTTAGATGAATAGTTAAAATGTAAAACATTTTGTTTTGAAAAAAATAAAAAAAACATTACGTTTCAAAACTTTTGTCTGCAGACTTCAGTAATATTACTTGTCCAAGAATAATGATGTAAATTTATTAGTTGGACCATCATGTAACAACATGTAAAATTTAATTTATAAGTTCTCTAACCCATATTGATAAATAAACAAAAATCTAAAATGGGGTAAAATGGATATCCAGGTAAAATGATAGTGGGGTAAAATGAATATATATAAAATATATAAAATCCTATTAACATTATAGAATTTTGTTACAAAATCATAAGCTGCATGGCATTTATTTATATACTTAAGCTCGCTTTTGCTTTTAAATATAGTATTATACATTTTTCAGTAACATAAAATAGTTTTATCTAATGTTACTGAACTATTTACATTAAGATCATAGTTCAAATTTGTTTTCTTTGTATGGATAGAGTAAAACTTTAACTCCCATTTAAATATTTCATATTTTATTTTTGTATTCCTCATTTTATTTTATTACCACATTTTACTTTATAATTAAATTTTATATTTTACATAACTAAATTTAATTTTATAATATTTTAGATAAAATAATAAGACTGAAATAAACTATCATGCCTGAAATAAAATATCAGTGCAAGACTAATGGTACATACAATCACAGCAAATTAATGACTATCATAAAGCTTGTTAAGGAAGAGGAGTCATACAAGTAAAACTGCTAGTCATAACCAATATAGTTTGACCTTTTAAATTCATGAAAAGCAATAAGTGTGATATATGTATCAAATATATTATGAGTATCCGTATTACCCCACCAGTGGGATAATATGGATATATGAAAGGTGTTGTTAAAAAAGGATTAGTAAGTTAGTTATTGAAAATATATTTATGTTCTACTCATTGTGATTTTATTGAATACACCCTGAATGTAAAGAAAAATAACAAAAGTTTTATGGTGGTAATTAACTAAAAAAAAAAATTATATTAAAAAAAAAAAATGTATAAAATTCTATTTATATTACCCCACCCCACCCTATACATTTTATAACTTAACAAATATTAAAAACATGGTTAAAATAGATATATCAACTCCTTTGAAATATATTATTACACTTTGGGGTTTATTGTTAATGGAAAGCAAATTTAATCATTTTCAAACATAAGCTGCCACAATGACATTTGGGTTTAAGTAGCCCCAATTTTGAACTTCAAACATAAATACAATTTTTTTATCAAAATAATAAAAATAAAAGACAATTATAATAGCTACATTTTGTAGCAACTTCTTTTAAGAAATGTTGTCAAACAATTTTTATCTTTTTTGGTTATGTCTGGATAGACGAAAGCTTTACACTAAATTTTTACCATTATTGTAGTTTCCTTTAAAAAAATATATTTTTGATTACTTCTTGCAAAAAAATTTTACCCTTTTATTTTATTTTTATGTTACTCGATTTGAGTAAGTGTACAATTAACTTATTTACTTTCATACCAAATAAATCTATAAAAAATAAACAAACATTTATTTTTTTGAGTTCAAGTAACCCCGGGTAGCTCAAGTATTATGACGGTAATAATAGTAACAAAAAATTAATATTTTCAGCATTATCAAATCTAAACAAAAGCAAAAAAATTATTGTGAGGAAATAAAAGGCTATATCTATAAAACAAAAACCCATTAATTCATTTGGATTAAACCCCTATAACAATGTTATGTATTGAGACATTATACATTACAGTTTGGTCACAAATGTTTGTTATTTTTATGTAATCGACATGTAACATTTTTACATAACTAGATAACGTAACAATGTATCTTGTGAAAATACATGGTACTTTATAAACAAATAAATAAAACAAATAATTTTTTGATTCAAACATAATATTTATACACTATATATAAAGAAGTTGTTTCAAAGTAAGAATAGATAAGAATTTTAAATATATTAACTAAGATTAACCAAATATATTTAAAGACCAAAAGAAATTAAAACAATTTTGAAGAACCAAACTTAAACCATTTTATGAAAACTTGAATGTTCTTTAGGGTGGAGTGAATTTTAGTTTTTTTTACAATTCGTTTAGCCTGGGTGTGCA
This sequence comes from Hydra vulgaris, assembly GCF_038396675.1. NCBI lineage: Eukaryota > Metazoa > Cnidaria > Hydrozoa > Anthoathecata > Hydridae > Hydra > Hydra vulgaris. Next base: position 21,272,195 of record NC_088928.1, on the reverse strand, counting down.
AAAGTTGTCTATTCATTTCAGAAATACTCTGGAAAAATATCAATGCTCTAGGAAATTATCTTGAGGTTCCTCAAGACCTTTAAAATTTTAATGAGTCCCTAATATTATGTAAAAAAAAATTTTTCAAAAGTATGTCATGTTGGGTCTCAAAAGAAGCAAAATTTTATAAAAATTTCCAAAAATAACAATTATTTAAAAAAAAATAAATTGTTATTTTATAGTTTATTGCAGAAAAAATGACCTTTTAAACTAGAGGAGGCTGAATAAGTGCGAATTTCATAACTGCGAATCTGCATAAGTGCGAAGCAGTTGCAAAGACTGGCATAAGTGCGAACTGGCACAAGCGCGAACTGGCATAAGTGCGCCGAAAGAATTTGCAAACATTGGCATAAGTGCGAACTGGCATATGTGCGAATCAATTGCAAAAACTGGCATAAGTGCAAACTGGCATAAGTGCAAACTGGCACAAGCGCGAACTGGCATAAGTGCGCCGAAAGAATTTGCAAACATTGGCATAAGTGCGAACTGGCATAAGTGCGAATCAATTGCAAAAACTGGCATAAGTGCGAACTGGCACAAGCGCGAACTGGCATAAGTGCGCCGAAAGAATTTGCAAACAATGGCATAAGTGCGAACTGGCATAAGTGCGAACTTGCCAATTCGCCACTTATGCCAATTTGCACTTATGCCAATGTTTGCAAATTCTTTCGGCGCACTTATGCTAATTCGCGCTTGTGCTAGTTCGCACTTATGCCAGTTTTTACAATTGGTTCGCACTTATACCAGTTCGCACTTATGCCAGTTCGCACTTATGCCAGTTCGCACTTTTGCCAATGTTTGCAAATTCTTTCGGCGCACTTATGCCAGTTCGCGCTTGTGCCAGTTCGCACTTATGCCAGTTTTTGCAATTGTTTCGCACTTATGGCAGTTCGCACTTATGCCAGTTCGCACTTATGCCAATGTTTGCAAATTCTTTTGGCGCACTTATGCCAGTTCGCGCTTGTGCTAGTTCGCACTTATGCCAGTTTTTGCAAGTGATTCGCACTTATGCCAGTTCGCGCTTGTGCCAGTTCGCATTTATGCCAGTTCGCACTTATGCCAGTCGCACTTATGCTGATTCGCAGTTATGAAATTCGCACTTATTCAGTCGCCCCTTAAACTAAAAATGAAAAAAGTTTATTTTTTTTAATTATAATTTCAAAAAAATCTTAAATAATAATTTTTTTATAAAATAATTGTTATTTTTGAAATTTTTATAAAATTTTGCTTTTTTTGAGACCCAACATGACATACTTTTGAAAAAATTTTTTTTACATAATATTAGGGACCCATTAAAATTTTAAAGGTCTTGAGGAACCTCAAGATAATTTCCTAGAGCATTGATATTTTTCCAGAGTATTTCTGAAATGAATAGACAACTTTTGCACACCCAGGCTAAACGAATTGTAAAAAAAACTAAAATTCACTCCACCCTAATGTTCCTGTTAAATTAAAGTAAAATAATTGAAGATAATATATAAACATATTTGCTTGAAGATTAATAAAAACTTGAAAAGCATAAAATATTTCTTATTTTTTTACAAAGTAATCGATTGAGACAAAATTATTGTATCAGTAACAAGCACTGCTCACAGTTAGTATAACTATAAGTAACTTACATAAACACAATTTAGATGGTACATTTTTTTAATTTTTGAATTTCTAATACACCCTTCTGAATTTCTAATACATAAAGAGTAATTCAAATTATACTAAACTCCTCTAGCACTACATCTTTCAATCTAGCACAATCTGGTAAACAAAAATTAGCATGCATAACTCATTAGCTTCGGTAACAATGTTTGATTAAAAACTTAAGAGGAAATGTAATTTAACCAATTAAGATGTAATGTAAAAAATGTTATAAGGATAATATAACTAAAAAAACTATCTGTCAAAAGTATCTATTTATTTTTCATGATAAAATATTTAATTGAGACGAAACATTTGTACATCCAATATAAAAAAAAACATGATTAATTGCAATATGACAATGATAAATATTTTTTGTGCAACCCCGTTACCTATTGTAATAAATTTGAGATGTAATGTAACTGTAAAATGTTATAAAGGAAACCTTAACAAGCTTTTTGTACTTAGAAAAATAATATTTGTCATTTACAAAAAAAATTGGTGTTAATAAAGAAACTTATTATTTTTAATTTTTGCTCTTTATTGCCTTCAAACAGTCTATGTAAAAAAACGTAAAAAATTTAAACAAAATAAACTTATTATCACTAATTCATAGTATTGTTATACTAGGAAAAATGTTGTTATAAGGAACAAAACTTAAAAATACCACATTCTTCACCCATCTTCCTTTCTCCTTCTACTTTGGCCTTAACAAAAATCTTTCTCGCCATTTGTCAAGTTAAAAATTATTATTATTTTTTTGATCTTGGGGGATTTAAAAAAAGTGCCAGATTACTTATCTTTTTCGCTTTGCTTGATCATGAGCCAACTCCAGGTTAAAAATTAGAATTAAGGTATAAATTTATTATTGACCTCAAAAAAACTTAAAAATTAACTTTTTACTGCTTAAAAGTAAGATACTAATGTTGGCATAAAGGCTGTACTTAAAAAAAAAAAAAGTGATGGTTGATATACCTGTTGTAAAAAGACCACAGAAAAGTTATCAAGTTAACCTCACTATTTTGACCGCAAAAAAGATCGTTAAATATATACTTTTATCATTCCAAACATATGTTGTCCTGCTTTTTTTATAGAGACTTTCAGTTGAAGTTATTTTTATTTCAGATTTCTTTTTAACACTTATTTTAGCAGGTTGACATGAAATAGAAATTGCTGAAAATGAATTAAAAACTGCATCTTTTTTTTATTTCTTTACCATTTTTCTAAAAATTTAAAACTCACAGAAAATAAGAGGATCCTAATCTTCTGAGTGACAAAAAATACTTAGATAAAATTTGAAACCTAATTATAATTTATGATTAGATTCAAAAAAAAAATTTTTAATGATCTTCATGATTTTTTGAAAAATATATTTCAATGAAAATTAGCGCTATAAAAATTTCTACTTTTTCTTGTCATAAATCTGTTTAGAATACAAAAAATAAAAAATAATCTCCTCTAATACGCAAAACATAGATAAATCTCTGATTTTAACAAATTCAGACAAATGAAATGCCACTAACAGTATTTTAAATTTTATAATTTGTAACAAAAATAAAAATTGTATTTTTTTAAAAATATAATCTTGAAAAATCTTCTTAAAATATTGTTAACTGTATTTAACAACCATATCTTTTAACTTTTCAGTTTGATGGATGTTTTTCTCAAACAAAACAAACCTTTTCAGTGTCTTGTTTAAGTTTTTATGCACTGCTTCAGATGATAGTTCTGATGTAACACCAAGCAGAATCTTCTGCCTATTAGGATACTCTTTGAGATGGAATCTGATTATGTGAAACTTCCATCCTAGTAAAATCTTCATTTTTATAATATTGCACCTGTATTAGTAAGTGACCAAGGCCAGGACTGGATTTTTTTTATTCGAAACTCGTGTTATCTTTTATATATGTATGCATGTACAGTGTCCGACAAAAAAAAGCTTAGATAGACATGCAAGAGAACTCAACTAAATTTTTACAACTGATATAGAAAAAAATAAACAAAAAATTTTTATTTGGTGCATTGATTCTTAGATAGAGAAAAAATGAGAAAAAAATGATGAAAATTTGAGAATAAAATATTGAAATAACGAAATTGACCGAACTAATACTTTGTGGTGAAGCCACAGCTTTTGATCACTCCCTTGCACCGACGAGGCATACTCTCAACAAGTGATTGTAAGAGTTCCCCAGAAATGTTCTTCCATTGATTTTGAAGAATTTGAAACAACTCTTCTTCATTTTTTGGAGCTCTTGTCTTGATTCCATGATCCAATATACTCCAGAGATTCTCGATTGCGTTCAGATCAGGACTTTGAGCTGGCCAAGAAAGAACCACTAATTTTTTGTTCTTCAAATAATTTTTCACATTGTTTGCCGTATGTTTTAGGTCATTATCTTGCTGAAAGACCCAACTTTTATCTTTAAAGAGCTCATTTGCACTAGGTATCAGTTGATGAATTAAGATTTGTTTATACATTTTACTGTCCATAATACCAGGAATTTTATACAAACGACCAACACCAGATGAAGTAAAACATCCCCTTACTTTCACTTTTTTATCGCGCTTTACTGTTGGCTGTGTTACTAATGGATCGTAACGTTCATTATGTAACTGCCAAACACGCGACCGTCCACTGAAGCGCAAACAAAATGGTGACTCATCACTCCACAAAACATTTTTCCATTGTTCGATTGTCCAATTCTGATATTGCTTTGCCCATTAAAGTCTTTTTTTCCAATTACTTTCAGAAATAAATGGTTTTTTAATGCTCCAGTAAGATTTAAATTTCTAAATAGAATGGATCCTTCGAAGAAACGTCTGTTCGTTAACATCCAGTTTAAAATTTCTCTTTATTTCAGCTGCTGTTATCTTTCTATTCTATCGAACCTCTCTTATAATTAATCTGTCCTCTCTGGCAGTTGTTTTACGCCTTCTTCCGCTCCCTTCTTTGCGTTTAAAACTTCCCGTCAAATAATACTTGAACAAAAATCTTTAAATTGTAGTGCACCATCGATTCAATTTATTTGACAGTTTGGCCCTTTTCAAACTCAGTGAGTTGTTTTCTTATCTTTTTTTGAGTTGTCTGGCGCATTGTTAGACTTGGGTGCATTGATAGAAAAAGCGACAATTGAAGCAAGAAAAATAATTTAGGATTACGTTTTTGTTCAAAATAAACATTTTTTTTCACAACTCGCCAAAAATTTGTCGGAATTCGACATGTCAAGCTCTAATTGACAAATAATAAAATGATGTAAACATGTGGTTGTAGTTTGCCCAAAGATATTTCTAGAATATTAAAGATACACTATTGAAATGAATAATCACTTTTTTGTGCAGTTGTTATACTAAACTGTGATGGTTTTTCATCTTTTTTACAAGAACATCTCTATTGAGAACAAATGTCTTTTTATCATTGCAAAAAGTTAATGTGAAAAGGTCTTGTCTGATGGTAAGCTCCGTTATTCTCAGTTTACTAATTCTTGTATTTTATCTCATATGTTAGATTCTAAGGTTTTAACTTTTGGAAAATCTTTAACAGTGAAATTAATTATATATGTCATTAAAGTAAGTCTAACATTACAACCCTAATTCATGGTTCTGATCTCATTACTTCTCCCCAGAACAAACCAGAGTTGTTTGCAAAGAACTTTTACTTTAATTTGAATTTTGGTTTTAATAGCGCTACCAGCCCTACTATTCCTGTAATTCCAGTTAAACAGATTAACCCATTGCTAGACATCCAAAACACTGCCTTTTCTGATGCTAAAGTCAAACCTCAACTTGAATTTTTTACGGCTTGTATTTCAGACAACATTTTCTGCAAAATTACAAAAGTATTTTTTAGAACTCTCTTTAATCCTGGTTAAACCATTATTACATGCTAAATTAGTGGTTACAATATTTAAAAAGAAAACACTTTGACCTCTTTCACTATTCTATGATTAGTATTCTCTCTAGTATTAGTTTCTTTATATTAAAGTTTTAAGATTAAACCATGTAATTAAAAAAACAACTTGATAATAGGGTACCAATATCAGACTCATCAACTTTCCTCAAGTACCCAGACTCAAGGACCTGGTATAATAGAGCTCCAACACATGCTTCTACTGGTAAATCCAGGAAAAAGTGAAAAAATATGAAGAAAGAGAATATAAAATAAAGTAGTTTAAACAGAACTTATATCATGTATAAACTATATTTTTATATCTAATTTAATGTGACATTGGTGTTGTGTTAAAGTGTTTATGTTGCAAGCAAGAAGTACAGAGTTCAAACTCCAATACCTTTCTAATAGTACCACACTAGACATGTTTCTCAGTGCAATCTTGTTGTTTAACTATATTCTTGTTTTAGAGTCATAGGGTCAAATAAGAGTTATAACAGTTGTAAAAATAAACAAAATGCTGCATATCAGTTAGTAAATGATAGTGGCTAATATTTGAAAGGGGCTAATTTTGATAAAACCAAACAAGGGCTGCATAAATATTGTTAATTTTTCTAAATCTCTTATCATAAATTCTAAATACTTTAGATTTTAATCAATTTAATTCAACATTTTAATAATTAATCAAATTAAAGTTAATTTAACTAATTAAATCTCTTTCCAATCATAAACATTAGCAATAACAAAAAATCAACAAAGAAAACAAGAAAATACCTGGCGGTCCATATAAAAGAATTCCTTTCACATGCTGCAAACCAAGCTGTTCAACTAATTCTGGAGGGTAAACTCTAGATACAAATGCTCTTCTAAATATAACTGAAAATTCCTTATCTAAGCCACCAACACCCATTTTTGAAAAGTCCCAGTCTGGATTTAATATTGATGTAGTTGTCATAGTTACTGCACCACGATACTTACCTATAAGATTTATATCTGAATCATCTGCCTTATCAAAGAAGACTAACGAATTCATCTTAAGCAAACCAAATGTAGAGGCACTATTTTCAATACATTCTATTTTATCAACAACCAATTGTAATAATGGCATTTTATCTGTTAACTTGAATATCAGTTTTTGACCTTTAGTAAAGGGAAGGTCACAAAAACATTCGTTGAATTTTTTCGCCATTAAATCAGTGTTAAAAGAGTCCATTATTTTGCTTTTTTTATAAAGAAAATCTACTTTAAGATTGATTTTACTAATAACGGCATGTTTTGTACACACACAAATGGAAACATCAGCTTTACACTGGATAGTAATTTGAGTCCATTCTCTTTGAATATAACTTAGTCCAATTTGTTCACGACTAATTTTATCATGGGAACATACTTTATATGTAAACTTTGTACCATTATTAAAAGAAATTATAGTAAAAAGTTCATCTCCAAATTTTGATTTAAGATTTTTTAAAAGATCTCCATTTATAACTAGACAATTAGTGAGTGACAATTCATCACTTGGCGATTTAGTTACTGTTAAAATTATCCTTTCTTTTTCAGTAAAAACTTCCATGGCTAGGAGTTGTTACTGTAGTGTATTACTAAATTAAAAAAACATAACTCAGCGACAATAAAGAAATGGAAACAATCAATCAAAATATTTTACATAAAAAAATAATGTTTGCAGTATAATAAATGTTACTATTTCTGAAGAGGGATAATGCAAATAGTATAAAAGTAATTCAAAGCAAAGACCATGTAAAAAAAAAAGTAACATTGAAACAACAAAAAACAACCAATATATATACATATAAATCAGGGCCTATTCTAGGAAAAAAATTTGGGCAGCAGTACCCCTCCCAATTTTCAGCTAAAATTTTCTGTTCCAGAAAAATTTAGCAGAAAATTGGCGTTTTTTAGCACAAAAACAATATTTGTCATAAAAAATGTTAAAAAAAAAGAAAAGGGACCTCAAATTTTAATTTGGGCGGCACCCAAATCGACGCCCAAATACGATAAATGCTGTCGAAAACAGTCTGGAATAGCCCCTGTATATATGCATATATATAAATATATATATATTTATATATATATATATATATATATATATATACACATGTATATATATATATATATATATATATATATATATATATACACACGTACACACATATTTTTTTTATTTAATATTATCAAATTACTATATAACATAATATTATTATAATAACAATAATAAACTAGTTATGAATAAAATAATAACAATTAAAACTGTTATAGCAGTTAGAGCTTCCTTCTATTACTACTGTAGTAGTAATGGAAGTAGTTTTAGTGAGCAAAGATATAATTATAAAAATAGAATAAGAATAGGATATAAGAAAAATAATTATTTGTAATAAATAGTTGTAGAAATATATTTAGTATATATAGATAGTAATGATTGTTTATGAGTAGCTGTCAAGATAATTTTGTTTCATTTTATCTAAAAAGGAAGATCTTGAACTTGAATTTTCTGTTTCAATGAAGTGGGAGAAACTGTTACATATATTGGAGGATTGATGTTTTTCAAAGTTTATGTCTTATTGCTAACTAAGTTGAACAAATATATTCTTGTGTGAAGAGGATCTAAGGAGGTAAAATGTTTGCTAATGACTTGTGAGAAAAAATGCAAGGGAAGCATTTGGGTACAATTCTAAAAATACAATTCAATTGTTTGATGTCATATAGTTTTAAAATCTGTGATAATTTATACAACAAACAAAAATTGTCAAAGTGGTTAATCTAAAAGTGGATTTATGGCTTTATTTACTATTATGGTTTTATTCTGAAGTAATAAAAAAATTTTTAAGGATTGATTTTTAGTTTGTCTCTAGATCTGGAATGTATAACTTAAATGAGAACCAAAAATGGTTTATAATGCTCTTTAAATGTTTGTCACAGTTTCTAATTCGACAAAGTACCTTATTCTAACCAACATCAAGAGATTGATTCAATTTTTTCAGTAAATAGGAGTGATGAGATTTAAAGGAAAGATTTTCATTTAATATAATTTTGAGATACTTTACTGATTTTGTGGGAGTTAATACTTCTCTATTGTTGTAAAAACTTAATTTCTTGGTATTTTTTGATTTATGATTTTAAAAACTATTTGGATTTTTTTTAACATTAGGTGAGTTTTTATAAACTCTTATCTAGTTAAGAATTGATATTTTGAACTTTGTAAACAAAATCTTCAATTATAAGTAAATAAGTGTCATTAGAAAAATGGTGAGTAGTCACATTATTTAGGTATGTGTTTAACTCATTAATATATACTAAAAAAATGCAGAAACCTAAGAAATGATCTTTTGGAGAATTCTAAATTAAAAAGCCGGGTTGAGAAGAGATTTTTGTTTATACTTACAAATTTGAGTTAGTGGTTCACAGGAACTCCACAAATTTCATAATATACTAATTAGTTAAAAAGGATAGCATGGTTTATTGTGTCAAAGACTTTTTTTAAGTCAATAAACACACCACAACCAAATTTATTTTCATCTAGTGCTTTTAAATAACTTCTTTAACATTAATAAGAGCAAAGGAAGTTAAATATTCATGTCTGAGTCCATATTGTAATTTATAAATAAAATTAAAAATATCTAAAAATTTGTATAGCCTTATGTGCATCATATTCTCAAATGTTTTGCCTATATTATTGATATAACATGGACTTATTTCATTATTGTCTAATATTATTAGATAATAATGAAATAGGTCCATATCTAAAAAGTCAAGTTTCAAGCTATCTTTGAGAATTAAGATAACATTACCTATATTGAAAAAGTCTGGAAAGACTCCTTTTATAAATATATATACATTTCTATGAGAAATTTAAAAAAAGTAGTGCAAAAATTTGGATATAAGCAGTAACAGACACTTTCTAGGAATTACCAGATTACAAATTTTTGACAGGTATTTCTTGAAACTATTTTAATATACTTTTGCAATGTGCTTTTTTAAAGATAAAATTAGTTTATTTTTTAGCTTTTAAAAGTTGGAAAATAAATTTTATAAATAATAATTTTATAAAATTATAATAAAGATTTTGTACCAAATATAAAAGGAAAATTAAATATAATCTGAGAAAAAAAAGTTCTACATTTTTTTAAAAATATTTAAGTCAAACATGTTGCAAAAATTTGTGTTAAGCTTTAATTTAAAAAAAAATCCAGATCTTATATCTAAAATAAAAGTTACGTTTAATACCAAACATATTACGTTTAATCACAAGTATATCACAAATACAATCACAAATATATCACAAATATAATCAAATATATCTCAAATAGAATTACAAATAAGAATCACAAATATATCACACATATAATCACAAATAAGAAACATAAAACGTTAAAAAAAAAGCTAAGAATGTTCACCAATTAAATCGTAATTTTATGCAACAACTACCCCTTAAAAAATAAAATTAAAAAAAAAAAATTAAAAACCTTTTTTTAATATTTCGATGAAAACGACGTCTTCTAGAACTAAATATAACAAAATAATTTTTGGAGTTTTAAAAAAATAATTGACTATTTTTATAAAATATACTATTTGTGCTTTATTATTTTATAAAATAATTTTTTATATGATATTATTTATACATTTGTTTTATTGAAATGCATTTAAAATAACATAAAACGTTGTACTTTAAGTTTAATTTTAAATAGTTATAAAAATTTATAAAAGTGTTGTTTTTTCTTAAATCGTTTTTATTTTCCAAAGAAATGAGAGTATAAATGCGATTGTTGGGCCAGTTATAACCTTTTACAAGAAAAGGGGATTAAAATCAAGTGTAATATGTCAGAATATAACAATAGCTTAAATAACGCTCTCTCTTAAACAAGCGAAAGCACTTTTCACTGCACTCACCGGCTGTATCGATGGTTTTGCTGCCGAAAGTGATTGAAATCGGTTAAAAACCATTTTTGCTTAACTGTTTGTTATTAGTTTAATAGTAACACTTATTTCTCGTGAGAATTCTAATAAACCGACCCTAATAGAAACTAGTAGGGTCGGTGAAAATTCACGGCAAAGTTGCTGAAATCACGAATTAATTTCACATTTATTATGATAATAATCATAATATATGATAATAATAATAATAATCATAATTATGATAATAATCATAATCAAAATCATGCCACAAATTGCATGGCGTAATAAGTTGATAATTATAATTTAAAATTGTCAAGTTATGACGTCACGCAATTTGTGTCATAGATCTTATATGATACGAGCATAGATTAAATGCATGATTGATTTATTAAGAAATTGCGTTGTTGACTTTTAACAAGTAAATTGATGCACTTAATATCGGAAAAATCCGAGCGACTTAATGAGTTATTGAAGAAATATCACGGAATTCATGAAGGCACGGTATTTGGCGAAAATCGCGTGATTCGCGGCTTTTGCTAAAAAACGGGGAATTCACGGCACCCGCGACTATTGAATTCCTATTGAAGTAATAATATGACGAGTACACGGGAAAAAGTCACATTTAAATAAAAAGTAATACAAAGTTTTATGAAACGATGTATTAATCATTTATAAAAGTTTTCATTTAAAACAATGAAGTCTGAATGTTAGGAAAAAAAGACGTTTCTTAATAAGTTTACGTTTTTAATAAAATTTTTGAAATTTACAAAAAAAAATTTTTATACTTATCTTTATACAAAGACTTATAAATAATCATTATATACTTTCTTAAAACATTTTAAATGAGACTTTGCTGTTTTTTTCCCTGTGCTCTTCCCAATGTTACACAAGTAATAAGCGTGTCAGATTGTTAGACCTACAAAAATCTCAACTTACTAAGTTGTTCTAAAAAAATAATATCTACTAAAAAGTGGAACTAATTTTCAGATAACCTACTGAGGCCTAAGTTGTTTTCAACAAATTACAGTCTTTTTTATTTTCAACCGATTGTTGACATTTTTGTTTTTGACCGATTTATTTTTCGACCTAATTTATAGATTTTCATTTTCAACCAATTTGAGATAAATTAATTTTCAACCGATAATCTGGTATGTTTATAACGTTGTTTTTTTTAAAGTCCAAAAAAATTTTTTTAAATTAACAACCAATAAGTTTTCCAAGCATTCATCGAACTTTATACCTCCGATTCTGAAAACAGCGCTTCAACAAATGCACCATAGCTGATCAAATTTGGCTTGTATTCAAATTAACAACAAAATATACGAATTACATCCCGGAAACACGTAGTTTTAAAATTTGGTAGTTTGAATATACAGTAAGTTGAATATTCAGTAGGTTGGAAATTCAGTATGTCAAAAATACAGTAGGTCAAAAATTTAGTATGTTGGAAAATTAGTAGAAATTGTTTTAATTAAGTATAAATATAAAAATCAAAAATTGTCGGTTGAAAATCAAAAACGTCATAATTTACGATTTACGAGATTTCAAAATTAGGTCGAGTTATAGGCCACCATAATGACAATATTTAAAATTATGTTTTGCCACAGGCCTAACAAAATGGTGTAATCTATGTTAGAAAATTTTTATTTTCGATGTCTAATTTAAAGTAGAGCCACCCTTACAAAAAAAACCAGCGAACTTCCAGTGAAAGTTCACTGGAAATGTGGAAATTTACCAAGGTAGCTGGGTTTTCCGCAAGGTTTACGACTTCGCTGGAAGTTAACAGGAAGTTCAGTAGAAGTTTAACGAAAAGCGTCATTTTATTTTCAGTGATCTAAAACTTTAGCGGAAATTTAGCGCTGTTTTCCAATAATCAAAAACGTCGCTGGTTTATAACTCAATATTTATATAAGCTTTGATAACAGTTAAATTTTTCTTGAAATTTGACAGTTATAACTTTTTGAAATTTTTTATTCCAATTTTTGTAATAAAGTAAACGTTGTTTTTTTGTATCTACAGTTTCAGTTTCTATTATTTCAAATTCTACTCAATCTCACAGGTATGTTGTTCGGTATGTTCATTTTATTAAAGCGAATACATATTCAACTTTATAATTTCACAAAAATTTATTATTATAAATTTCTTTATTGTAGATTATTGAACATAATAGATAATTATTGATTTTTATATATATATATATATATATATATATATATATATATATATATATATATATATATATATATATATATATACACACATTAGGGTGTCCCAAAAAACAACATTTTTGAAAATGATTTGCTCCCACCCCCTAAATGTGTTCTATCTAATACAAAAACACTAGGTTTAAAATTTTTTTTGAATAATAAATATTTTAAGGGGTCCCTCAAGACGCTCGAGTATTTAATGGGTCCCTAATATTTTCAAAAAAAAAAATTTTCAAAAATATGTCAAATATATATATATATATATATATATATATATATATATATATATATATATATATATATATATATATATATATATGTATACACACACACACACACACGTATATATCCGAATAATTTTAAATGTATTCTAAAATAGAGTGCTCAATGTTCTTCAAAGAACATAGCAATAATAAATTAGTAAAAAATCATTTATCAAACTTATTTAATTTTACACTGTGTTTCATCAAAAACTGATCCGAAAATTTCATTAAGACTCATTAGAATAGATATTTTATAAGTTTTATAATTTTCAAAAGAATATTGAATTATCTGAATAATTATAAAAATTAAATAAAATTATAAAACTTTATACCGTTTAAACACCTTCATTTGACATATATATGCATTTGATATTTATACATGCATCATACACTTGATACAAAATTTTTTATACTAAAGAACTAGCTGTAAAGAAATAAGCATTGTTGTTATTTAAGCCCAATTAGGTTAAGCACAATAGGTTGTTTTATTCTCTTTCTGGTGGCAATCTTGTTTAGCTTAAGTTTAATTTTACCTGCTTGTCTCTTTTATTTTAGATGCCTATAACTGGTTGCTACATCAAATGGCAATCAGGGGAAGTAAGTATTCCAAAAACAACAAGTTAGAGGATGTCAAAAGTTGATTGTGCTCAACAACAGAATGAGAGCACCTCTGAGGACAATGATTCTATCGACGATGAATTTATAGATCATTTATCTGACTTCGATGAACCAGAAAATGAAACAATTAATAATGAGTTTGATGAAAATAAAAGTTCAGAGAGTCCACCTCTGTATCCTAGCTCAAAGATAAATGTCTCTAATGCATGTTTATGCATAATGACTTTTATTTTGCGTTTTAATTTGTCCTACGAAGCCTTAGAGGCGTTATTAACACTCTTAACTATTTTATTGCCACACAGTGTTTTGCCAACATCTAAATATTTGTTTTTGAAGTTTTTCAAGAAGGAAAAAGATTTATATAAAAAAGTTTTTTTTCGTAATGTTTGTGAAGTTGCTTTAAGTCCTAATAAGCAGTGTACAAAATGTTTGAAATATTTTACATCATTCTATCTTCATAAGAAATACAACTTTTTTCATATTTTAAACATAAACAAACAGCTTAAAAACACTTGTGATAACAATTAAATACATTTAACTGATCTTGAAGAAAATGGGCAAGCAACAGTTAGACTTGTTGTTAATACTGATGGAGTTCCCGTTTTCAAATCATCAAAGTAGTCTTTGTGGCCTTTGGTAGCATTCATTCATAATTTTCCATATTTATTTCAAATTACTAATATTTTGTTTTTTGGTCTCTGGTCGGGTTTTAAAAAACCAAATATACAATTATTTTTATCTCCTTTTGTTGATATTTTTACTAACCTATCTACTAATGGTATACTCTCATATAATAATGTTCGTGTTTTTTTTTCATGTATCTATTTTTTCATGTGATACAATTGCAAGAGCTCTGGTTTTTTGTTGCAGACAATTTAATGGTTATAATGGTTGCCATTGGTGTTCTTCTTGAGGGGAAAGAGTTCCAAAAGGCAGGGGGTCTTGTATGACTTACCCATTTTCTAATGTTGGTATGAATTGTAGAAGCAATACAGACTAATTTTGTGATAATGTGGTTGAAGGGTTTTTAGATATTTTATCATTAGTATGAGTGCCTATTTTTGATTGTGTAAATGGAACAGTTGTTGATAATCTGCACTGTATAGAGCTAAGTGTTATGAGAGCTATATTTTCTTTCTGGTTATTAGTTGTTATTCTGGTTCTTTTTTTTCTATTTGTAGACACAGTACTGTTATAAATAATCTTTTAACTGCAATTAGTGTGCCAAGCAATATAAGGCGGACTACACGATCATTAAGTTGCATATAGCATTGGAAAGGTGTTGAGTTTTTTATTTTTTTAGTTTTTTATGGTCTTGTTATTTTATGTGGTATTTTGCTTTCGCAGTTTTTTGACCATTTTATTCTTTTATCTAATGTTGTTTTTATGTTGAAAAATTTATTATCTGAAAGTGTTGTTAATGAAGCCACGTTATTAGTTAATCGATTTGTTTATGAACTTCCTGGTTTGTATGGTAGAGAGAATATGTCTTATAATGTGCACCAATTACTTCATCTTTCCTCATGTGCTTGTCTATGGAGGCCTTTATTGTCTTATTCTTATCATCAGTTTGAAAATTTTAATGGCATTATTTTATCATTTTTAAATGGCACTCGAGATATATCTACTCAAGTAATAGATCGATTTTCATATTTAACCACATTCAAGCTTCTAATTCTAATATTATAGACGAAGATTGCATTGACTTTTTGGATGACATGTTATGTTCTCATAATTTTAATTTTACATGAGTTATTATTGGCTCTATTAAAGCTTTAGATAAAAGCTGTAATTATAATATTCCTAATTGTGAGAAACTGTTTTTTGAGCATTATTTAGGTAAGCATATTTCTGAAATTCAAAAATATTACAAAGTTTCTATTGCCCAAAACATTTATCATTCTCGTCATAAGAATGTTTGTAATTATGACTCACTTGTTAAACTTACTTGTGGATCATTTTGTAGTATTGAATATTTCTTTATTTTTGAGATAAATGTTTTTGCTTGTGTTAAATTATTAAAAACAAGTCCAAAAGCAGCTTAGCATATTTTTATGTATACTTATGCAGAATGTCTACCTATAATTTTTGCAGAGCAAATTATACAAAAAGCGTTTTTGGTTGGAGGTTGTATTGTTAGTATTCCTGATTTATGCCCTTTTTAACTCTTCTATAATTATTCTTTGTGTAATAATATTATCTGTATTGTTGTTGCTTTTTATCTTTGCATGATGATTTGTTTGTAACATTTTAATTTTTTTTGTGAGCTGTCTACATAATTCTCTTTTGGTCAACTATTCTTTTTTTGATAAACTGCAATTTTTTTTTAATTATTATATATATTGTGAGCTGTTTACATAACTCTTTTTTGGTGAACTGTTCTTTTTTTGGTGAATTGTAATTTTTTTAGGTAAACTATTTCATTTTATATTTGTGACAAAAAAGTATATGTAACCTTCAACAGTTTATGTTGGCTCTTCAATTTTGTAAAAACTTCTGGTTTAAAAATATTGTTTTTCTTTAGAATAATTTTTTTATTTTATTACATTTGTATTTACATTTTCTATAATTACTGGGTTGCTGCTTTTTTTTTAAATTTACCTTAGTCATTTTATTCAATTTTCTACACAGCAACAATTAGAGTGTTGTTATGTCAGAAGCATGGTATTGATTAGAATCGGATAATTTTAATATAATCTTCTGTATCCCTAGACCGTTCTTGTTGTTACAATTTTTAAATACTTAAAGTCTTATTAATATACATCTATAAGTTTATGTTATACACATTTATAACTATATGTTGCTAATGAGGTATAAGATTTAATAGCAACTTATAATTTACTTCTGTACTTCACAGGGCTTTTCTTGTAAATAACAAAGAGGGTGATATAAGATACACAAAACTTACTAATTGAGATGAAGGCCCCATTGAGAAGGGTAAAGTTATATGTGTGGTTGGTAAGCAAAAAAAAAAAAAGAAACTTAAAACATTTTCAAATTTGAAAATGTTTTAAGTTTCTTTTGATATTTTATATTTAAAGTTGTTAATTATTTCAATTGCGTATGCTTCCAGCATTTGTAATCTTTCAAATAATAACATTGTTAGTAGTCTTTTTTGTTTGATGTATTACAAACATCTGTTTTTAAAGATATATTTAACATTTATGAAATAGTAATTATATAATTATATTTAGACAGTTTGGAAGAAGCTTTATTGAAAAAAGGCTCACTTATCAAGAACAAAAAAGATAAGAAGTTGCTAAACATAACAAATGAAATTGAGGTTTATATATTATGAAATTTACTTTGAACAAGATCAGTTCAAACTCTACATAAAACTTTGTTAATTTTTTAGAATTCCGTTAGAGTTGAATAAATAACAGTTCAGCAAATGGAATAATTGTTGGTAAGTTTATTCTACTAATAGTTTCATTTATAAAAATGACTTCAACTCTTCAAAAATGGAAACTTATCGAAACCATACAATTTTGGAAAAGTAGATATTAAGCATAAACAAAAATTGATTAACCTATCCTGTTTATTCATAAAATATAATTTTGTGTTATATATTTTTACAATATCTAGAATACTCATACTATAGCAATAAAAGAAGATTTTGCTAAGGAGCTAACAACATTGTACAAAAAAATAGAAAGTAAGTAAACAGTCATTTGTATTCCAAATAAAATACTGACATAGCTGAGATCAATTTTGGCAATTCTAGTTTTTTTTTTACAATAATAAGAATTTTATTATAAAATATTTTAAAAATTTTATATGGAAATGTAATTACTAAACATTTGTGATTTACTTCATCAGCTGTTTTATGATTATTAAGGTTGTACTTCATTTTTCTTTTAGTCATTCACTGCTTGTGACCATTCAGTAGATTTAAACGCCCAACTTTTCTGTTTTATATGACCTTGTAGTTTTTTCTCGTAATCAACAAATCAATAAACAGATAAATTAAATCAATAAACAATAATCTTTTTTCCTAACTAAAACTCTCTCATTTACAAATTTTTCCTCAATATATATACTCTATGCTTTTCCTAAAATATCCTTCAAAACACCGTCATAAATCACCGCAAAAACATATTTACAATTATTATTGGTTAAAACTATTAAAGCTATTAAATCTCTAACGTCATTAAATGTTCTAGAACTTTCCGGAATTACACTCCTCCTTGATCCTTACGGATCATCCAAATAGTAATCAAAGTATTTCGAAGGCATGCGCCGTTCCCGACCACTCCGTCGCAAAAGCATATCGATTTCTTGGGGTCTATCTTCAGCTTCGACATTTTCCTCGTTCGTCTCTAATACATCTTTAACTTGCTCTCCTTGATTTTTAGCGTTCTCTAGACCAGTTGCAGTATTCATCTTTATTTCCACATCAGGGATAATGCAGGACTGAGTATCATTTCGATGTCTAACATGTTTCACATGACGCGGAATGCCGTTCACTTCTACGATTTGTTTCGACGCATTCCGAGTTATCGTAGCTGGTTGCCACTTTGTATAGCACCTCGCATTTGGTGGTTTCAGCTAGACTTGATCGCCGATTCGAAACCTCTTGTTCGTGACATTTTGCGCAGGAAGATTCTCTTTTCCCAATCCTTTCACACCAATGGTATAACTGTATATTTTGTTCATCGGACTTGCACTATTTTTGTCGGCTGAGACATTGTACCAATATAGTGCTTCCGGTATCGACATTTTCGATCGTTCTGCTATTCTCTTGATCGTATGGTGGTTTCTTTCTACAATTCCATTGCGTCTAATTCTGCCATGTTTATATGAATATCAGACGTTTCTTTTCGCAGCCATGTTAAGAATAAGAGCATCCATCGCTAAAGAACTGGCATCAACCCACACTTTTCCCTCATCACCACACACAGCCCAATCACCACAAGCAGGCTCGCAACGTTCCACCTCAGCAAATACTTCTTTAAGCACCCACTTAACGTTCTCATCACAAATTTAATCGTCCCAACCCTTCGTCAGACTGACAGCTTTCCTCTTCAAGAGACTACAAATCACTCGCAGCCAACCACACACGGGTAAATGTCCTACCAACTGTCCACAGATTGAAAACACAACTCTCCTGGTTAACTTTTGCGAGATAGTATCAACTCGATTCCCTCTGGACCACATCAGTTTGTTACCAACCTTGCGCACACACAATCCTAACACACGAACTCCATCATTACCAATCTGCTCACCTTCTTTACTTTCTAAACCATATTTTAAAAAATGCCTCTTGACATAATCAAGACTCACCACACTTTCGTCTACGAAAATGTCGTCAACATAAGCGGACGTTCCACTCTTCACTAATTCGTCTTGATCAATGACGGCACTCACAACGGATTTCATGATCATTGGCGCAACGTTTAATCCGAAACCAAGTCGTGTCAAACAATACCTTTTATTTCGAAACACCACTGTTTGGAAGGGCAAAAGAGATTTATCAGTTTTTAGTTGAAGATAAGCCTTGCGTAAATCAATAATTGCTGGTTTGTTACCCATTCTTCTCCATTCTCTAAGCTTTTTGACACACACATCTGCATCTCTCGTGTATGTCTCAATGAAATCGTTAGCTTCTCTCCAGTCCAGAACAGGTCGGATTTTGTGGTCTTTGTTTCTCTGAATGACAGCCATTAAAGAAATCTGCCCTTTGGGCGGCTCCAATTCATTTTCGTCATACTCTAACAGCCACTTCCGATCAATCCAATCCTGTAGTTCGTTTTCATAGTCTGCTCTAGCGTGTTGTGAAATTCCGTACTGTGCCACTTTATTACGCAATCGGTCGGGGCTTTCTCCTCTCTCCATTTAATTTTTGACTCTCCATTCAACACCATTAAAAACTGCTTCATGATCTTTCTTTTTTATTTCGATTTTCCTAACTTTGTCCTTGTTCAAAGCCAATGCTCCACAGTAACTCAATCCGAACTTCGCTTTTCCCAAAGGAGAAATGGATACTCCTCCTAGTAATTTAATGGAACTCATTCCGAGCATCATATCAACTCCAAACGGTTGGAAGTCCACTAAAATAACTTCATCACGTGCTTTAATGCCATCAACCTTAAGAATCACGACCACTGACCCAGTGCACTGATGAACGTTTACTTCAAACGTTACTACCTTTTGAGAGTTTGAGTATCTACATTTACTTTTGGGGAGGAATTTTTTATTCAAAATTGTCTTCGAACATCCTGTGTCTACTAAAGCTGTCGCAACCATACCGTTAACTTTTAAACGAATAACAGATAATGCGCTCATTCCACCGTTGTTCAGGAGCGAGGTAGCGCAGATTCCTCGCTCCTGCAATCGTTTCCCTGCAGCTTCCAGCATTTCGATGCAATGTGTCCTTCCTCACCACATTTAAAACATCTAACAGTCTTCGGTGACAAGTTCTTTGCAAGCAAACAATTCTTTGCAATGTGATTCAAACCTTTGCAGTTGTAACACACAAACGCGGTTTTTGTAGCATGGCGTCTAGATACAGCGCCAACAGCGTCACTGTCAATCACATTTGCACAGTTCAAAGCAGCTCTCACTCTGGGTAACATTATATCAATCGGGTCCATTACGGCTCGAAATCTTGATGATAAAACTTCTGGCAAACCCACAACAAACGCCAAACGCAGAGACTCCTCTGATAATTTAGCAAGATAGGCTAATCGTCTTAAATCAGCCAAAAACACGTCGGCTTTTTCTCCGTCACATAATTTTCGTTTTGTAAACAGTTCATATGCAGTATAGGCATCTACAGAAAACGCCGCTAATAACACACGCTCGACTTCCACAACATCTTTTTTATCTTCCGCGGTTAAAGCATCGTACACTGCATAAGCAGCTTCTCTGAGAAGAATCGGAAAAAGTAGTTCAAGCTTTAAGTTCTGAATTTCAGCAATCACTTTCGTTCGTTGAATCCAAACAGCAGCATCCGAAGTGCCATCATACGTTTCAAACATATCAAATAATCTCATACTTGGTTCCATGCCCGGTTAGCTTGTAGTTTTTTCTCGTAATCAACAAATCAATAAACAGATAAAATACAGGGTTATTCAAAATTATAATCACTTGTATTCAAAATTATAATCACTTGTATTCAAAATTATAATCACATGTATTCAATATTATAATCGCCTTAAAATTCATGAAAATTTTATTACTTCCGTGATGGTAAGAAAAGCAAGAAAGCAAGTAACGAAAGAAATTTATAATATGGTCATAAATATGCAAGAAAGCAAAAAATATACTATCCAACAGATTTCAAATACCGTAAATCTCTGCACCAGGGCGGTTGGAAAAATAATTAAAAAATATGAAGATGGAGTTTCGTTTGTATCATCTGGTGAAAAACTTAAAGCAACTTGTCTTAATAAAAGAAGAGTTTTTGATCCAATAGAACAACTATTATACAATTCCATTTTAATTGATAATTCAATAACACAAAATGAGTTAAAAACTCTCATATATGATGTAAATGGTGTTATAATATCACAACCATCTATATCAAGAAAAATGAAAAAGATAGGGATGAGTCTCTTTGATTCCAATTGTAAGAAATGATATAGAAAAAATCAACGCAAGAATTATCTATGCAGCCGAGATATCAAGAATCGGGAATAAAATCTCGTGTTTCTTGATGAAACTGGTTTTAATCAGCATACGAAAAGAAGATATGGTTATTCACCTCTGAATATAAAAGCCTTTGTTGCTGTTCCAGCAAATAAATCGGTTAATAAAAGTTTAATATGTGCTATTGATTATAATGGGATCATTGGTTATAAATATAGAACAGGCTCTTATAATGGAATTGAATTTATTAATTTTATTTCAGTGTTGGCTCCATATTTCGCATCGCACCCAAATAGCATTTTAATTATGGATAATGCCAGAATTCATAAAACTCATGAAGTTCAAAGAGTATTAAGTTCTCTTAATATTCCATTTAAATTTATTGTGCCTTATTCTCCTGAATTGAATCCAATTGAGGAATTTTTTTCAATGTTTAAATCAAGATATTGTGCAATACGAAGAGCAAATCCAACATTAACAATTGAACAATGCTTAGATTTGGTGGCATCATCTGATAATGATTACTCATTACAATGCCATGGATTTTATGAAAATATGAGAAGATGGGTTGAAAAGGCTCAAAACGGTGAACAATTCATTTAATTAAATAAATAATATAATTTTTTTATTTAAAATTTTATTAAGTTTTTAATAAAAATTGTCAATAATTTTGAATATATGTGACTATAATTTTGAATACAAGTGATTATAATTTTGAATAGATCTTATTATAATTTTGAATAGATCTGATTATAATTTTGAATAGATGCGATTATAATTTTGAATACAAGTGATTATAATTTTGAATACAAGTGTAAATCAATAAACGATAATCTTTTCTCCTAACTAAAACTCTCTCATTTACAAATTTTTCCTCAATATATATACTCTATGCTTTTCCTAAAATATCCTTCAAAACACCGTCATAAATCACCGCAAAAACATATTTACAATTATTATTGGTTAAAACTATTAAAGCTATTAAATCTCTAACGTCATTAAATGTTCTAGAACTTTCCGGAATTACAGACCTTCTGTTTAAAATACCCTCATTTTTATAATGCCCTGTGTTTTGAATTGTATGGATTTTATTTTACTTTTAGGACTTGTTAGCAAAGCAGAAGAAGGTGACTTAAGCGAAGAGTTGCCAAGAAAGAAGGCAAAAATATTGATTTCCCAACCACCAACAACCCATTCAAAACCATTTCCATTATACTTACAATCAACAAATTCACAAATACCACCTCTTTTATCACAATAATTACCAGTAACTCCTTCTTTCTCAACCTAATCCCAATCCAAACAATTCCAGTCTTTTTCAACTAATGACTCCATTAATGATCATCCTGATTCCTATTTTTTTCTTAACAATCATAATTCGTTTCATGAAATTTTGTTCAATTCAATTGACTTTAATCAATTTCAATCAGAAAACATTCAGTCGACTTCAAACTAATTTCAAATGCCTTCTCCATCTTTTTCACTACTAGCACAACTATACTCTATTCCACAAATGCCACCACCATTGTTGCATTCACAACCAACATCGCTAACAAACTCACAACTTCCATTACCAATGCATTCCCAATAATCAGAACAAGTACCAGCACATTCATTAGTTTCTCATACAACACAGCCAACAAATTATATATGCAGTGACAAAGAAGTCACTGAAAACATGATTCCTAAAAGGGTCTTAACAGCACCCTCAGGAAAAAAGCGGGTCAAACAGTTATTAGGCCATATTTATAACAGAAATAAGTTGATGAATGCTTCACTATCAGGAAAAAAAAGGCTCCTCAAAGTTTTCCGTTTCAAAAAAAGTTGGCCTTGATCCAGCTGTGTTGCATTTAATAACAGGTAAAAAAAATATTAAATTTAAACACTTATACTCTGGAATTCCAGAATCAATTCAATTCGAGAAACTGCTAATCTGCAATTTTTACAAAACTTACAATATCCAAGTTTCCAAATTTTTCAAAAAATGATGTCAGTGTTGCGCTCTGTGAAAAAATTAATGAGCGCAGAGCTTATTTTAAAGCAGGTATTATATTTTAATGCTGTTGTTACTTCTCGTATTTAATAATAACTTTATATTTTTAGTTTTGTTTTATAGAAAAACAATAAATAATAGGATTTTTTAATTTTTTAATTTCAACTTGCTTGTGATTTTCGTGTAATCTTTTTTTTTTAATTTAAGTCTTGTGTTTGTTAATATTGTTTTAGTATATTTTTTTTAGTATTAATTATTTTGATTACCGTATAATCTCTAATAGTAACTAACTTTTATTGTCACAAGTTTGGCTAAGTTTTAGTGTCACCAATGAAATTTTATTATTTTAAAGTAATGATTAATTTTTAAATATAAATATGTTTTTGTTTTTATAATTTATCCTTGGTTTTTAAAGTTATATTTGTTTTTAACTGTTATACTGTTTTATGTTTGCTTACTATTTTGCTGTTTATTTTATATATTATTTATTATATGTTTTTATATAACTATTATAAATGTCCTTTATAAATGGTTTTTTCGCCTCAAAATATACTAAAATATCCGAATAAATAAAATTTAAAAAAGTTTAGATAAGTTATCAGGAAAGTAAACAAATTGCATTTATTCGAAAACAAAAAATTTACGTACTACCTTTTGGTTCTCGACTTATGAGATCAGAGGCTGCCTTTGGGGGAGGGGGGTTGTCCATTCCGGATTTTGCCTGGGCCTCAGGATTTTTAGGGCCTCATAATTTTAAAATTTAAATATACATTTTTTAATAAAAATATTAATATTTTTACATGTTTGCGAAATCTTTTTCTTTGGATTTGCGAACTTTAAACATTTGAACAATTTGAAGGAGAAAAGCATACCAACCAGAATAAATATACTATAACTATGGATATACTCGTATTTTCAAAGTACTCTGGCTTTTTTACTTTCATTCAGTCAGTTCTGTTTTGTTTCTCCATCCTTGTTGGCGCAGAAGGAAATTGCTTGCTACATCAAAACTTATCAGACAGTTTTTTGATTGGGAGAAAGTTCTCTGAATCTGGTCATAAAAAGAGAAAAAAAAAATTCGAGGAAGAAAAATACCTCGCCACTCAAAAGAATTTAATTTTGTGTCACCTTAAGCCACTGAGTGATGCAAATACTCAAGAGATCGCTACTTCTAAAGTTGCACATCGTCCACACCCTGATAATACCTCTCATCTTGAAGATCCACAACCTCAAGATGATCTTGACAATCTTCCTGCGCTTGGAGATGATCCAGACACCTTACCTCATCATCATGGAGAAGATAATCCAGGTCCAATACAGCTAGAAGAAGATCCAGATACACTACCTCATCATCATGGAGAAGACGATCCAGGTCCAATACAGCTTGAAGAAGATGATAATGGGATTTATGGCCCTTAACCCGAAGATGATGAACAGCCCCTCTATGTTCCAGAAATTAATCTTGTTGAAGAAAATATTACGTTTCCATCAACATCACAGTAAGTAGGAAATTATTTTTGTTTGAAAACAGTACAGTCCCTGTTATCCGTCACTCGGTTATCCGAAAAAAAAAAAATTTTCCCATTTTTTTATTTATTAATTTACCTTTCCTTTTCATAGTTTCTATTGATATTTTGCATATTTTTGCCTTGTTTTGGGTTATTTAAATAATATAAATACGCACAATTATATTAAGAACTGTAACCTACTAACGCATATAAATTTATTTTTTTTCAATTCTCCATATCCTTGTTATCCGACAATTTTTTCTCTTATCCGACACCCCTTGGTCCCGTATTAGTCGGACAATCGAGACTCTACTGTGTAAATCTTTCTTCTCTTATGAAAGATCCAATTCTAATTTCCTTAATTGTTGCATTTTAGAATTGAGGATCCTGCTCTTTGGCCCAAAATCTTAATGAATTCATTTAGAGAAATTCTGGTTCAACAAGGTCCTATAAAACTGAAGGAGGAAGATTTTTTCAAAAGATGACCACGGACGAAAATTCTCTGTGATGTATTATAAAGGGCATTTTCCAAATAGGGAAACCTATGAAAGAAAATGGTTAGTTTATTCCAAGCATTCAAACAGCATATTTTGTTTTCCTTGCAAAATATTTTCTATCGGAAAAAAGAGCACAAAATTCACTGAAAATGGATATTCTGATTGGAAACATATAACATCAGATCTCAAGGACCATGAGAAGTCCGTAAACCACAAGGAATGCTTTATAAAAAAATGGATTTGGCTGCAAGAATGAAGAAAAATGAGACTGTCAATGAATGCAAAAAAAATCAAATTAGAAGTGGAGTATTTGCAAAACATTTTGAAGAGAATAATTTCAGTTATAAAATTTCTTGCCTCTCACAATTTAACATTCCAAGAACACACTGATAAATTATTTTCTAAAGGCAATGGAAATTTTTTGGGCTTGATTGAAATGATTTCAGAATTTGATCCAATACTTCAAGAGCATCTAAGAAAAATTAAATCACACGAAGTAAGTGATCACTATCTTGGCAAAACATTCAAAACCAAATTATTCAACTTTTGGGTTCAGAGACAAAGAAATCTATAATTTTAAATTGTCAGAATGCAAAATATTATTCAATAATTATGGAATGCACTTCAGACGTAACTCACCAAGAACAATAAACCCTAGTTCTTAGATTTTACAACTGCAAGTTATTTGCAGTTGAAGAGCATTTTATTGGATTTGTTGATGTAAATAGGACAACCGGTGAAGTTTTAACAGAAACTTTCCTGAAACATTTGACAGAAGCAGGTCTATATATTAAATTGTCGAGGTCAATCATATGATAATGAAGCAAACATGAAAAGGATTCATTCTGAAGTGCAAAAAAGAATAAGAGAAATTAACCCTAGAGCGTTTTTTGTGCCATGTAGTGCCCACAGTTTGAATTTGATGGTATGTGATGCTGCAAAATCTTCTTCAAAAGCAGTGTCATTTTTTGGTGTGACTTATTATTTCAAGTAAATTTGGTCAGCAAAAAAATACAGTCTCCAGACTATGATCTATCAACAGCACAAACCGAAATTGACCAACTACTCAAGTATTTTAATGACTTTCGTGATAAAGGAATAAAGGATGCCAAACTTTTTGCTTTGGAAATTGCAGAAGAATTAGAAGTAAGTCCTCAGTTTGAAGCTGAAAACGCAATTTTAAATCCAAAAACACAGTATGTGGTGGAAGTTTTCAATGTACTGGTAGATCAAGTGCTATCATCTTTAACAAGTCGATTTAATCAACTAAAAGAACTTTCTGAGCTTTTTGGATTCTTATATAAAATTCCAGAAGTCACCCAAAATACTGAAACACTTAAGAAACATAGCAAGGATTTAGAGGTTGCCTTAACTTAAGATGGATATTCAAATTTGATTTTAAATCAATTATTTGATGAAATCAAAGCAATATCTAGTATGGTTCCAGGATAATTGCTCCCTAAGGCACTGATCAAGTTTATTTTAGAAAATCACTACGAACAATCTTTTCCAAATTTAGTTATAGCATTGCGAATTTTATTGACATTGTCACTCACTGTTGCTTCTGCAGAAAGAAGTTTCTCAAAACTTAAATTAATTAAAACCTACTTTAGGTCAAACATGTCACAGTGCAGACTTACAGGCTTAGTTGAGATATCAATTAAAATTGACGAGTTAAAGAACATAAATATTAGCGCATTAGTTGAAACATTTGCTAATATTAAAGCTCGTAAAGTCAAGTTTCAATGAAGTCATGACTATAATAATAATTTAATAAAAATAATTAAAAAAAAATTTTTTTCATTGTAGGGGGGCCTCACAGTTTGATCTTGCCCAAGGCCTCCAAAGTTAAAAGGCAGTATGAGATTCATTCAATTTTATTTCTAAAAAAATGTAAACCATTTAAATGCATCAAATAAGCACTATCGAGATAATTATCTCGATCGATTTAAATAAAGAAACATGCGCAATGTTTAGTCACGGTGGTTTAATTTTAAGCATTTGTGGACATTTATCATGCGCATGCGTTACTTAAAAAACAACAACATCGCAACTTTGATTTTATTTTTGTGATGGTCTTTTACCGTAACCTAATAAAAAAGGTCATATCATTGCTTTGAAGATGTATAAATCAGATATAAACTATAAACTGATAGAATGTGTGGCCAAGGAAAACATATTTTATTTGAAATACTTAATTTATTTATTTTTATGTGATAAAATACGCAGGAAAGTCGAAAATTATTTTATGGTCATCCTTACTACTAAAACATAATAATTAAGCATTTATTAGAATTTTTATGCTTTAAAGCTATATATATTTAAAAAAAAAAAGATGGTTTTAACTTTATAATAAAAACAAAATCACATGAAACAAAACTAAAAACATTATGCAGAATATGTGGAGAAAGTCTAGATAATGATAGTGTTCTTTTAACAAAACATATTGTTAGAATAGAATTTTGTTTTTTTATCCGAATCGAAAAGGACCACCCAAATAAGAATCCTCAAAAAATATGTTATAGATGCTTTTCAATATTAAGAAATATTGAAAAAGGTTCAAACACTGAACTAAAATTACGATCTTAGCCTGAAAATTGCAATGTAACTGAATGTGTTTGCTTTAAAGCCAATAGAGGAAAAAAAAAAAAAAAAAGATAAGTGGAAGACCTTTAAGTATTAGTTATAGTGAAAATATTTGGATTAGACACAAAATAAATAACATACAATCTAAACTTTTACCTCAAACAAAATTTAATCTTAAACTGCAAGATATTAACTTCACTTTAAACCCTCATGTGCATCTTTGTGTGTTACTATTTGCAACGAAATTATGCATAAACCAATTATTATAAAAAAACTGTCTTCATTAATTCAGTGCACCATGTCTATTACCACTTATCATTGGCAAACTAATATCAAAAACAAAATGCCCTAAATGTTCCTTTTCAATTCCAAGTGATGATTTAATTTCATCAACCAATGTCATTGAAATGATATTATATTTGCAAGAAGTATGCAAGCTAGGTTGTGGTAGATTGTTTAAAGTCTAACAACTGTCAGAACAAAAGAAACATCAAAAAACTTGTCAGACAACTCCTATATCAAGTTCAACAACATTATCAATATCATCGTCATCAACTTCACAAATAAACTTTTCAGATATATTTTCATTGGATTCAACAAGTGTTATACCAAGAAATATTGAAGATGCTGCTCTGCATTTAATAAAACAAAAAATGTCTGAAACAAAATGTCGCTTTTTGTTGCTTGGTAACTTTTTGTTTAAAATACAAAAGAAAAGACGTTGTTTAAAATACAAAAGAAAAGACGCAATGTTTTATAATTATCGATTTAGTTTTTGAACTTTCTACCGCAAATTTTTAAATAACAGCTGAGACTTTAGTTTATTTAAATTCGCATATTGCCGCAAACTTTAAAATTGTTTTTACAAGTTTATTTATAGGAGAAAAATAAAATAAAATTTCCATTAATTTATTATGTACCGGGATGGCATCCCACCCGGTACATAATAAATTAATATATATATATATATATATATATATATATATATATATATATATATATATATATATATATATATATATATATATATATATATATATATATATATATATATATATATATATATATATATATATATATATATATATATTGTTGGTTACAGAAAATCGAATCAAAGATTTCATGAAGTAGTTCCGTGAAAACTGGCCAAACGCTTCAATCACACCCAAGCTTCATTTGCTGGAGTACCATGCATTACCTTTCATTAGAAAATGGGGAGTAGGACTAGGTACTTATGGAGAGCAAGGTGGAGAAAGTCTTCATGCTGAAATCAACCGCATGAAGAGTACCTACTGCCATATGAAAGGAGTGCGTAGATTAAAAAGCATAATGAATGAGCATTTCATAAAAAACAACCCGACTGTAAAAAAATACCAAAAAAAAGCTCAGCCAAGAAAAAGAAAAATTGTAGATGCTAAAAATAATACGATAAAATACTGCAAAATGATTTAAAGAAATAAATGGCTGTATTAAAGCCTATATAATATTTCTGTCAGTATTTTTAACCTTTCAAATAAAAAGAAAACTTACCAATCTTTAAAAGCATTATATTATCACAAAAAAAAGTAACCGGTTTTTGATTTTTGCTTTGAACAATTCACAAACTTTCATATTAAAAAAAAAAATCAAGGTAGTCACTAAAAAATTTAAAACTTTAGAATATAGACTACAATGTAAGCACAAGTTAAACTTCGCCTAAAAAACAGCTTAGTTTCATTTTAGTCCCACTTCTATTCACTTTGTAAAATTATTTAAATGATAGCTTTGATGACACATATCATACCTAAAGTATTGTTTTGAAATCATTTCTTATAGACTATTTAGAAATATCTACAAATAAATCTAATTTGAATTTTAGCAACTTTATTAGTAGTTCTTTGTTTACTTGCGGACATTATTGTTTACCAACATTTGAGCAGAATATAACGCATGCGCATAATAAATGTCCATTACTAAACCACCGTGTAGTAAAGATCGACAATATGCTTACATTAACTCGTTCTTAACAAAATCTGAGCCAAAGTCAATAAAAAAAAACATTTACTTTAATATTAGTGAATTTACTTTTTATTTTCTTGTTAAAATTTATGAAAGTTTGTATTCATACTTGAGGTAATTTATTATTTATACATTGTATTTCTGTTTTTAGACATCGATATTTTTAAATAAATGTTATATTGAACATTTTTATTTTTCTATGCTTGATTTGTCTTATTTCGCGCTTACCGGTTTTAAATATTTAAAATGTTTATGAACGTTTTTAAAAAAATATATTCTAAAAAACTACATCTTAAAAAATAAAATTCCAGCGAATTCGCTAAACATCCATTTTTTATATATAAACATGAAAGTTAGCTATGAAAGATAACTTTAAGTTTACGGGGAAAGTTCAATGGGTTTTGGAACAAGATTACTGGAAAAGTTCACTGGGTTTTGGAACAAATTCGCTGAAAAAGATCACTGGAAGTTCGCTGGGTTTTGGAACATTTTTTCACTGGAAGTTCACTGGGTTTTTTTGTAAGGACGGGATTAGCCATTTTGTAGGACTGGGGCAAAACATAATCTTAAATATTGTAGGCTAATACCAGAGATGTCTCTAGCCCAAACACCTTCTTTAAAAAATTCTTTGTCAAATTAAGAGTAGTTTATTGCTAAAAACTAATGCCTATCAACAATAACAAAAAAGGTTTGTGTTTTAAATTGTTTTCTGAATGTCAAAACTGCATCTGTGTCTCTGATTTTACCTACATCAAAGAACCTTGCACGCTTTATCATTCTAGTTTCTTTGTATTCATTTAAGACAATTTTTGCTTGACCTTTAAAAGGATCATGTTTGGTTTCAAGCTAGATCATCGAGGAGCTTGAAAGTTTCACTACCGTACATATATTTTCTATACCAGGTTCTTGGAACGCTTGCTGACAATGTTAAGTTCAAATGTCAATCTATAGTTTGCACATCATAGCTGTTTTCAGTCGATTAAGACAGAGTAAGTGAACGTGCTTGTTTAACTGCTTCTGGCTTTGTCAAAGAACACTGCAGTTGCTGATAATGTTTCCAACACTTCTGAGTAGTTTAGCCATAGTTTTCGCTGCATCTACACGTGAAGATCTCCTAGTCTGTGAAAGGCCTTTAACAGTATACACCTTGTTATTCATGCTTGCAATAAATTTCTCCTATCTTTGTGGAGGCTCAGGCAAAAAAATTTAAAAAAATTTTCTCGTTTACATCAAATAAAGAAATTGCCTGCGAGCAACATTCAGGAGAAACATTATCATTTAATTTCACTTTTAAAAAGCCTTTTTTTAGATCCCCTAAATTTCTTCAGATGTTCCACTTTTCTTCTTCTTTTTTCTCTTTTCATATGCCATGCTTTACGGTGTCTGTTGCAGCCATCTGCCGTTTTGAATTGAAAAACACAAGATTTCGTCAATCTAAAAAATATAAATTGAAATAAATAAACAAAAAGAATTAATTGTTAAAAAAAAAGAAAATTAAAACATAATGCTGAAAAGTATAATATTTTTTATTTTTAGATATTTGCATATTTTTAACAAGTATAAGCCAAGGTTCAATAAAAAAAACTGCTCTTTACTACATTAGTGATAATGTGATATGTTAACATTATTTTAGCAACTAAAACTATAATGCTTTCAAATAGATTTATTATTCGAATTTAAATTAGCTTGTAATGTGTTGTTCACAAAAAAGCGGAAACAGTCATCGTAGGGCTTCCTTACTAAGCAATGAGCTAATTTGAAGGATTAGGCAGCATATTTTATTAAGTTAGGATCAATTGGTATATTATATATATATATATATATATATATATATATATATATATATATATATATATATATATATATATATATATATATATATATATATATATATATATATATTTATATATATATATATATATATATATATATATATATATATATATATATATATATATATATATACACTCAATAAGTGTTTATTTTTAACTTTAACAGATGCCCAAACTTGTTTAAAAGGACTTTTATAGAACTGATTAACTTCATGAGAGATAAATGCGTCAGTAATGTAGATAGTTGCACCGCCACCTAGACGTCTGTTTTGGCGTCTATATCTTTATGATATAGGTTATACCAATTAATATTTAGTACTGAATCATTTTGAAACCATGTTTCAGAAACATGATAATCAAAGGTTCTAAATATTACAATTAAATCAGCCATTTTATTACAAAGGAATCTTGGATTAGCATAGTAACAATTAAAGCAGTTTTTTTTATTGTTGTTATGAAGATTTTTACCATTGTATTTTGATTTCATTGGTAAAAGAGTGAAGGATGGGTAGTAGCGTTTTTGTAGTGGTTTGTATGTTTTTGAGTTTGACAACTCCGCTGTTTTGTATTCCACATCTCAAGGGCGATGTTTTTAAATTGATATTGCTACTTAATTTGTGTGTGTGTGTGTGTGTGTGTGTGTGTGTGTGTGTGTGTGTGTGTGTGTGTGTGTGTGTGTGTGTGTGTGTGTGTAATTTATTTCGCCGTTAAAGAATGTTTACTTTGCCACATATAAAACTTTACCACATATAAAAAAAATTCTACATAACCGTAACATGAAAATATATATAAAAACGTAAATCAGAATTAAAACAGAAAATAACTAAGAAAATTAAGAAATTCAAAATAGCAAATAATTAAGAAGTGTTGAAATGCTAACAACCGTTAAAATGTTTAAGAATCATTTAAAAAAATTTTTTGAATAAAAAAATAATAATATAAAATTTCATAATTAACATAATCTCAAGATAAATTTTTAACATCATCACTTTAATTTTATTGATATAAATAAATTTGTTATTATTTGATTAAACTAACTTTAACAAAAAACATTTGAAGTCGGATAAATTAAAATCCCTGAACAGTAATAATCATTTTGATTCATTTTTAAATTCCTCCAATGTAGTCTTGTTTTTGTTGACAATCTCTGGGAATTTTTTCCACAGATAAGGTCCGCGGTATTTAATTAAATAAGAAGGTAATTTTAAATTATACTTGAGAAGAACAAAGTTGTTACCTGAAAACTTTGTTGAATATTTATGATTAATTTTATTAAAATAAGTTTGAAAAATTTATGGGGACAATTCCATTTTTGTTTTAAACATAAGCAGTAAAACTTGGTGTAAATTGAGTTTCTACTCATTTAAAGCACCGAGCGCACGTAAAAGTGGTTCTCAAGGAGTATTTCTGTAAGCTCCAAACACTATTATGCACCCATGTTTTTGTTTGTTGTAGATTTTCTTAAGTTTTGTATAGCCAGTACTAGCCCACACAATACTACAGTAAGACAAATAACTGTGAATAAAGCAAAATACAATTTTTTCAGGTATGCTACATTTAGAAAAAGTTTAGCCTTAAACATCATTGCAACATTTTTTGAGAGTCTTGTTTCAATACTATTTATATGTGAATACCACAGTAAATTTTCATCCAGTTTTACTCCTAATAAGTTTACGTATATTTCTTTTTTAATATAAGTATAATTAATTTTAAGATTTGGTAACTTTAGAGGAGTGTTTTCTGATTTATTTACTTTATGGAAAAGTATATATTTTGTTTTATCCATATTTAATGAAAGTTTGTTACTTACGAACCATTCAGTAACTTTACATAACTGTTCATTAATTATTTTAAAAAGTGTTTTAATATCTCTGTGAGAACAAAAAAGATTGGAATCATCAGCAAACAAAGTTAGGTCTAAAAGGTTTGTTGCTAAGTATAAGTCACTTATGTACAATAGAAATAAGAGAAATAAGAGTGGTCTTAAAATTTTTTTTTTTTTTTTTTTTTTTTTTTGTTCTTTTTATTACATTATAAATAAGCATTTCGTTACAATATTTAAAATACAAATATATAATAATAAAAACTTAATTCGGAGTACGAACTAGTTCGTTATCCGAAAAGTTCGTTAACCGAAACGCGTTTTCCCATAGGCCGCCATTAAAAAATTTTTAATTGGTGGATTTTGCCGAAATAATGGGGGAAAAAATTCAAAAAATTGTCCAACTTGATAAATAAAATAGGAAAAGGTGAAATGATTGAAACCTGAGATTTATGCACTTTTAAAAATTGAAACAAATTGAAATTGTGCATGAAAATTGCTTGTCAAAGTTTTAGAAAAAACTAAAAATTGAACATGAACATTGCTTATCAAAAAATG
This sequence comes from Hydra vulgaris, assembly GCF_038396675.1. NCBI lineage: Eukaryota > Metazoa > Cnidaria > Hydrozoa > Anthoathecata > Hydridae > Hydra > Hydra vulgaris. Next base: position 21,238,255 of record NC_088928.1, on the reverse strand, counting down.
AAAATTCAACAAGAAAATTGCTTGTCAAATTTTTACCAAAAAATTGAGAATTGAACTTGAAAAATGCTTGTCAAAATTTTACGAAAAAATTGAAAATTGAACATGAAAAATCCTTGTCAAATTTTCGGTTTTTTCGGAATTTCCGGTTCGTTAACCGAGGTCCAGTTCGTTAACCGGGGGAGGATTTTGGGCAAACTTTCGGTTCGTTAACCGAAAGTTCGCTAACAGGGGGTTCGTTAACCGGGGGACGACTGTATATATATATATATATATATATATATATATATATATATATATATATATATATATATATATATATATATAATAATCGTTATTAAATAATAAAAGAACGCGGGAACTCGTAGATGACCATACGGTCTTGTCGTCGAGTACGCTAAGAAATGGTCGTGTTAAAATTTATAAGATATTTACAAGATAAAAAATAAGTTAACGAAGGAAGAAACTTACAATATTCCGTTACAAATACAAGATACATTATTATATATTACAGTTGTTAATGATGCATATATAATTTTTATAAATCAATAGTTAAATAGGGGGTAAAAAGGAAGATCACTAAAAAAAAAATATCAAAAGTATATTGTTACATCTTCGATTGTAAAAATGAGTTCTTTAAGCTTTCGTTTAAAAGAAAAGTAGTTACTTTGATGAATAAAATCCTTAGTAAAATTTGTTAAAACCATTTTATTCCATAAGAATGGTCCGCGATAATCAATACAAAAATTAAAAAGATTTGTTTGAAAAATGGGCTGCTTAATAAAATTATCATTCCGCAAAATGTAATTATTTTTATCTTTCGATGAATACAAATTATGGAAAGAAATAGGGGATGAATTGGTTTTACATTTAAACATAAAACAAAGAGTATTTAAAATGTTAAGCTCATATATATTAAAAACTTTCATTTCAAATAAATAAGGCTTGGCATGAGTATAACGGTCTTTAATATATATGAGACGTGCTACGTGCTTCTGCTGACAATAAAGAGGTTTAAGTTTAATTTTCTTTGCACTACCTCAAGCAATGTTTGCATAATTTATGTGACAATGAATAAATGAGTGATATAAATGTACTAAAGTACGTTTATTTAAAACATTTCTTGCTTTGTACAATATTCCTATACTTTTTGAAATTTTACTTGATAAGTTTTTAATGTGACTTTTAATCCATGTAAGATTTTCATCTATACAAACACCTAGAAAGTTGGTTACTGTTACTTGTTTAATTTGTATATTGTCAATAACAAGATGAGGCATGTTAATTGGCAGTTTATGTTTTTTGATAAGAGAATGGAAAAGAACCCATTTAATTTTATCAATGTTAAGAGATAATTTGTTAGTCTTAAACCAGTCAGATATTTTGATTAACTCAATGTTCAAGCAACTAAATAAAGAAGGAATGCTTTTGTGTGACATAAATAAATTGGTGTCATCAGCAAACATAATTGTTATTAAATCCGAGGCTTTGTATAAGTCATTAATATAAATAAGGAAAAGAAGAGGTCCTAATATGGATCCTTGAGGAACTCCACATGTAATATTTAACAAATTTGATGATAATGTTTCATCGGCGTAAACAAATTGTTTGCTATTAGTTAAATAACTTTTTAACAATTTTAAAACATTGCCTGTTATACCACAACATTTTAATTTTTTAGCAAGAATTTTATGATTAACGGTATCAAACGCTTTTGCTAAATCAATAAATACTCCCAATGTGAATTTAGAATTATTAAATAAGTCTGATATACTTCTTGTAAGCTGAATAGTTGCATGCTCTGTTGAATTTTTTTTTTTTAATCCATATTGCATGTTATATAATAATTTTTTGATAAATGGTGATTGTATATTCAGTTGTACAAAATTCTTTCTAAAATTTTAGAAAAAACAGAGAGGATAGTAATTGGACGATAGTGTTTAACATTTGTTTTTTCTCCTTCTTTAAATATAGGAATAACTTTTGCTATTTTTAAATCATCAGGAAAAACTCCCTGATTAATAGAGCATTTAAAAATTTGGAAAAGTATGTCTTTTAAAACGTCAAAACAGTTTATAATAACATTCCCATAAAATAGAGTCCTGAGGAACCCCACTATTTATGGAATATGGAATTGTGTTATTTTGATCATAATATAATTCATTACGCTTCATTGTTAACTGAGGGTTTAAATACCTTTCAGCCTTTGTCAAATCCATGCTTATAAAAACATTTTTGTAATAATCTAAATTTTTCAAATTTTGTACTGCTGTAAGTAATGGATTTTTTTCAGAAATATCCGATAGTTCGACAATAGTTGAAAAATGAAATAAATAGATATAAGATAATACCAACTAATAAATTTTTTTTCGCGCAGGTATTTAAAATATATGTATAACTAAAATAAAAAAGGGTGGACGTAATAAGAGATGTTGATAATAATTTGTATATTTTATTACAAATAATTAATTTCAAAGATAATTAGTAACACTAAATTAGTAAAATGCCTGCTATATGAATTGCATTACGACCCTTATTTTCAATTGCAGCAGTTCGGCAGGAGTTGATCAGATCTTGACAACGTTTAAAAGAAATTTTTTTTTAAGCTTTCCAAACAACGTTTCATAATTCGTGTTGATTTCTTGGTTTTTCTTTAGAAAAAAGGGAAAATTCGTGATCTTTTTTGTTTTCTTTATTAATTAGTTTTAAGATTGCGTAATTTTTAGACGATCTCTTTTGCAAAAAATTACTAATCCATTTTTAAGATTAAACAAGATGTTTATTATAAATGATTAATCGCTAAACCCGACTATTTATTTGACCACAATTGTACATTTTCTTTTTAATCTTTATACCAGACAAACCCATAACAATGTTAAAAAAAAATCTGGCCCATGGTTCGAAAAACTCCATGCATTCACATCGTCTTTTGATATATTATAAATTATAATAATAACGATTTTTACAGCGCATAATCAAACACGATAGTCACGCATTGTTACGATACGTTTTATACCATAGATCTTTATCTGAGGTAAACATCTTGATAAAAAAGTTAAAATCACAGTGTTTTAAACCCCGTTTCAATGACTTAAACATGATTATATTAGTTATGCTTCATAGCTTTTATGGGGTTGGGAGTGGGGAGGGGGGTAAAGGAGGTGGTAAAAATTCTACCAAAGAAGGTGATTTTCAAGTTATTGTCGTTTTTTTACGAATTTAGCCGGCTAGTTGGGTATTTGACACAATTCAGTCGGATAAATAATAGTTTTGAGGATCTTTTTTCTTTCTTTCAAGAAGCCAGTCGTTCTTTTTAATGATTCATCCTCCTTATTTTATTTGTAGAATCGCCTCTATACAGATGTACTGTTTACATCAAAGAATTTGTGTATAAATAAAAAAATACTTTAGTAGCCAATTATCGGTTGATGACCGAATCGGTTTTAAACCAATATTGGTTGATAACCGAATTATCGGTAACAAAAATACTTGTGTGACCGATAATAATGTTTCTATAAACGATATTTATTTGCTCCCGCTATTATTAAAACTTGCTTAATGCATGTATATATGTATATAATTACTTATAGAAGATTGGTATGTAAAATATTTGCGCAATTTAAATGACGGGGGCGGTGTTATTCAAGTCTAAAAAAGTTTGCGATCTATATTGCGAAATGTCTTTGTGAATTTATTTGCATCTGATAAAAATTTTGAACAAAAATTTAGTATCGCATTTGCTGTAAACCACTAAACGCGTCAATAGAACAAATATATTATTAGGACTGTAAAAAAGTAATATTAAGTGACTTCAAATAAGTAAGTATGCAATAAGTAAATAATATACTAAAAACATTTAATTTATTTTGCTATAGGTTTTTATATATTTAATCTAATTTGATATATAACCTGACCCAAACTCTAACCCTCCTTTATTTTCATTTAAATAACCGAGATTTTAATAAAAACAGAGATTTTAATAAACTAATCAGTGGATAATACACTAGCAAATTCTTATTTGAAAACCCAGTAAAAAAGTATAGAAAGAGAAAAGAAATAACACTAGTATCAAATCACGTTTTTTTTTTATATATTTATCAATAAGTAAAATAAACCTAAACGAAATACTTGAGATGCATTTAATTGTTAATTATTAATTAAATAAACTTTAAAGATGCAAATAATTAATGTGCAACAATATTTATTATTTCATTATTTATACATAATTGATTATTTACACATAATTTTAATTTAATTTCCAAAATAAATAAAAAATTGAAATAGCCTACATTAGAATAATTTAATTTTTATAATATAATATTTAAATAATAACAAGGCCGACGACACGGGTTTCGAAGTCCTGGTGTCGTCGGCTCGGAAGATATTATACAAACTTCCACATCTGAAAAGGTGGAAGTTTGTATAACATATTTGATAACAATTTCGTATACCTGAACTGAAAATCTCCGAAACAAAAATATGAAATAAAAAGATGCTACCCGTAAAATTCCTGAAAAACACGGCAATATTATTATAATTCTTATAAATATAAGCATAAAATATAAGGATGATGAAATACGTATTAGTTAATTCTATTAAAAATTGTTTCAAATAGTTATACTATTTGAAATTTTTAATTGAATAAATATATACTAAATGGCTTCAAAGATTAGGTGTTGAAATAGATATTTCAACTCCTAATCTTTGGAGCCATTTTTTAATCTGAGACGTTAGAAGTCGTTGTACTGTAATTTCAAAACTCTTTCAAACATAAACTTTTTCTTAAAAAATGAACTATTACATAATTCTTATAATTATTTTTGTGTGTGGTTTTAATTTACAAGGGGGTTACAATGATCTAAAAGCGCAAAATGTCACAACTACTTCTCCGCCCCCAATAACTATCGTGGCTAAACGTAAAGTAACACGCTTTTTAAACGTGTTTATGCAACACTACACGTGAATACACCCTCCTACATAACCTTTATAAATAATTTCTTTTTTTTAAAGAACTCAATTAATATTTATTAATAATTAAACTGCATAAACATAAAAAAAACTTTTTTCTACTGATTTGTAAGATCTGATTTATCATCAAATAAAACATTTAAATAAAAATATAAGTTTAAATTTGAAAAAGAATATCTGCGGCAAAGCGTAACTTTTTTTTTTTTTTTATGTCGATAGTTACAATTTATTTCAATTTAATTTTTGTTGGCATTTTTTTTATGAAGAAGTTCCTCTGTGTTTAGCTGCTGGCTGTGTTGGTGGTTTCAGTCAGTAAAAAATTCCAAGAAATATGAGTTTCCAAGAACGTGTTGTGAATTTTTTCCCTGGACCAAGTGCATTACCCATAGAGGTTTTATTCTTTACATATTCTCATTATTATTTATATCATTATCACTATTATTGCTATAATTGAAAATAATAATATTATTATTAATAGTAATATTGTTTTCAATACTTTCAAAATTTAAATTCAAATTTTTCAAAAGTTAAATTTAAATTTTATTCAATAAAATCTATATTGATATACATCTTTTAAGACTAGGTTTTAAAATTTAATATGGCTTAACTTTGCACAAGTTATCTTTTTTTATTGTACTTTTTTTTACCATTTTTGGATTGTTACTTTCATAATAACTTTGTTTCAGTAATTCAAGTTGTTTTAATATCATTACATTTAATTACATTTTATGCAGATACATATTTAGTGCATGTGCATAAAATGTAATTAGATGTAATGGAGTTTTTCTAACACATTTTGTATATTAGTATTCTAGATATTTCCGTACTTACATATGAAAATCTTTCATATTTTCAATATCTAATAATTTTTTTTAGTTAAAAGTAATATTTTAAAGTTTTGTGTTTTTACACTAACAAAATGATTTGTTGCATAAAGTTTACTTTATAGATTAAAATTAATTAGCAAAATTTTAAAGAAACTTGAATGTCTTAGGGTGAGTCAGTTGTTTCTTGAGTTGTGTTTCTTGTAAAAAAAGATATCAGTTTTAGTTAGTAATGTTCCTGGTAATGTCAGGTTTCCTGAGCTTTGAAGTAACTCTCAGGGAGACTAATTCCATCAACAGCTGTAAAATATCAGAGTACTAACAGTGCCATGTTGCACATAGATGGTATCCCTGTTCTTACTTTTGTGTGTGAATTGAGTGTACATTGTCAAGGCCACATTTGATACCCTTTGACTATAGTATCATTTGATACCCTTTGACTAAAGTCATCATCACCAAGTTCTTTGAATCTATCATTCACTAATATTCGTGGGCTCTGAAGTAACTTTTCTTCTTTTAAGTCTTATCTCTTGCAAAGTTTATGAAACCTACCTGCTCTTTGTGAGACTAATTTGAGTTCAGCTGTCTCATCTTGTGATCTTAGTGTTGATGGTTGTCATTCTTTAATTCTTAAAGACTCCAATAGTCACATGTTTGGCCTGGGCATTTACATTCATAACAACTCACCCATTTGTTGGGAAACTAGGTTTAAACCCACAGATTATTCTTGTATGTAAATTTGTTGAGCACCACATCACTCAATCATCTTTCTCTTTGTTCTATATTGCTTTCCTTTATCTCAAGACTGCACTCTTTTTGATTTTATTTCTGATCAAATTGACCAAGCCCTTTCCCTTTATCCTTCAGCCATTAATGTTGCTGTTGGTGACTTTAATGCTCATCACACTGACTGGCTTGGTCCTAGTGCCAGTGACTTGCAACTGTTAAGGCCCACAACTTTTGTCTTTCTCAATCTCTAACACAAATAGTCAACTTTCCAACTTGCTTTCCAGACAATCCGACATTTCCAGACATTTACCATCTCTAGTGGACTTATGTCTTGTTTCTGATCATAGTCAGTGCTCATTTCTCCACATTCACCCTTAGATGCTCCTCATCAGGCTTTTATCTCTCTAAAACTATTATCTCAATCTTTTTCATCATCAGAATCCTCATATTATCATACCTCTTACAACTACCTTGAAGCTGACTAGGACTCTTTCTGTGATTTTTTTTGTGATGACCCTTGGATAGAAATCTTTCGTCTTGCTGACAAATGACTTTTTTAAGTTAATTCTTGGATTCAGGCTGGCATATAATATTTTATCCTCTCAACAATTTTATGTCAAACCTTACTTTCCGTGGTTTTCCTCTCATTGTGCTGCTGCAGCTTCCAATTGTATCCATTACTTCCATATCTATTGCCAAAACCATTCTCCTGAAAACATCTAATTTATGTCTGTTTACTATTGCTAAAAACCATTGTAAAAAGGTTTTGTCTAATGCCAAAGCTTCGTATATTCAGGTCACAAAATCTTGTATTTCATCTCAAAAATTAGGCTCTAGAGACTTCTGGAGAATCTTAAACCTCTGAGACATGTTGTGTTCATATTAAAGTGAATAATAAAAAAAAAATGATTAGGCTAAATTTTTTTAATTGAAACAAAAGAATAAATGCTTACCAAGAAAAAACTAACTTTCTTCTTCCTATCATAAGCAAGGTTTTTGAGTCTTTAATAAACAAACAATTAATCTCTCATCTTGAATCTAATAATTTACTTTCTGATCATCAACATGGATTTCAGTCTTCTTTTTTTACTGCTGATTTGTTAACGGAATTAACTGATAGGTTTTATTATGTATTAGATAGATGTGGAGAGGTTAAGGCTATCACTCTCAGGATTTCTAAAATCTTTGATTAACGATCTCCCAGAAATTCTTTCATCTAAGATGGCATTGTTTACTGATGATACTACCATTTATTTTTGTCTTGATAAGAAGCCGACACTCTCTGATTGCTTGGAGGAGGCATTTGAGTGTGAAAGGCATCTCACTTCTGCTGTACCATCGGGCTCAAAGTTGCTGATAAACTTTAACTCAGATAAGACTCAATTTTTTTCAGCTAATTGTTATCACAATTAATAACGTGTTCATAAATATAGGAACGGTTATTTATGAACATCACTGTTCATAAATAACCCTTCCTATATTTATGAACAGTGATGTAGTTGATGGGTCAACTCTTCTATGATTTACTCTTACTTCAATATTTCTTGCAAACTATATTTCAGATCCGTTGCATAATTAACATCTACTATGGTTGCATCTCTTTATTGTGCTTGCCATTTTTCTACTTCGGATTCGATTCTTTATCTCTAAAAACTCAAATCTGTCTTTGTATGGAATACCATATTAGAAACAAATCTTCAAATGATGCTTTTTTTATTTTAGGCAAAGTACAAAAAGGTATTATAAACATAGTTAGACCTGCTCTTGCAGCCAACCTTCAACCATTGTCACATTGTTGTAATGTTGCTTCTTTTTCTCTTTTTTATAAATACTAAAATGGGCACTTCTCTAAAGAGTTAGCTCTTGTGCCGTCTATGTTGGAATAGGGCACCTGCAAAGGGTTACCTGCTAGGGTACCTGGTTGTATGCGAGTAAAAAGTAGCTACATCCTTGTTCCCAATTTTTATAGTGCTTAAATGTGACACTTTGAATGTAGTCTTGTGATATTATGCTCCCTTTAACACATTATGTAGAATGTTTTATTTATTTGCTGTATATTCATCATTAACTATTAATAGTTCTTATTTACAAATGTCAACACTTTTTTGTGCCCTGGCAATATATAATTAAGACAAAGTTGTATCTTTTTACTAAAGCTGTTTTTTCATGTTTAAAAAAATTATATTCATCTAACTTTTTTCCCTTTAACATCAATCCTTTGAAGTTCTCTCTTGTTTTTATGCTTTTATTTATTTTTATTTTATGATTTAAAAGTGGAAATTTTTTTTTGCTAATAGGTAAATGTTTTTTTTAGTTATTGTTTAAGTGTGCAGATCCTTTCCTCTCCAGATCCTCTTATGAGTTTGTCACTAAAGCGAATTTATATTGGGTTGGGGAATAAGTTCATTCTGTTTTTTTCAAAGAGCTTTCTTTAAACAAAAATTTATTATTATAACAAAAATTTATTAATTATGTATTCGCCGTTACGGTTTACAACCTCCTCCCACCTCGCAACCAATTTATTGATGCCGTTCCGCCAAAAATTGCCCAATCTAGTGTCGAAGGAGTTGTTAAGTCAGTTTTTGAGGTCCTCTTTGTTGTCGAAGTTAACACCCTTCATTTGATTTGACAAGGAACTGAAAAGGTGATAATCTGTTGGTGCAAGGTCCGGAGAGCACGGTAGATGTTCCCATTCGAGCTCTTAGAGTGCAATTTTGACAACTTGTGCAACATGGGGTCTAGCGTTGTTGTGGAGCAAGTTGACTTAATTAACTAAAAAGCCTTATTGTCAGTCCCATAGCCTCATTTACGTGGTGTAGTTAGGCAATGTAGAGCTCCTTGTTGACTGTTGGGTTCCTTTTAAGCATTTCCCAGTGTATCATGCTTTCCCAGTCCTACCAAACACAGATCATGGTTTTTTTCGTCTGGAGATCTTGCTTGACTCTCGGTGTCGGCCTGTCTCCTGGGGCCACCTACTCTTTTTTTTGTTTCATATTGACGTACAGGCATCATTTCTTATCTCCAGTGACGATTCAGTACAAAAAGCGCTGTTTATGGCCGCATATTGCTTGATGGCGCGCAAGGTGTTGAGTGGCAATTTTAAGACAATTTTCTTTACTGACTTCGTTAAGCTTGTGAGGCACCCAGGCTCCCAGTTTTTTGGCAAATCCCATTGAGTTAAAATGATTTAGGATCATCTTATGATCGCAATTTATTTTTCGTCAAGTTCACAACTTATTTGGAGACCATCTTCCTGCAAAAGTGCCTTCAGATGCTCCTTATAGAATTCTGTGGGTTGTCCGCTGTGAGGTATGTCTTCAAGGTCAAAGTCGCCATTTTTGAACTTTGCAAACCATTTCTGTGCTGCGCACTCACCTATGACACCTTCTCCATACACGTTGCATATGTCACGAGCGGCTTCAGCTGCTTTTTGACCGCAAAGAAAAGGAGGTGTCAAAAATGCTGATTTTTGCCACCTGGGTACTCCATTTCTAAGGGTGGAAAATAGGAAAAACTAAAAATATTTGAAAAAACAAATAACACAGTTCTGTAGAGCAAAAAAAGCACTGTCTAATGAAAACAAACACTTTGCTCAATGAAAAACAAATCCTTTAAATAATCCTCTTTGAAAAAAACCGAATGAAGTTATTCCCTGACCTAATAATAATGTTGTTTTTACAATTCAACTATTTTTGGAAAGTTCATTACTTGAAATTGATGTAACAATAGGTTCCTGATTGTAAAGCTTCATATCTCTAGGTTTTTTTTGTCATACATATTTCATTTTAAGGTTGTTTTTTTTATATTAATAAGTAAACATTAATTTACCTAATAAATTGCAATTATTTGACAAAAATAATTTGAACTGATTGTTTTGATCTACAAAATTGAGTTATGAATTGTTTTTAACTGATTATAGTTGTTTATAGTTTTAACCGATTAATGATCATTTTTTACCAATTTTTGTTTCAATTGATTTTAGAGATTTCCATATTCATTTTAAATTCAACCAATTAAAAATTTTTTCTATTAATTTTATTGATAGAATCAGTCAAAAAAACATTTTAAAAGTATTTTAAAAAAGACTTTTAAATGTTTTTTTTTTTTTCGACAGAAGACTAAAATGTGAGCTCTGGGTTTTTCAGTTATATTACTTTCTGACTGAAGCTATCATTGTTTTAAAATTTAATGCTACTATGGGCGATGTTTTTTTTTATAATTGCAATAATGAAAAATA